>NW_025767109.1:0-600000 GCF_003918875.1 Haliotis rubra | reverse complement strand
AATTCATTAGCGACCACAATAGCCCGCTCGTTACTGAAGGAGTTGAAAATACATACTTTTGGTTTTTGTCAAAGAGAACATCGTCTTTGTACGATACCCGACTGCACGACGGAGGTAATCTGACGAGGTTTGGATTACGTCATCCAATTATTGATGTCATCAGCGTCTCTGTTGGTTAATTAGTAATGAACACATCTTGGTAGGTAGAAAGTTATAAACGGTATTTTTAATGGGTGGTCTATTCTTTTCGTAATTATGCTATCAAAACCTCCAAAGTACAGAGAGGTACAAGAAACGCGAAATCTACTTCGTCTTTGTCTTTACATTGAATATAATATAACGTAGAACGTAGAACTGATAGATTGTTGTAGAAACGTATTGTTAACTTTGGTTGTATCATCGCTATTAGACCAAAGTTCGGTGACTGAGAATATATGTCTGATTTGACATCGGAAGACAGCTGAGAGATGACATAATATTTTCCCATTTGATCGTCATAGGGAGGACAGAGAGTGGGGTATTAGAGAATGGTTCACCATGTCATGCTAATATATCACACACACACACACACACACACACACACACACACACACACACACACACACACACACACACACACACACACACACACACACGTTGGTGGTTATAATGGATGGGTGGGTGGGATAAGGCAATGTCGGTCATCTCGTTGTTTTACTTCCCTATAACGGAACTTAAGGTGATCATAAGGTGTATGGCGGAGGTCTGCAAATAGATTAGTATCGACCAGACTAACCAGTGATAAACAATATGAGCATCGATCTATGCAATTGGGATTCGATGACACGTGTAAACAAGTCAGCGAGTCTGGCCACCCGATCCCTTTAGTCGCCTCTTAAGATACGCATGGGTTACTGAATCCAATTCTAACCCGGATCTTCACGGATCTCAGCTGAAACTCAGCTCAAAAAGTCGTTCATGTGGATATGATGCCCACTATTGAGTAGGATGCGTATTTCTATGCCCCTGTCGATAAAACATTTGATACAAAAATGGAAGACTCACCACTTGTTACATAGCAAATTCAAGTTCTTATAAGGGAATATATAATGAAGAACTGAATGTCAGAAACTGCTGTAGGAATTTTCGTTTCTACGCAATTTCAGTTTTAAAATTGAAAGCAGTGTCCTATTGAAAAATTGCTAACTTTGGTAATATTAGCGACATTACACCAAACGGTTAGTTCGGAGACTGAGAATATGTGGGAGTTCGGAGACATCAACCTCTCCGTTGGTTAATTACCAATGACTACATCTTGGTCGGTAGAAAGGTTTTAACAGTATATTCAGTGGGTAGTCTCTTCTTGGTGCAATAATGAAATTAAAATCACCAACGCACATGTTGGAACATGAATCGACCTCTCTAGTTAATAAAAGTAGTGTCTTATTGTGATATTGCTAACTTTGGTACTATTAGCGACTTCAGACCAAACGGTTAGTTTGGAGACTGAGAATATGTTGGAGATTTGCCATCTGAAGACAGCTGAGAGATGACAGAATGAATTCCCATCTGATCGTCAGAGGGAGGAGAGAGAGTGGAAATAGAGTTGTGTCACACAGACCTGTTCCGCGAACGTCTCTCCCATCTCCCGTGATGGTTATGGAGGGTGGGTGGGACAAGGCAATGTGGGTTATCTCATAACTTCCCTGTAACCTTATTATTTCTTCGCGTCTTCGCGTCTTTGCATTGCTGTCTTTGAGTAGATCTAATCTGTAAGAGCCGGGTTGGTATGAAGTATTACATCAGAAAAGCTCTATTACTACTGCTGCTACTACTACTACTACTACTACTACTACTACTACTACTACTACTACTACTACTACTACTACTACTACTACTACTACTGCTGCTGCTACTAGATACAAGTATATACCTAATCTGACACTTACATTGTTCTTCACAATAAAGTCAAAACAGTCGCTGCAGACACAAGCACTCGGTGTTTGATGCTATCTGTACAAATGGTTCCAGTATATGTTCAAATGTTCCTGGTAACGTTGGAATAATTACATCATGTATACACGCCTCATGACCACGGAGAGGAGAGCCTTCCCTGTCGATACGTCGTCTGTGCAGCCTCCATACTAGGTTAACTTATTGCAGTGACCGCAATCTCACTCAATCTACAGACACAATCACGGCGTGGATATTTGCAGGAATGCTTCTAATTTGGTAGCATGGACTCATTGGAGTGTGCTCTGCTTGTGAGTGACAAGCCGATTTGAGACAACTGTTTATGTTTTTTCAGAGAGTGTAATACGACATATATTGTCCTAATTGATGGCGTGAGTCATTTGAAGCAAGTCCGGTTAAATTGTTGCCTCTTCTGTCCTAATTCGTGGATAAATATCACCATAGACGAATTCGGCGCCGTAACGGCACGGTAACTGTGTTTTGGGGACTTAATGTCGAGCGCGTAATTGATAACACTGGTTGATATTCAATAGCCAAAGATAATTTTGTCCACAGAATATCAGGCATTGAGAAAGTATCAGGCATTGAATGCTGTTCGACTAGGGGCTAGTGGTCATACCTGATAAGAGTGCCCTCCCTTGGCACGTGGGATAAAGTAACGTTGTTGCCATACCGAGGACGAGAGTTGCCAAGGACGGAAAAGGGATGTTCACCTGGCATGCGATAGACGGATATGAGATCCGATTAAGGAATAGGATTATTAGAAATCCCATCTTCCGGGTTCTACAAGTTTGAGGTTTTGTGAGATTCAGGTGGTCGCGATTCCTTTACAATGACAAAATATGGTTATTTCGAGTCACATGAGTGTGTTGGAAATAAGTACAGAGGCAGATGGATAAGTAAAATGAAATGTTCCTGATTGATCCCAGTGATGGAGATACACATTTCAGGCCCCGTCATAGCAGTCTCCTCGATCCACATATGGATTTATCGGCTGTCTGCAATGGCGGCTGTCGTGTTGTGAGGGCTTTGGGAACTATGGATGTTGACCGCTGATGGAGACCACATGTCGCTGTCATGGCCGACGATTATCGATTATTGCTGTCACATATTACTTCATATTTCGAGACAGAAATCTATAGTCTAATTGTTGCATAAACTAAGATGGGATGGAAACATTGGTTTGAAATGGCAATAAAATTAATCGCCTTTGATGAATTGTAAGATTTCTTAGATTTGATGTCTCAAATATCATTTGCAACTCATAATTCCACATATCTAGCGTCTGGTAATTGTAGTTTATAGTGATTTGGGCTGTTTAACACATTGATCAGACCACTGACGTCAAACTCCCACTAGACTTACGACAATAAGGTTGTTTTCGAGAACTGCATTCTGACTGCACAACATCTCTAAAGGTCCAAAGAAATAACTGAAAACCCAAATGAAAGACACCATCCCAGACTCCCTTGCATTCTGACTGATCTACCCCACCAAGGTCCAAAGAAAACCTATACGTACCTAAGAAACGTACGCTTGGAAATATTTGTCAAAGTGCATTCCTTGAATTTTTATCAGTCACGAATGACTATCTTCTTTGACTATCAGTGTCTGTTTGAAAAACTCATCCCAAACATTTGCCGTCCACTCATTTTTTCAACAGTCGCAATCAACATATAATATCTTGTAGCATGAGACACATTCAGGGAACATTGACAGAACTGATATGATTAGATTTTATTTTCGTGAGTTGTTTGGACGATAGAAGACATTGTATTGCTCCTGAAACAAAGCAATGTTGGTACAGCTTGGATCATGTCTTTCATTGAACGTACCAAACTCATACCCAAGTGCATCTTGGTATTCGCCTCATCAAGGGAATTGACAAGTGACAGTTTTGCAACTAGTAAATACTAGTGGGTGCCAAGTGTCGCAGGTGTTTGTTTCTATCTCTGTCACATCATTAGACAACGAAGATTATTCAGCGTAACAAAAAGGCCCCAATAAATACTTGATGGATTTCTTTTGGTCCTTAAAATTCTGGAATGGTGGATCAATGCACCTGATGATTGGGAGCAAGTCTCTTCAATTTCAGGGTTCTAAACGAGTGACGGGGAAAGACTTAATAGCTTTGAAATGATAGCAGGCAAATAAACTCATATTTTCCTAACAGCTTTTACAACTTTTAATATTCCAACCTTAGAGCAACGCGCTTGTCAACACATTGGGTTCGTGTCAAATGTACAGACTGATTGTAGCATTTGTTTAACCATGTCTGTATCGGATATTGTGAACCCCACGCTCAATTCCTCTGTGCAAACATACCTTTCGGGTTAATCCTATATCGTCCGGTTTTTAATCAGGCGTTGCAGAATGTAAGTAAAATCCGGACGGAACGAAATTGAAAGAATTGACACATGGAGATCTGATACAGGCTTTGAGGGGTCGTCGAGTTCATCACAACAAGGAGATCAGGTTAAATGTCAGTGGTTTAGCTTTAATTATCTGGCTATGAATTGTAAGCTCATCACAATGATCATTTTGAGTTCAGACTGAGACAAACATTGAAGCTATTTTATGGCTTTTATATTGCATCCCGCCCTGACATAACAAAATCCCATAAAACGAACATTCATGTAGTCAGTCTTCACCAGTTGTAATCATGAGATGTCATTTGAATATAAACTTACGAATACCATACAATTATTTTACGATGAGGACATCACTATGTTATTTAACTGAGCAAACCGAATGAGATTTAAAATCTGTCGACATTTGTAATCCCCGGTGGGAATTTAGGTGTATATATCGACAATACTGTGTGGGTCACTTGTGAGATTTACATTGGAAGTTACATCTTGAGGGCCGTTTGACTTTTGACCGATTTTGAAAGAATGCTTGGAGTTCGATACGTCAGAAGCTGATGACCCAAAGATAAGACATACTGATTAGTTCACGTTTTCTACATTCGTATTTCTTTATGAGAATTGGGTTTCTCACTTGGGACAGTAGTCATCATTGGCCTTGACGTGTGTCAGCAAGACGTCACCGGAGTCATATCGTGCCATGATGAATACAATCGAATAGAAATTAGTGGTTATGTTAACAACGAAACTCGAATATTTCTAATTTAAGACAATAAATACCTTTCACTTGGTTACGTTCAAAGTTGTAAGTTGTGAAGGCTTACTCGTCCCCCTGTGTTTCTGTTATTTCATTGCGTTGGAGCATATTGTTTAGTGCAGATGCGTTAATACGCTTTTTGCCATACACGGTTTTAGTTGAGCTGTCGAATATCAGATCGTGCATAATCTCTTGATGCCATTCATAATTAATAGTGTAATCATGTTAGTGGCCGATGGTATTTTGTAAACACAGCTGTCCCCCCGAGAAGGGTCCTACGTTTAGAATGTATCGCTATAATATAATACAAAAAGACGACTCTTCCTACATCACAAGTGTTTTTCAATATTATTCAATGATCTTTATCTCCTAAGATAAGACAAGGGTGAATGTGCCTCATTCTGCAATACGTTACGAGTTGATGCCACTTGCTTATTGTTAAAGGGGTATAGGGTAGCCTAGTGGTTGAAGCGTTCCCTCGTCACGCATAAAAACAAACAATTCTAAATCATACAGATGCATATATAACGAAGTGATGCTGTTTAAAAACGAGACGATAAATTATTGAAACGCAACCTTTTGACACATAGAATCTAATTTGCATGCATTTATATACGTCTTTCGTGGATCAAGACAAAGATATCTCAATTCTAGCTTCTGGCACTGACTGAACCTCCTTTGATGACGAAAATATTGTTAAAAACACATTGGTTTGCCTTGAATGGATTACATTGAAACCAGTAGCGACACGCTTGGCTGTGTGTTTATATGGGCACGTCAGGGTAAAATATATGGTTTTTTAATGAGAAAAGTATTGGTGCGTTTAAGTTAAGCTATAATATTGGAATAAACAGTCATTCATCACTCTCTGGCACGTTGTGACGTGCCGATACTATTAAGGGTATCTCCTGGGAAGCGGTTTATGTAAAATGATTTGAGCATTGGGGGTTGGGGGCTGTGGGTGGCCCAGTCGTCCCAGGAGCAGCTTAACACTGTGCATAGTGCGTCTTTTGGGCACGTCAGAAACATGTGGTCGTGGGTTCGAATCCCGATTGGCCTTGATTATGTTTCTCTGTTTGTCACCATACCCTCGCTCGTAGGTTTCACCAAAAAGGTAAACGTGTGGGACCTGCATCACTTCCGATTTTCCTCCCACAGAAAGATGATACGCTGGGATGTTTATGGAATACTTTTAAAGGCAGAGTCAAACTCGCTCACTCACTCATATCCAATAATTCATCGCTCGCTCACAAACTCACTGCGGTCGTGGGTTCGAATCCCGGTTGGCGTCGCATAGGCGGATCCAGAGGATGGGTGCAGGGGTGTGCAACCAACCCCCAACCCCTAAAAGGAAAATAGGAAGTTTTTTGGGTTATTTTCAATAATGTATGAACATTTCATTTTATTTGGATTGCATGAATACTCCCCAGAGTCTGCAGAGTGTAACCAATGTATGTTATACAAAAAAACATCCATCCACTCTCTGTTGGATAGAGTACACCTAACCAGTGGGTGCTGTATTGAATACACCCAGCACAATACATCTGCCACGTACTGCGAACAGCGATGTCCTTGCATCCATACGAGGGGGCGGTGTTATCCAGGTCTTTCGGAAGTTGGTATCTCGCACCTACCATTTCCCGTTGGATAGTTAAAATGCTTCACCCAAACACATAGAGCATGGTTTAAGCAAGTTTTAGCTGTAAACTATTTTAAATTAAAATTTTGCACTAATCCAAGTCATATCATACGTCATAGGCTTTCTGGATCATAATCAGTACAGTATTCATGTACCCTCAATACAATTCATTCATTTACTTTTGATGTCATTTGACGCGATAGAGTTGAGTTTGAAAAAACATTACACTTTTCTGTGGGAAATGGTTGAGAATGTATATTTACCAACAGTGGGTATCACACCCCACCCCTACCATACAAACATCAGACCTGCATTTGAAATGATTCGTCCACTCACACCGAAAAATTCAAACAAAGAACACTTACAGGCTGATCCGAGAGATTTTGTTATATGGCTGACTGCGGCATAAAACACACACTCACTCTCACTCACACGCACACACACGCACACACGCACACACGCACACACACACACACACAATGCAAACAAACAAGGAAGCAATGATGAGGTTCCAATGCATAAAGTTCGTGTTATATGAGATTCTCAAACTAGTTTCATTGACAGGCAAAGTATGAATTGAACGACCGTCCGGAACTCGCTATCTAGTACCCTTCTCTTTACAAAAATTACAACGAACGTCATTGATTAAAACATAAATGTAAAATGACAATTCTGACAAAATCCGGACACTTGAGAACTTAAAAGCATTGCTTCGAATCAATATTTTATGTAAAGATGCCCAAATTGCATTTCTAAGAAAACATTTGATTATTTGTAATTATTAAACTGGAAGCTTGAGGGTTATCCCTTCTGACGACCTGCGTCAAATCAACTGATCGCCATATTTTACTCTGTAAACACATTAATTCAGTCTGTCATGTGAGAGTTGTATTATCAAACGCCTCCTTGACAATCATCTGGCGATTCTCAGGCTCAATCACAAGAGCTCAAGCGTTACGAACGTTTGAAGCAATTCGTAACATTATTTATAGTTTATCCAACAAAGACACAATTATGGGACGATTTACTCACAAATGGCACTGTTTTAATTTTGATTTTGGTTTCTTTGTTGTTTAACGCCGCACTCAGCAATATTCCAGCCATATGGCGGTGGTCCGTAAATTATCGAGTCTGGACCAGACGATCCAGTGATCAGCAGAATGAGCATCGATCTACACAAACAAATGGAACTGTCCCCGTACTATATTAACCACAGAAGACTCTCTTAGTTCATTATCGTCTAATCAGTTTTGTGTAGAAACAAGATGCTAACTATAGAAGGAGGTAGCTGTGAAATACAGATTACAGAAGGAGGAAGGGTGTTTTTATAATAGCTTCATGTGTTTACTTTGGAGATCAAACGTTTATGTCGTTCAGGTCAAAGTATTTTTTGGTAATTAAACCGAATTATTCTTTATCATAATCTCGGCATGGCGTGGTATACGATGGTCGAAATTCAAAATTAAATATGGTTCAGAGAAAATCATTTCAGTTGTTATTTTTGTTTAAAAGGTCGCGTGGATTATATACATTTCAAACTGGGAGTTAAAAAATTCATTAGCGACCACAATAGCACGCTCGTTACTGAAGGAGTAGATACTAAAAATAGATACTAAGTTTTTGGCAAAGAGAACATCGTCTATGTACGTTACCCCACTGCACGACGGGGGTATTCTGACGTTGTTCGGATTACGTCATCCAGTTGTTAATGCCATCAACCTCTCTGTTGATTAATTAGAAATGAACACATCTTGGTAGGTATTCTTGGTATTCTTTGCGCAATTATGTTATCACCGCCAACGTACATGTAGGTACAAGAAACTCGAAATCTAGTTCGGCTTTGTCCTTACATTAAACATCATATAATAGAGAACTGAACGTCATAGATTGTTGTAGTGATCTTATTGTGAAATATTGGTAATATTATCGACACTAGACCAAACGGTAAGTTCGGCGACTGAGAATATGTGTCTGATTTGACATCTGAAGACAGCTGAGAGATGACAGAATAATTGCCCATTTGATCGTATTGGAGAATGGTTCACCATGTCATGCTATTCTAGCCCTTCGCAAATGCAACTCCTTTCTCCCTTGGTTGTTATAATGGGTGGGTGGGTTAAGACAATGTCGGTCATCTCGTTGTTTTACTTCCCTATAATAGATGATTATATGATTTCAGATGACACGTCGTCATGGAACTGGAATACTATTGAAAGTGAATCACGATTCCTAACAGTCTCGACCATCGCACACACGATGTTCCTGAAACGGTTATTAAAATATATTCATGAAATATATTGAAAGGGAGCCCAGAGACTTTCTTTATTTCCTGAAACTGTGGTAATCCAGACTTACCCTCTATTCTAGACTTGCATGTGTTCTCTTGGACATAAGGTTTCTGTGACTGACGAGCTGAGGAGCTGTAGTACCGATTTGTGGATCCAGCTGAAAGGTTGGATGGTTGGATGGTTGGTTAGTTGTTTAACGCCGCACTCAGCAATATTCCAGCTAAATGGCGGCGGTCTGTAAATAAATTAGTCTGGACCAGACAATCCAGTAATCAACAACATGAGAATCATCAATCTACGTAACTGGGAATCGATGACATGTGCCGCGCAATACATCCACTATAGCTATCCACGGTGAAATGGGCTGCGCAATTTGTCTTACAAAGCAGAGGACTGAAGCGTTCCGTTTTTATATCAAATCGGCCAAACAGATAACCAACAGATTACCATACATACTTTTCCACTAGTCTATAAAGAAAAGAGGATCCTTTGCTTACACAGCACAGCATCTCGGGAAAAAACTAAAGTTGGACTCCATTTTAACATCTCTAGACCCTGTGAAGATGACTATTTTTACAATGAAAAGTTTTTTAATGAAACTAGATGAGGAAATATTGTTTACGGAAATGTGGAACGACAAGAACAAAGTAAATGGAAATAAGCTTCGAACGTACAGATTATTGAAGAAAGATCGACATCCTGAGCTATACCTACAAATTATCAACAGAGCTAAGAGAAGTAACCTGACCAAACTACGCTGCGGTAATCTAAAATTACGTATAGAAACAGGTCGTTACAGCAAACCCACCCCACCCCCACCCCACCCCTCTGTGTGAGAGAATTTGTCCTTTCTGTAATTGTGTGGAAGACGAGATACATTTTCTTTTGCACTGTTGTTTTTATCAGGATCTTAGATATCATCTTATAAATCGAGATTTTAAGTATGATAACAGTGTGCATTTATTAAGTATTTTAATGTCGTCAGACCCGCTAATTTTATCAACCACTGTGAATAACATGTTTAGAAGACGACTCCTATTCCTGTAAAAATGTTATTCATTTAAACTACCTCTTATATTTTACTCTAAAACGAAATGTACATAGTTATTAAATTGTGTATGGTGTCTCATAAGCCTTATTGGCTGGGTGAACGATATTTTACTATGTATATTGTGTATTGTATTTCATGTAATCGTTCACGTGACACATTAATAAACTATATCTGTCTGTCTGTCTGTGCAAACCAAGTCAGCGAGCCTGATCATGACCACCCGATCCCGTTAGTCGCCTATTACGACACGCATGGATTACTGAAGACCAATTCTAACCTGGATCTTCACGGGTCCCAGATGAAAGTGATAACTCAAATTCATGTGCATATGTGCCGACCATTGAGTAAGATGCGCATTCCTTTGCCTCTGTCGATAAAATACATGATACAAAAACGGAAGACTCACCTTATGTTACACATCAAATACAGTTTCTTATAAAGGGAATCTATAATGAAGAACTGAATGTCAGAAACTGCTGTAGGAATTTTCGACGCAATTTCAGTTTAAAAACTAAGAGTAGTGCCCTATTGAAAAATTACTAACTTTGGTAATATTAGCGACATTTGACCAAAGTTTGGAGACATCAACCTCTGTGTTGGTTAATTAACAATGACTGTTTCAACAGTATATTCAGTCGGTAGTCTCTTCTTGGTGCAATAATGAAATTGAAACGACCAAAGCACATATTGAAACATGAAACAACCTATCTAGTTAATAAAAGTAGTTTCTTATTGTGATATTGCTAACTTTGGTACTATTAGCGACTTCAGACCAAACGGTTAGTTCGGAGACTGAGAATATGTGGGAGATTTGTCATCTGAAGAGGTGCAGAATGAATTCCCATCTGATCGTCAGAGGGAGGAGAGGGGGTGGAATTAGAGTTGTGTCACTTTGGTACTACATGTATTTGATGTATGTCAACTTCTTTATTGTGATGGACACGACGTATCGAAGTATATTCAAAACGCCGTGTCCATCATAATGTAGAAGTTGACATACATCAAAATTCTTGCCTTTATGTGTATCACTTCTAAATGCCATTCAAAGACTTTGGTACTGTTAGCGACATTAGACCAAACGTTTAGTTCGGAGACTGAGAATATGTGGGAGATTTGCCATCTGAAGAGGTCACAGAATGAATTCCCATCTGATCGTCAGAGGGAGTGGAATTAGAGTTGTGTCACACAGACCTGTTCCGCGAACGTCTCTCCCATCTCCCGTGATGATTATGGAGAGTTGGTGGGACAAGACAATGTGGGTTATCTCATTACTTCCCTGTAACCTTATTATTGCTTCGCGTCTTTGCATTCCTGACTTTGAATAGATCTAATCTGTAAGAACTGGTTTGGTATGAAGTATATACTCTGGAAAATGATGTTTTCACAAGACACGCGGCATATGTGGTTTTCATCTGCCCCAAAATCACTTTACATCGGAAAAGCTCTACTCCTACTACCACTACTACTACTACTACTACTACTACTACTACTACTACTACTACTGCTACTACTACTACTACTACTACTACTACTACTACTGCTGCTACTACTTGGGTGGAAAGGGGGTGTTAGCCTAGTGGTTTAAGCGTTCGCTCGTCAGGCTGAAGGCCCGGGTTCGATTCCCCACATTGGTATAATGTGTGAAGCCCATGTCTGGTGTCCCCCGCCGTGATGTTGCTTGAATATTGCTTAAAGCGGCATAAAGCCATACTCACTCACTAACTACTACTAGATAAATGTATATACCTAATATACACTGACATTGTGCTTCACAATAATATGAAAATAGTTTGTCTGCAGAATTATCGCTGGAATAACGACATGATGTATACACGCCTCGTGACCACGGAGAGCTCTCCCTGTCGATACGGCGTCAGTACAGCCTCTATACTCGGTTAACTTATTGCAATGCCCGCAATATCACGCAATCTCACTCAGTCTAGGGGCACAAGCACAGCGTGGATAATTGCAGGAATGCTTCTAATTTGATAGCATAGACACGTTGGTGTGTGCTCTGCTTGTGAGTGACAAGCATGACCGATTTGAGACAAATGTCTCTGCTTTATTCAGGAATTGTAATGCGATGTATATTGTCCTATTAGACGTTGGTTTTATAGTTAGCGACGGCGGGAGTCAGTTGAAGCAAGCCTGGCTTAATTGTTGCCTCTTCTGTCCTAATTCGTGGAGAAATATCGCTATAGACAAATTCGGCGCCGTGACGGCAGGCTAACTGTGTTCTGGGGACCTTAATGCCGAGCGTGTAATTGATAACACAGGTCGATATTCAGTGGCCGAAGATAAATTTGTCTACGGAGTATGAAGAAAGTACAAGGCTTTGTTCGGCTACGGGCTGGTGGTCAGACCTGATAAGAGTGCCCTCCCTTGACACGTGGGATAAAGTAACGTCGTTGCCATGGCGAGGACGAGAGTTGCCAGGGTCAGAAAGGGATGTTCACCTTGCGTGCAATGGACGGATGCGATATCCAATTTAAGAATACGATTATTAGAAATCCCATCTTCCGCTTCTACAAGTTTGAGTTTTTATGAGATTCTGATAGTCGCGATTCATTTACAATGACAAACGATGGATATTTCAAGTGACAGAAGTAATGTAGTGTGATGCTGGAAATAAGTGAGGAGACAGATAAATAAGTAAAACGAAATGTTCCTGATTGATCCCAGTGATGGGGATACACATTTCACGCCGTGACATCGCCATTTCCTTGATCCGGTTCTTGATTTATCGGCTGTCTGCAATGGCGCCTGTTGTGTTGTGGGGGCGTTGGGAATTATGCTCTTGACCACTAACAGATGCCCCATGTCGCTGTCACGGCCGACGATTATCGATTACTGGTGTCACGATTTGCTTCATATTTCGAGACAGAAATATATTGTCAATTCTTGTATGAACTAAGATGGAATTGAAACATGGTTTGAAATATCAGTAAAATCTACCTTCTTTTGAGGTTTGTTAGATTTAATGTTTTGATTTTGAGACATCTTATCCGCCTAGTATTGAGTAACTGTGGTTATACTATAGGGGCTCTTGAACACATTGCTCTCACCACTGAGGTCATCGTGACTCCTACAGTTCAACACAGTTGTTGCATTAAGTGGGGTTTTTTTCTGGAACGGCATTCTGATTGCACAACTTCTCCAAAGGTACAAAGATATAACTGATAGATGAACACCAACAGGAAACCGACGGTACTCAATCGATATCTGGTAACATTTGCCACCGTGCATTCCGTGACCCTTCATCAGAGTGTGAATGCTAGTCTCCATTGACTATCTGAGTCCGTTTGAAAGGCACGTCGATTTGCCGTCCTGTCATTTTTTGACGATAAACATTGCAGTCAGTGAGTATGGTTTTACGCCGCTTTTAGCAATATTCCAGCAATATCACCAGAAATGACACCTAATATTGTCCTAATAATTCTATTAAGAGAAGATTCCAAACAAACACATCGGTTTCGTGTCAAATGCACAAGCATATTTAACTATGGCGAGGATGTTGGGAATGTCCCCTCTGTGCAAATGTACTCCTTGGTAAAAATCCCCGGTTTTTAATCAGGCATTGCCGAAAGTAAGTAACATTCGGACAAAATGGATATGAAAGACCTGATCCAGGCTTTGAGGGGTCGTTCAGTTCAGTCCTTAACTTGGATTAGGTTAAATCTCAGTCGTTTACCTTTAGTTTTCTGGTTATGAATTTTAAGCTCATCAAAATGATATGGACTCCAAAGTTGTTTGAACAAGCGTGTTGCACACCGTGATGAAATCAGTCCGCAGGACTACATAATGAGATGGTCCGTGTTAGAAAGACTGGTCTGTCGGTCTCCATCATGTGTTGCAGGTGGAATAGGATGACCCCCATGTTGCTGACACAGGTTTTGAATGTGTTTAGGGTGACGCACGTCATTCTGGGTTCAGACTGAGACAAACATTAAAGCTGTTATGGGGAGTTTTACGTTCCATCTCGACCTGATATTACGAAATCTCATAAACGAAAGGTTGGCAATTTGTCAGTTTTCACTCGTTGAGATGTATGCGAATATCAGGTTAAGAATATGACAACATTACCTTCTCATGTATTTAATTGTGAAAAACGAATTATATTTAAAACTGCTCAACTTTTGTTATATCCGAAATGGACTATATCGTACTTTCCGTGTGGGTCATTTGTGAAAGCTTCATCGGAGGTAACTGGAGTGCTGGGGTCCGTTCGGCTTTTGAACCAATTTGAAAGATCGCGTGGAGTTCGTTACATATGAAGCCGATGATCAGACGGTAAGACAAAGTGATCGTTTCTTGTCCGCTACATTCGGAACTGTATCTTATTAAGAAATGAGTTTATATTACATAATACCATATATTTGGTTACGTCCATCGCTGAAGTGTCTCTGCTGTTTCATTTTATTGGAGCACATTGTTTAAATACGCCTGTTGCCATTCACCGTTCCGGGTTTTTTTAATTTAGCTATTGAATATCGTTTATAATCTCTAGATATCAAACTTCCTGGTGTAATCCTGCGCTCCAGTTAGCATATAACAATGTTTTGCTAACACATCTGTCACCAATGACTGCACGGAAAGACCCACGTTTAGAATGTATCGCTGTAATACAATTATAGAAGAGTGAGCGAGTTAGTTAAAATTTAAAGTCACATCGGCAATATTTCAGCCATATCGTGACGAAATTATAGAAGAAAATGACGCTCTTTCTACACTGGAGTTATGATCATCATGGTGAGGCATGTCAGATAATGCGTTGTCTCGTTATACTTAAGGCGCGAGGTGAAAGAACAATGCCAGAATGGTCATGGCCTCGTTCCGCAAAACGATTTTCACGAATGGCTGGCTCTGAGTAACAACAATGTAATGGCAAATTCAAGTACTCACTCACTCACTCACTCACTCACTCACCCAAATTCAAAATACGCTCAGAAAATGTCAGTCGAACCACAGATGCCCTAACATTACATATCACATTTGAAGTGTTTAGATTACCCAGTCAGGACAGGATAAGCTGATCCATCTGTTGTAACTACTTAAACTGGACATGTCCACGACCTGCATCCCTTTGAGATTTCAGATGACAAGACGGGACATGATGGAACTGGAATACTATTGAAATAACCATTTGTAACAGTCTCGACCAGGAAGTTGTGCCTACACGATGTTCTATTTCAGTCATCAATAAACTGAAGATCCAACAGAGGCGTATTGGATATCTTTAACGTACCTTAAATATAATAGTCATGTTGTCAGTTACACGCAATAAGATATCAGTACTGATATAATAGTGTAACCGTACTGAGCGAGTGAGTTAAAATTCATCGTCACATGGGCAATATTTCAGCCATATCGTGACGAGAACAATTAATTGTTATACATAATTATTACTGGTAAATTATATAAACCTGTCAACGAAGGACAGTAAAATAACTAGACTATCACAGATATGAATTTAAAACTAGTAATTATCACTAAAATATTTTAACTATAGATGACAATACAATATGAAAACAGGCTATAGCTTGCCAACAACTGAAGGTAGATCACCATACCAGGGACCATGGGGACTTACAGTACATTTGCTTCCCACATGTACTCTAGCTGGATTTACACCATCCCATCAGATGTTAACGATTTTAGATAATCTAGCCACAAATTAAAAGAACATATATTCTATGATTAAAATAGTAGTAGGTTTAAATTTGCTATGAATGTTTTGGGACTTACGTACCCTCAATTGATGTGATGACGTAACCGTAATTAGATACGGGAATGGCTGAAACGTTCTGATGTATAGTACAGCATTAACCGTTTGCATGTATCAGGATCAATACTTTTTGTGCTTCAGTATTGCATTTGCCATATACACAAACAGGAAACATGTGTCTGCAGTAGTACCTATTAGTGTCGCCAGCTAAAAGAGATAACTCCAACAGACCTTCATGTATATATGATGTCAACTCAATAGCGGGACATTATGGGGTAAAAGGAATGATAGGTTGCTATCAGTTTTCACATAATCATTTCAGTCTAGAAGGTGCGTGGGTGGATTGTTGGATTTAGATATTACAAAACAAGTCCCCCACACGATACTGTTTAATCGATGGTATTTCCTTTTTGCTTGTATAAGATAATAGCACTCAGTAATCACACCTACATTCAGAACAGGCTGGATAATTTATTTTTGAAGACGAGACGAATGTACACCTCCTTCATACAGAAAATGTAGAAGCGTCACAATTAAAGATGTGATGTGAGGTGAAATTGGGTTTAACGTCGTGGTTGAGAATATTTCGCTCATATGACGACGTGCATGCGTGTGTATGTGTATGTGCGGCTGCTTGTACTAGCGCAGACTGAAGCTGGTTTTATAGTGCTAGCCCACTGAGATACCATACCGCAGTATAGCATGAATACCCCACTCAGACACATTATACTGACTCCGAGCCGACCAGTCCTTGTTGTACCCATTAATGCCAAGCGCCAGGCAGGGACCAACAAGTACCATAATTTAACGTCTTTTGGTATGACGCGGTCGGGGATCGAACCCGCAACCTTCCGCTCTCCGGGCGGACGCTCTAACCACTACACTACAGAGGCCGTCCAAATAAAGATGTATATAATGGTACGAAACAAGCATACACATTACGAGACAAGCATTCAGCTGGAGATGTACAGTAGTTTCGTGATCCTGGCTTTGCGTGAGCTTAAGTTTCCGGATATACGTATATATTTATTGGTCCTGCTAGCCTATGTATCACGTCTGAAATCCATTCTCCATAGAGACACCACACGTCATAACTTTCCTCTTCCAACTACTAATGATGTAGTCCTAGCACCGTCTTATAACCCAGCCCCGCGCCCAGCCATGCTATAAATGTTCTTGTGTGACAGTATGCAACATAATAACTTGGTTAATATTCTCCCACTGGTCATCCATACAGATGTATTGCTTACATTTGTTTTGATTTGTGCACTTGCACATGCCCTGATGGAAAAGCAGCTTTCCACGTCTCCTAGCCTTACTTTACCCCGTAATATTACCTCTAAAGTGCAGCATTATATGCACTTGAATTTCCCGACCCTCTTGGAAAATAGTTCAGCCACGATGACGTAATCGGCATCCAGGAACACAGAGGCCATAACCTCTCCAGCTGATTGGACAGTATTTGTCTTCTTTGCTAGTGGCGAGTCCAAATGTTTTCACTGTTAAGTAATGTTAATTATTCTTCTTTCTCGGCCGAAAATGTTTGAAGCCAGGTTTTTATAAAACTTGTTGCAACAATCTTTTACTGTCAGTTTCAAACAGAGCATGAGTATCACTTGACATGCTGTGCCTATATCATTTTTATCAGCTTTAGAAACCAAAGAGATGATCTCTCAGTCGAGTTTCTGTGATAATGGAATCACGACCAGTCGATCATCGCTACATCGCAAGTTCCCCTGACCATTTCTGTTGTTTATGATCTGACAGGGCTTCCACGATGGAGGTACTCACTACCACGCTCGAAGTATGTTGCCAATCTGTCTGTCTGTCTGTTTGCCTTTCCGTCTGTCTATCACCGATCTATCACTTTCGTATCACAATGTCTCTCCACATATCTACCTTTCTATATCCCGGCAATACCCCTATATCTTACTATCTCTATTTATGTGTCTATACGGGGCGGTGGGGTAGCCTAATGGTTAAAGCGTTGGCTCGTCAAGCCGAAGACCCGGGTTCGAATCCCCACATTGGTACAATGTGTGAAGCCCATTTCTTGTGTCCCCCGCCGTGATGTTGCTGGAATATTGCTAAAAGCGGCGTAAAACCAAAACTCAGTCAGTCAGTATGTGTCTATACACCTTTCGAAAAGCATATATCTTTATGTATGTATCCAGAAAAAACGTACCTCTCTTACTTGCACTTATACGTATCTTTCACATATACACATTTCTACCACTTATATCTTTATTTGTCCACACACATGCCTATCGAATTATTTTCTTATCTCTCTAACCATAGATGCATCTGTTTATCCATGGATCGGTCTGTTATCTATGTACCTATTCACCAACCGACCTGAATATCTGTCTACATATTTATCTCTGTCTACAACCTTTCTCTCTTTTTTCAGACGAACCAGGCAATCTGACTACTGTAATCTGTTTTAAGAAGAAGGTCAGTCACAACGTGATCCCCCACGTGGATACAGCACGAGTCAAATTCCACATAATCAGTCCAGTCTTTCAAGCAGCGTCAGCAACGGCTGCACTCCTCCGTGCAAGATGATACGAGCAACATCTCCATTGAACTGATCATAACCTCTGTCAGTAGTAAATCCACATGGGTACAATGTGTGAAGCCATTTCTGGTGTCCCCCGTCGTGATATTGCTGGTATATTGCTAAAAGTGGCGTAAAACTAAACTTACTCACTCACTCTGTTGTAAAATAGTTTTTGAAGATAAAAATCATTTTGATCTTACTTTAAAAATGTTTTCCCAAGTGAAGTGTTTTGATATACATGTATACACAAGGTATATATTATTACCCTGTTACCTCTGGTGACCGACAAGCACGATTCGGTCGAACATGTCAAAGCTCGGTTTCGATATTTTAAACTATCATTCTTGCAGGACATTGTGAGCTCATCAAAACCGTACTTAAATGGCAGTTTAAGGACCGCTAATCAAAGTGACCGATTTACCGCGTTTGAATACAATAAATACGTTGACCCTTTTGTTTGTAAACAATCACGTCGGACATCGGCGATTTCTACCTCGACAGCATCTTTGATGTTTTCTAAGTGAAAAGCTGAATGGTTTGAAGAAGAGTTTCCCAGGGAAGAAACTACGAAACTGGAAAATTCGTCAGCAGCTCAAAAGCGGGAGTATTCCGCCATACTTCAAACCGGGTCGAGATCTAGCGGGCATGACGTCGACAACACACGTCGGCCCACACGTCCTAACCTGACCGCCTCAGTCCCGGCCGTAATGCCCAGTCTTTCCACTTCCATTGTCCATGTTTCCCACATAAAACGTGGCCTGTCAGGTTTTTCCAAATTGGGAATAGAAGAGAGGTTATCAACAATTATTTCCGTAAATAAAGTTAGCGGCGACTAAACTTAGCGAGTTCATGGCTTGACTTGGGATTGTCATACAATAGGGGAGATCAATAATTTGCTTGAGAAAAATCAAATATTGTACTTGCTCACAGTATAAACTGTATTTTTTATCTATGTATGCTACTTGTTACAGATACAAGCATACTGGATCCTGAAATAAAGCATTTATGTTGTTGAAAATGTCTTATTATTGTTCATTACACAACCTGTCCCTCAACTAGATGATTCCAAGCGATTTCCAGGGAAAAGGCCCCTTCACGCCTTGTGTTCTTACGCGCAAAAGAGTCCAGTTTTAAAACGTTTATCAGTCGTGCTAACGCGTTCGGTTTTTAAATTACATTGAATTAACGATAAAGGACCGCAAAACAGAAAACAGAGCAGCTTTATCTCGCATTCCTTTCTTTTATTTTCAAAGTCCCATTCAAAGTTATACTTTCCAAAACTTCAAACAGTACTGATATCCAAATGTTATTATACACTGAAATTGATTTCTTCAAATTTGAAAACGTTTGAATATGCATTTATAGTATGACCAGAAATTATTGAGAATTTTAGGAATATGTTTAATTGGATTTCTAGTATAAACAACCTTGACCAGCTATCAAGTGCTTGGTTTCATTCAAGAGAGACAACTCCGTTAATCCCTTTTCCTTAGTTTGTGACGTCGGCCCAGAAAATTGACTGTCGGTGACAGGAGGCGGCTTGGTATTCTTGTTTCTAAAAACAAACGAAGGAGTTTAGAAAACTTAAGGCTTGATATGATTGATAGAGGAACTGTGACTGTCTGTAAGGAGACATTTAGAACTGTGCTGCATGCAGTGGGTTGGCAGAAAAGTCGAGGAATTCCATCACCGATCATGAAACCTGAACAAAAGGAGCGGAGGTTGAACTGGTGCTTACAGCATAGAAATTTTAACTGGAACAATGTGACCTTCTCAGATGAAAGTTCTGTGTGGCTGTTTCCTAATACACTGAAATTCTGGACCAAACAAACTGAAAAACCTTTGTATCAGCGCCCAAAGTACAGTCCGAAATTTAACGTGTGGGGTGGCATATCTGTGTTAGAGGCAACGCCCCTCTGTGTATTTGAAGGGAATATGAACAGTGAGCGGTACACAGATATTCTCGAGGGATATTTACTTCCATCTGCTCACGTGTTCTATGGAAATTTTGGGATTTTCTAGCAGGACAACGACCCAAAACATCGTTCAAAGCATTCACAGGCCTGGTTTCGGACCCAAAATATGACATTATTAGATTGGCCAAGCTATAGCCCTGACCTAAATCCAATAGAAAATGTTTGGGGACTCATGAAGGAAAGTGTCAATAAGAAAAATCTGACAAATATTGCTGAAATGAAAGAAGAGGTGGTCCGATATTCTAACGTATCTAACGTATTGCATTTCTCCTTGCCACAGATTTCAAATCCTGTTTTATTCAAATCTTTTGCAATATTGTTCAGAGACTTCGTTAACGAACAAATCATGCGATCATGAAAAAACAATGCTTACCCAACGCTTTTAGTTGAGAATGATTAAATTAGGTCACAAATGATTCTTGGATATCATTTTTCAAGTAAGTGAAGGGAAATCTGAGGCCATCTCCTCAATAAAAATCCGTGACATATTTCTGATAATCATTAGGTATCTCATGACATTATTTCCGGCGTAATATACATCATCAGAGAAAATTGAAAACCCAAACGACCGTGGTTCATATATTTCTTTTAACTTATTCATTCGTCTTCAAAAACAAAATCTTTAGACATACATGATCAAACTAACAAGTGAAAATACGAGTCTTTCATTGATCAAGTCTTTCATTTCAAAGATACAGGAACTGACTGTACTTGTCCCGAACAAACATTTCGTTAAAAAAACATTAATCATTTTTTTGTCTTGGATGAATTTGACTGAAGCTAGTAGCGAGACACTTGTCCTTGTAGACTTATCATGTCAGAACTATGGATTCGTGTGTTTAAGTTAAGCAATAATGTTGGAATAAACAACCATCCATCATTCTCTAACACTTTGTAAGGTGTTGATACTAGTCAGGGTATCACTTGCAGGGAAAATGTAAAACAGATTGGAGTATTGGGGGTGCGAGAGTGGTTTGGTTTCAACAGGCGCCGTGAATCACTGTCTATAGCTGCGACCCTTGGCATCTGAGAAACTTGGGTTCGAATCTCGGATTGTCCCGATTAGGTTTCTAGGTTTGTCAGTCCCATACACGTATGGTGAGTTTCACCAAAAAGGTAAACGCCCTAGACCTTCATCACTGTCTCTAACAGAAAGTGATATACATGGAATACTGTTAAAAGCAGGGTTAAACGGAATTCACTCACTCATCTCCATCAACTCCTCGCTCCCACATGAACTCCTCCGACCTGCCACTCACTTACACTCACTCAAACATCCTCAACTCGCTGACTCACTTGGCTTTACTTACAAACTGTCAATGGACATCCCTTGACATTAGTTGTAGAAAACTGGCGTCATTTTTCAATCAATATTGACCTTATTGGTGACAGTCAATCAGCCGTGCAACATCATAATGGCACAATGCTCGTGTCTCGTACTGTAGTAGATGGGCATGATTTATGAACCTCTGTGAGTATAGACACAGGCCATAATGGGAGTATAGAAGCGTCAGAACGAAAGAATTTTCGATTGCGCTTCTCGTGTTTATGAAAAGGCTTTAAACCTGGATGTGAATATACTATTTTTGGTCCACGGACAATGCTGTTTGGGATGAGTGCTTCGTTTTTCTTGAACATGGAAGTCTTGTAGGAATCCTGGTAATGGGATCCGGAGGCATTGTCTTGGCGTGTTCATATGGCAACTCTTGAAACATGTGAGCGATTAATGAAAAGTAATCAGATAGTAGTGGTTAAAGGTTAAAAGAAATAGTACTGACTAGTTTCATTTGACCAAGAGGAGAGATGTGATAAATAACCCACACAGCTTGCAAAGTGTAGAACCAGTGTCTGTTATGAAGATTACATTCGGCCACCCTCCGCTGTATTGAGTAACCCAACCAATGTCTGTTAGTGTCAGAATAGTGTCTGTTATATACCGACCTTGTCCGTCATGTACAGATGAGTCCTTTACACTGACACCTGACAAATGCACCTGGTGTTAGATTTGTTCTCTACCCTTAGCATATCTATTCAGGGAAATCGTTCAATCTTCTTGAACCCACTGTGCATTTGAATAAGAATACCCCATGAGCGGGATTTCATCACGCCAGCTATATTGAAAAGATTTCCTTGAAGTCCCGATTAATAGTTGTTTGAATTTTTTTTATAAATGAGTCTCTCATTATTTCTACAATATCACAAGTATTCAGGTGAACTACATAAGTTCGAGGCTCCACTTCCTGTAATGCATGCTAAACAGATGAATGCCCCAGACGAAGTATCTTCAACACTCAGATTTCAATATGTTCCTGTTACCAGGGTTACCGGTGCTAATTGTGTTGAAAAGTTTAATTAAGTATCACTGAGCTTGTGTCAAGTCTACAGATGACGTGCAAAACGAGAACCCCATCAATACGGTCTCTGTTAAACCTGAACACCTTTCGGTCCGACATGGAGTTCCCTGTATAAACTACACCGACATTCAGTGCAACAGTGTGGCCTCTGTCTAAACAGGACAATATTATATTCTGATATCGAGTCCATACATCCCGTTGAGTGTATACAAAGGTTCCTTCAAATGTATTGATATTGTGAGATTCTGGCAATGATGTGAGATGACTTGTGCCGAATCTGAAATCGATACTTTTATTGCTCATGATTCATAACGTTAATCTTCTCAAAAGGTGGTTTCCCGACATGTTCAAATAGTTATGAGATCCTGCTTGCATCGAAATACAGGAAGACATCGCATGCCTACTGGGACTTCGGTGATTTATTACATAATACTTATGATTAGATTCTTGAGAGGCATTTAGAAGTTGATGAATATATAAGACGAGTATATGGATGACAACTTCTACTTTATTGTATAACACGACGCTTCTGGGCTACTTCTTGCCCCTTCTTCAGGTGATATATAACACTGTTATACATATACTCGTCTTATACTTTTGATTAGGTTGGCTACCGAGTAGAAGATACTGATGGCATTTTGTTGTGCGTCATGTATACATGTATGAAATCAGTTTACTATCATACTTCCTGACATTTACTTTTCATACAATGAATATCCAGCAAGACGATCTTTTGTAATCACTTTGAGGTCGAAATGAAAATATATAAACAAATTTGGCCTTTATAACTGTCTCTTTTTCACTTCTGTATATAATTGTAGGTCTGCCAAAGCAAAGATATAATAGGGCATCAAGAAGTTCATTTGACGCCTGAAGTTAGTTTATCATTCTATGTTTCGTAACAATAATGGAATTCATTATTGTGACATATTTTCTTTCAGCATGAAGACCTTCAAAATTACATACAAGAAGCAGAGACCAGAATAATCAGGTATATTTCTAACTGTATCTGTTCAGACATATTTTGCACAATTAAGACCGGGAATATGAGTGATGTCTAGCGGATGAGATTTAATTTGACAGGAGGCATGAGCATGATATAATCATGACAAATCTATATCGCTACCGCATATTTGCCATCTTAAATGGTGCTAAATAAAGTATTTGACACATTAGTCGTGTTACGAGCTGCTTGAGACATGGCTGATATGCCAATATGGCGTCACATGTTTGGTTTTAGAAAATAGCGCCTAAATACGGCATGAGTTTGAGATGGGATATGTCATAATGACAGCGCGGAGTAATTAACTCGTCTGATAGACAGTTCTATTCCTGTGCTAGTATGGAATATGACAATGTAATATTGATTTTATTTCTTACCATTGTAGACGGGTCAACAATGTAGTTTAGAGGCTTGCTTGTCACCACAAAGACCCGTCTCTACGTGGGTGTATGTAAATCACTTGCTGGTGTCATCCCTAACCTAGTTGTGCTGCTGTAACAATGCTTCAGACTCGCTCATCGTGCTCATCCTTTGCAACGTTGATGAAGACTGCATACTTCTACATGGACACTTACAGCAGGGCCAAGCGCTACCAATACTGTCTTACAGCAGGGTCAAGCGCTGCCAGTACTGTCTTATAGCAGGGTCAAGCGCTGCCAATACTGTCTTACAGCAGGGTCAAGCGCTGCCAATAGACACTTACAGCAGGGTCAAGCGCTGCACATACTGTCTTATAGCAGGGTCAAGCGCTGCCCATACTGTCTTACAGCAGGGTCAAGCGCTGCACATACTGTCTTACAGCGGGGTCAAGCGCTGCCAATACTGTCTTACAGCAGGGTCAAGCGCTGATAATACTGTCTTACAGCTGGGTCAAGCGCTGCCAATAGACACTTACAGCAGGGTCAAGCGCTGCACATACTGTGTTACAGCAGGGTCAAGCGCTGCCCATACTGTCTTACAGCAGGGTCAAGCGCTGCCAATAGACACTTACAGCAGGGTCAAGCGCTGCACATACTGTGTTACAGCAGGGTCAAGCGCTGCCCATACTGTCTTACAGCAGGGTCAAGCGCTGTCAATACTGTCTTATAGCAGGGTCAAGCGCTGCCAATACTGTCTTACAGCAGGGTCAAGCGCTGCCAATAGACACTTACAGCTGGGTCAAGCGCTGCCAATACTGTCTTACAGCAGGGTCAAGCGCTGCCAATACTGTCTTACAGCAGGGTCAAGCGCTGCCAATACTGTCTTACAGCAGGGTCAAGCGCTGCCCATACTGACTTACAGCAGGGTCAAGCGCTGCCAACAGACACTTACAGCAGGGTCAAGCGCTGCCAATACTGTGTTACAGCAGGGTCAAGCGCTGCCAATACTGTCTTACAGCAGGGTCAAGCGCTGCCAATACTGTCTTACAGCAGGGTCAAGCGCTGCACATACTGTCTTACAGCAGGGTCAAGCGCTGCCAATACTGTCTTACAGCGGGGTCAAGCGCTGCCAATACTGTCTTACAGCAGGGTCAAGCGCTGCCAATACTGTCTTACAGCAGGGTCAAGCGCTGCCAATAGACACTTACAGCAGGGTCAAGCGCTGCCAATAGTCTTACAGCAGGGTCAAGCGCTGCCAATACTGTCTTACAGCAGGGTCAAGCGCTGCCAATACTGTCTTACAGCAGGGTCAAGCGCTGCCAATACTGTCTTACAGCTGGGTCAACCGCTGCCAATACTGTCAACAGCAGGGTCAAGCGCTGCCAATACTGTCTTACAGCAGGGTCAAGCGCTGCCAATACTGTCTTACAGCTGGGTCAAGCGCTGCCAATACTGTCTTACAGCAGGGTCAAGCGCTGCCAATACTGTCTTACAGCAGGGTCAAGCGCTGCCCATACTGTCCATATGGCGCAAGCATGTATTCTATACTTCTACAAAGCTGCCCATGGACACTTACAGCAGGGTCAGGCGCTGCCAATAGACACTTACAGCAGGGTCAAGCGCTGCCAATACTGTCTTACAGCAGGGTCAAGCGCTGCCAATACTATCCATATGGCGCAAGTATGTATTCTATACTTCTACAAAGCTGCCCATGGACACTTACAGCAGGGTCAAGCGCTGCCAATACTGTCTTACAGCAGGGTCAAGCGCTGCCAATACTGTCCATATGGCGCAAGCATGTATTCTATACTTCTACAAAGCTGCCCATGGACACTTACAGCAGGGTCAAGCGCTGCCAATACTGTCTTACAGCAGGGTCAAGCGCTGCCAAATGGTGTAGAATGTATAACAGGGTTACTGTCTCATGTACAAGCAACCAAGGAATGCATTTAATGACACCTCCATCGCAGGTCTTATCAGGTGAGCCACAATCGCCCCTTTAACTCTCAATCTTAATATAAGGATGTGTGGATTTCAAATTTCTAAACGATTCGTGACCATTTCTCAACCAACTGGATTTGGATATTTTAATTTTATCAAAAGAAATCATACACTGGAAACAATCATATCTTAGATGGCTTCCTCCTTGGAGTAAATGTCACAGACCTGAGCATCGGTCTACGTAATCGGGATACGATGACTTGTGTCAACCAAGTCAGCGTGCCTAACCACCCGATCCTGTTAGTCGCCTATACGACAAGCATGGTTTACTGAAGATTAATTCTAACCCAGATATTCAGACACTGGAAACATGAACACCTTCCATGGCTCCCTCCTGGGAGTAGATGTCACAGAGTTGAGAAACATCTAGATGTATAGAATATCTACAACAAGATATGGTCACGTACTTCACTATCTACATTCGGGGAAGGCCATTTAAGTTCGTTCTCGAGATACAGATATCAGACATGCTATTCTGAATGCTGACCCATCAACAATGATTGGCTGATCAGAGATTCTCGTATCGATGTAAATATCGTATTTGAACGAGATCTTATATCTGTGATATTGCTGACTGATGTGTAAAACAACAAACACTCGTGAGGTACCAATCTATAAACGTCCTACTACTTACGAATCTCAGCCTAGATTGCAAGGTATGAATGGCAGTCCCGTTATTCTAAGAGTCAAATTCGCTGGATGCCAAAAGTCATGAAGGCGTTTATATGAGGAACTCACTTTCTAGTACCCTTGTCGTTTAATTTTTTTTACAAACGCCAATAATTAACACATGAATATAAAAAGACAATTCTGCTAAAGATATTACAGTTTAAAAGCATTTCTTCGAATCAATATTTAATGTAAAGATGTCAAAATTTCTATTCTAAGAAAAATCAAATTATTCGTAATTACCATGCAGCGAGCTTGAGGGTTATTCCTTCTGTCGACCTGTGTCGGATGAACTAATCGCTTGTAATAATGCTTGAGATCACTACAACAGACTGTCATGTGAGAGTTGGCTTATCAAACGCCGCCTTATTGCAGTCCTGGCAATGACAGTTTGGATGAAAGATGTGGGCATGGTTCAAAGCAATTCGAAACAGTTTTCATTCCTTATCCAACGAAGATGGAATTACGTGTCAATTTGCTCACAAATGGAATTGTCCCTGAATGATAATAACCAAAGACGACTCTCTCAGTTTATTATCACATAACCAGTTTGTGTAAAAACACAACGTTAGCTGGAGAAGGAGGTCTGTGTAAAATACTGATTGAAGTAGAAGTAAGGTTTTTTTTATAATAGCTTTTTTTCACCTTGCGGATCAAACGTATAGGTCATTCTTTTTTTTAGATAAGCACGTCAACAACAAAGATACATTCTTCTCGCTTTTCAGGTAAAACTGTTGTCTTTTTAGTAAATGAACTGAAATGTTCCATATCACAATCTCGGCATGGCCTGTGACACGATGTCCGAAAGGCCGAAATTGGGTTCAGAGAAAGTTTTCATTTCAATTTAAATATTTATTTTAAAACTGGCAGTAAAGTAATTCCTTAGCGATCACCATAGCGCTCTCATAATTGAAGGAGTTGAAAATAAATAATAACTTTTTGTCAACACGATCACGAATGATCAACACGACAGACTGACTGACTGAGTTTGGTTTTACGCCACTTTTAGCATCATTCCAGCAACATCACGGCGGGGGACACCAGAAATGGGCTTCACACATTGTACCCATGTGGGGATTCGAACCCGGGTATTCGTCGTGACGAGCCAACGCTTTAACCCAACAACACGACAGAAAGATGGCTGAATAAAAGAGTATTGATATGGCAGATCAAATGGCAGTTTTTAAGAGGAAACGAAATTGGAATTTTAGACTCCATGAACATTTTAAGAAAATCAACTTACAGCACTTATTCAACATAGATGTGAGAAGAGAGAAGAAACTCTTAAGTAGCACAGTGGAACAAACCTTGCTTACAAGTTTCAAGGCGACCTGGAAGGATACTATAAATGGAGATACTAATAGCATACTGAGGACGTATAAGACTTTTAAACACGAATATGGATGTGAAAAATATGTTAATGTCAACATGCCAAGGAAACATCGAAGTGTGCTTTCCAAGTTTAGATGTGGTGTCGCCCCTTTGAGAATAGAGACTGGCCGATATGTGAACATCCCTGTAGAAAATAGACTTAATAAATAATTGAATAGAAAGTAATTGTTTAAACTGTGTTGAAGATGAAGCTCACGTTTTAGTGAACTGCCCACTATATACACGTTTTACAAGTGATCTTCTAAAGCTTTGCTGTGTTAGGTTGCCTTTTTTAACTGATTTTACAGCGGCTCAGGGATTTGCCCTGAAGAGTTTATTTTAGTTTAACAGAAACCTGCTGTAGTATTTTAGAACATAGACGCTTTTTACTGTACAAATAACTTTATGGTGTGTTTCAGATTTTTTAGGTTTTTTTTATATACTTACGTATGTTTACATTCTACAAAGGAGTATTTTCTTATGTGTTATAACATCTCTCATAAATCGCTTTGCGATTGGTCGCTTTTATATATTGTGTCACTTATATGTATTATATTAGTGCGAGTGAGATGTAAATAAACTATTCTGTCTGTCTGTCTCTCAAAGTGAACACCGTCGTCGCTGTGTACGTTACTGCACGGTGGGGATGTTCTAACGAGGTTCGGATTACGTCATCCAATTGTTACTGACATCAACCTCTCTTTTGGTTAATAAGAAGATAGAAAGTTCTAAACAGTACATTTGGTGTGAAGTCTATTCTTTCCGCAATAACGTATTTAAAACCGCCAACGTACATTTAGATACAAGAAACTGTCCACCTAGGTTCCAAGTTAAAACTTACGTTAAAAGGAATATATAATGTCGTACGTCAGAAATTGCAGTAGGATCTTATTGTAAAATTGCTAACTTTAGTAATATTAGCGACATTAGACAAAACGGTAAGTTCAGAGACTGGGAATATGTGGTAGATCTGACGTTTGAAGACAGGTGAGAGAATACTTTCCTATCTTATTGCCATAGGTATCAGAGAGGGAGTGGTATTAGAGAATGGTTCAACATGCCATGCTAATGTCCCCCTCCACAACATTAATGTCTGACCCATCTCCCTTGCTGGTTATAGTGGGTGGGTGGGACAAGAAAATGTGGGTCATCTCGTTGTTTTATTTCTCTATGACCTTTTTATTTCCTCGTTACCTGATGGGGTCCTTGCATTCCTGACTTTGAGTAATTCTGATTTGTAAGAAGTTATTTGGTACGAAGTATATGCACTGGAGAGTGAAGCATATGTTGTTTTTAACAGCCCAAACATCACTCTACATCGGAAAAAGTCTGCTACTACTCCTACTGCTGCTATTACTACTACAGCTAACCGGATCGGATGGTCAGACTCACGGACTTGGTGACATTTGGTTGACACAAAACATTGTATCCCAAATGCGGAGATAGGTGTCTCATTTTCATCACTGGATTGTCTGGTCCAGGCTCCATTAGTTTCTTACTTACCGCTGGAATATTGCTGATTGAGGCGTTGAGCAACGCACAAACAAACAGTCAATACTACTACTACTGTTACAGCTGATGCTACTACTACTACTACTACTACAAAGACGTAAACACCTAAACTGACACAAACCGAATTTCCTGGGTACGAAAACAACAAGGAATCTCTCTCTGCAATACGTAATCTAGAATTACTACTGAATTTGCTCACAAGTAATTGACAATCATCATGCTTCACTTTAATGTCAAAACAGTCGCTGCAGACACAAGCACTCACTGTTTGATGACATGTGTACAATTGGCTCCGATATATGTTCTAATGTCACCAGTAAAACTGGTTCTTATATACAAGCCTTGTGACCTCAGAGAACTCTCCCTGTCGATACGACCGCCTCCGTGGTGTAGTGGTTAGAGCGTCCGCCCGGAGAGCGGAAGGTCGCGGGTTCGATCCCCGACCGCGTCATACCAAAAGACGTTAAAATATGGTACTTGTTGGTCCCTGCCTGGCGCTCGGCATTAATGGGTACAACAAGGACTGGTCGGCTCGGAGTCAGTATAATGTGTCTGAGTGGGGTATTCATGCTTCACTGCGGCATGGTATCTCAGTGAGCTAGCACTATAAAACCAGCTGAAGTCTGGGCTAGTACATGCAGCCGCACATACACATACACACGCATGCACGTCGTCATATGAGCGAAATATTCTCAAGCACGACGTTAAACCCAATGTCACCTCACCTCACCTCCCTGTCGATACGGACAGCCTGTGTACCAGGTTAAACTATTGCAATATCATGCAATCTCACTCAGTCTATAGAAACAATCACAAGGGTAATTGTAGGAATGCTTCTAATTTGTTAGCACAGACTCGATGGAGTAAGCTCTGCTTGTCTGCGATTGTGTACGATTTGAGACAAATGTTTCTGTGTTATTCAGGAAGTGTATAATTGTCCTAGCAGACTGTGTGGCGTTTGTTCTTAACCGCGGCGAAAGTCCGTTGAAGCAAGCTCGGCTTAATTATTGCCTTTTCTGTACTAACCTGTGGAGAAATATCGCTATAGACCAGTTCTGCGCCATAACGGCATGGTAACTACGTTCCAGGGACATAAAGCGGAGAGTGTAAATTATGACAGAGATTGTTATTTAGAGTCCGAAGACAAATATGTCTGTGGACTATGAAGAAAATATTAGGCATTTAAAGCTTTGCACAAATTTGAGCTTGTAGTCAGACCTTATAAGAGTGACCTCCCCTTGACACGTCGGATAAAGTAGCGTCGTTGTCATCTTGATGACGAGAGTTGCCATAGTGACTGAAAAAAAATGTTCACCTGGCGTGCAGTGGACGGATATGAGATCCGATTCAGAATAAGATTACTAGCCATCCCATCTTCCCCTTCTACTAGATCCAGTGATTCTGATAGTCGTGATTCTTTTACAATGACTAACGAGGGTTATTTCGAGTGACAGATGTAATAGACATGTGTGAGAAATGTTCCTGATTGATCCCAGTGACGGGGATACATATTTCAGGCGCCGTCATCGCCATCTCAGAAACAAAGCTTTGGGGTGAATGGGTCCAGATAATGTCATGATAGTAAAGTGGCATAATTGCCTTGAAAAACGACTATTTGGCTGTCGAATCTCTTCTTCAATTGAAGTTACCAAAATCATACAACAGTGCCACTTTGTAAAGGAATTGACAATTGACTGTTCTGAAACAAGCAAATACTATAGCTAGTCTCTTCCAAGTGTCGCAGCTGCGTGTTTCCAACACGGTCACATCATAAGAAAATGAAGTCTATTCATTGTGACTTTCAAAAATAGTTGATGGATTTCTTTTGGTCTTTAGAAGAGAATTCTGGAAGGGCCAAAACATGCAACCGATGATTGGGGGCAAGGCTCTCAAAGTTCGATTTAAACGAAACAGCCTTGTAGCTTTAAAATAATAACAAGCAAATAAAGTAACTTTTCCTAACAGCTATTGCAACTGTTTAATATTTCAACCTAAGAGCAGCACACTTGTCAACACATCGGGTTCGTGGCATCTGTTTAACCATGTCTGTATCGGATATTGTGAACGCGACGCTCAATACCTCTGTGCAAATATACTCCTAGGATTAATCCCATATCGCCCGGATTTTAATCAGGCGTTGCAGGATGTAAGTAAAATCCGAACAGAACCAATATGAAAGTAGTGACACATAAAGACCTGATCCTGGCTTATAGGGTTGGTGCAGTTCAGCACTTAACATGGAGTTTAGGTTAAATCTCATTCGTTTACCTTTAGTTTTCTGGCTATGAATTGTAAGCTCATCACAGTGCGCTCCCACGTTGTTTGAACAAGCGTGTTACACGCAGTGATGAAACCAGTCTGCAGGACTACAGATAGATGGCTTGACTTATCATACTCCGGTGGTTAGACAGACTGGTGAGTCCGCGTCTGTGTTGCAGTGCAGTGGGATTCGGATGACAACATGCTGACTCAGTTAGCATTTGTTTAAGGTGACGCACGTCATTCTGGGCTCAGAATGAGACAAATATTAAAACTGTTATATTGACTTTTTTTTGCATCCCGTCCACAATGACTGGCTCCTACATTTACAACAATGTAATGGCAAATTCAAGTACAGGCAAAAGAAACACTCACTCACTGTGAAACTGTTTCTTATGTATCAAAAGTCACACTTTTAATGTCTGCATGTTAGATTCTCAGAAACTATAGACGCAACCTGTTTTCGTCGCACCACAAGTATCCGTGTTCATGCATTACAAAATCATAGCTATCAACTTGCCCTGAGTAAATTACTAATAATCTAATCAGGCACTCCTTGCACCCGTGGGTTGATCAACGCAGTCATCATCAGGTCTCCAGCATTGATTTACCCCCTGATTTGACCTTGTCTCGTCACAAATAGCAGGGTTCGATCTCCCACACCTGAAAACGAGCCAATTAAATACATAGTTCACTTGATCAGGGTGTGTATCATATCGTAATCCAGAAAAGAATCGTATTGGAGCAAAAAAGAGGCTTTTAATTATACCCTCGTTAATATTATCCCAAGTCTTTCAAGCTGACAACCGCCATAAAAATGATGTTGCACAACACATTACCAACTCATCGAGGGAACTGAAGATTATTTTGGTCGACCGATTCCATATTTATAACGATTTTCATCACATTGCAATACTGTTTCGAAAACAACAGCAAATCTTCATAATGTGATTGTGAAACAACAAATACTTTCCCACACTGTTAATTAAAATGATTTAAGTAGGCCACGGTTGATATCAGGATATTCTTTTTAGAAATAACTCAAGATAAATTTGAGCCATCTGATCAACAAAAATCCTTGATTAATTACTTATTTGCATGCCGGCGTAATACACATCTTCAGAGAAAATGGAAACCCCAAAGTGTTCTAATTCATTTATATCTTTTAACGACGCCATACATGTTTAAAAACAAAACGAAAAATTATTGAAACGCAACCTTTTGACACATATAATTAAATTCACAAGTATGTATATGCGTCTTTCTTTGATCAACACAAAGATAACTCAGTTTTAGCCTCTGGCACTGACTGTACCTCCTCTGATGACAAAAATATTGTCAAAAACACATTGAAAGAATTACACCGCAACCAGTAACGACACGCTTGTCTGTACAGGTTTATAGGCGTATCTGGTAAAAACAATATTGGTTATGAGAAAGGTATTGGTGTGTTTAAGTTCAGCAATAATGTTGGCAGCCATTGATCATTTCCCAACGCTTTGTGAGGTGACCATACTATTCAGGCTATTACTTGCAGGGAGGTTTGTAAAACAAAGTCTAGAGTATTGAAAGAAGACCTGTACCCCTCTCGTAGCCATTTTACTGAACTTGACTCTGTCTGAGCGCAGAGAGAAAAAAATAGTCTAGCTAGTCGACGAACTATTTTCAAGGGCATGTAACTTTAGTTAACTTGGAAAAGAAACATGGCATCCACGCCAGGCAACTACCTCATAGGGTATGTTTAACATGCTTTAAATACTTTCATACGCCGTAATGTTAATATATTCTGGTTATAAAAAATCAGGAAACCCAGGAGGACTATGCAATAATTAGAATATAATTGTGTCTGGGAAAAAATTAAGCAAGGCGAAATGAAAATACTTAAAGGTCACATGCAACCCAAAAAAAACAACATAATCACAATACAATTAAAATTTAATCATGACATATATTATACATTACTGATTATGAAAAAACAAATGAACAAAATTATAAGCGTACAATCGCTAATCAAAAGTGCAATATTTTGTACTTTGGTTTACTTCCCTCGGAAGAAAGCACCCGAGGGACCGAACCTAGTCAGAGCGGGTGGGTGTGCACTAAAGTGTAAAGAAGCCATTCATTGGCTGGTTCATTGCCGATACGCTGAGGGCTCATTGTGTGTGTGTATATAGAGAGATGTTGGGTTTTGTAAATACATGCTCATTTTTCCTTCATTTATTTTCGATCCAGTCAACAAATACTGAGATGTTGAACTACTGCGTGGCTGGAAACTGTCGTTCGTCCAAGTACAAAGCAGGACTTGAAACTGACAGTCTGAGTTTGCACTGGTTTCCGTCCGATCCAGTCATACGAGAAAAATGGATGCAGTTTCTTTGCAACCCACAGACATAATAACATGTCATGTGTACAAGTATCACACCTGCCTGTCTGTGTAATTACATAATGTGACAGAGACAGAACTCAGGTGCACAAGCCATAAATCAATGTATTTTGTTTATAGTGTATAGACTGATACGTTTCAAATTCAAATTGCATGTGGTCAATGATTGAAGTTATGTATTGCATATTGTCATTAGCAGACAGGCAGGCAGACAGGTGTCAATAAAACAGACACTGAGTTTTGTCTGTGACAGAGACTGCTTATCACAATCAACATATTTTTCTATGTTTCCATAGACATGTATTAAAACATTTCAGTTTTCAAGCTTAGCAATTTTTAACAAAGAAATTAGTATTTCTAATGCTACATTTTCTTGAAAACATTGTTTGCAAATCTGCGAACCCCCAAAAAGCAAGATGAGAAAACGTATAAGAATAAGTATGGGACCAGTGTATTTTTATTACTGCATACCAAAGATGCTTGTAAACACAAGAAACATCTTTTATTCTCCAACTTCGACAACAGCGATAATCCTTTCACGCATCACTTGCTGTGTTTTTACGAGTCGCCTTCCCGGTTCAAGCAGCGTGTACCTAATCACTGCGCATGCGCTATGGGCGCAGCGCAGCACAGCTGTTGAAACCACTTTTCACCCCAGTGCTGGGGTGAAATAAGTGAATCGTTTGAACTCTGATTTCGCGCGGTTTTTATTCATCGCTTTATTTTTCAACTTTAGAAGTTGAATTTGCATTTTTCATAATTTGTTAAGTCCATACCGAAAGGTATCAGGTATCTGCAAAGTTGTGTTTTGCGTTGCATGTGGCCTTTAACTATTTTGACCCAATTTCTTCTCTACATACGCGCATTCTGATTGGCGGGGGGAATATTTCTCCCGAACATGGCTACGAGAGGTGTACGAGTCTTCTTTCTGGTTACCAGTGGCCCAATTGTCTCAGGTGCTGTTGATCACTGGGCATAGTTGGGTAGATCAGACACCTGTGCTCGTGCTCCAATAACTCATCGCTCTCACTCATGAACGTCGCCCTATCACTCACACTCACTCGAGCACCCTCCACTCGCTCACTCACTTGGATCTTCTCGCAAACTGTCAGTGGACATGCCTTTTTACTAGCCGAAGAAAGCTGATTTTTCAATCAATACTGACCTCATCGGTCAATTTGACTCATAATGGCCCAATGTTTGTGTCGCCTACTGCAGTAGGTGGGCATGGTATGTAAACTTCCTTAGCAGATTGTAAGTATCCACGCAGGTTTTTTAACTCTAATCAGTCAATACGGACAGATCCTAATAGGAGTACGGAAGCGCCAGAAAGACAGTCCATTTTCCACATTATTACGCTCAAATGATTTTCCATTGAGCTTCTCGTGTTCTCGATAAGGCTTTTAAACCTGGGCATTAGTATACTTTTCTTTGGGCCGTTGCCAATGCTGTTTGGGACTAGTGCACTGTATTTCATTAATATGAAAGTCTTGTTGGAATGGTGATAATGCGCTCTGAGGGGAATGTCTGGGCGTGTCCATATGGCAACTACAGAAGCATGCCAGGGTTTAAAATAACAGAGAATGTTGGGTTTTTTCATGAAAATTTCATCTGGCCAAGATGAACGCAATGTCTGCTGTACAGAGTACACCCATTCTGTGTCTGTTGTATAGAGTACACCTGAATAGGGTCTGCTCTATACAGGTCACCTGACCAGTGTCCGCTTCTCGCAGTGAACCCATAAAGTGACCAGTGAACCTCGAGCTTGATTTGTTTGCAACCTTTTGCAAATATTTCCAGGGAACATGTTCAATTTTCTTGAACCCACTGTGCTTTGAATAAGAATATCCCTCTAACGGCATTGTTCAGATGAGCTATATTTCCGTCACAGCAGCCATATTGAAATTGCCTTTTTTAAGTTCCAATGGATATTCGGTTAATTAATTTTGTCAGTATGAGTCTGTCAGTATGTTCTACGATGGCACAAGTATCAGAGATTTAGGGGAACTACATTACCTCGAGGCTCCACGTCCTGTAATGCATGCCGGGAGTGCCGAGATAGACGAATGTGGGCTTACGTAAATCCGGACCGGGCCAGTTATATTTTGGCGAATTAATCCATTATCGAAAACCATACTAGGCAACCATACTAACGTTGTTGCGAGTAAATCACATAAGGCGAGCGGCCTGGTAAGATGGCTGAGCTAAGATGAGTGTACAGTGGGAATCGTTAAACGAAACAGGACTTGAAGCATATAAATACTTTAATCTATTCTGATACACATCTCTATCAGACTTGAAAAGCTTTTACATCTCCAAATGCTACTTTAGAAGGTCACATCTCGAGATACAGATATCAGATATGTTATTCTGAATGCTTCGTCAACTCATATCAAGATGTTCAACCCATGAACACTGACTGGTTGAACAGGGAGATTCTCATATTGAAGATAATACCTGATTTGAACGCAATATCTGCGACACTGCTGACTTTGGCTTAAGCAGAAAAACAATAACAATGATGGCGTTCCAATACATAAAGGTCATAATATTCTCAAACTACATTCACTGACCCGCAGAGTATGCGTGGAACGACCCCCTTGTTATTCTCAGATTCAAATTCACAGGGATGTCACATGTCATGGAAGCGTATTTATCAAGAACTTTCTAGCGTACGCTATTGATCCAAACATGAAAAAAATCAAAGTTCGAACTTAAAGTATTGCTACGAATCAATGTTTTATCTAAAGATGTCCAAATTTCATTTCTTAGAGGAAAACATCAAATTATTCGTAATTATCAAAGGGGGGGAGCTTGGCGGTTTATTACTTTTAACGACTTTCGTCCGATCGTCATGTTTCAGGCTTCTAACATGTTTGAGAATACTGTCTGTCATGTGAAAGGTGTAACATATAACGTCGCATTGACAATCATTTGGCGATTCTTATTTTATACAGAGACCTAGCTGGCACTGGCGATGACACTGGTGATGAAAGATGATGGCAAAAAGCATTTTGGAACAGTTAACATCAGCTATTCAACGCAGACACAATTATGAGACGATTTAATGACATGTGGACCTGTCCCCGAAAAATACTAAACACAGTCGACTCGCCCACTACGTTATCACATAACCAGATTGTGTAAAAATGTTGGCTATAGAAGGTCTCTGTTACCAGTGAAGGTCCAGGTTAGAATATTGATCTTCAGTAACCCATGCTTGTCGTAAGAGGCGACTAACGGGATCGGGTAGTCAGGCTCGCTGACTTGGTTGACACAATTCATCGGTTCCCAATTGCGCAGATCGATGCTCATACTGTTGATCACTGGATTGTCTGGTCCAGACTCGATTATTTACAGACCGCCGCCATATAGCTGGAATATTACTGAGTGCGGCGTAAAACTAAACTCATTCACTCTCTGTAAAATGCTGATTAAAGTAGGGAGACGGATGTTTTTATAATAGCTTTTATACATATTCCTTGGAGATCTAATGTCTGGTTGAAATGGGCAAGGAAACGAGAAAGGACTTTTCCTCTCGTTTTCCTGGTCAAAGTGTTTCTTTCCGTAATTGAACCGACATTTCCCATATCACAGTCCCGGCATGTCCTGTGACACGATGGTCGAAATTGTAATCTAAAATAGTTCAGAGAAAATTATCTAAGTTGAACTTCTTATTTGAGTTTAAAAGGACACATGGATAAACATTTCAAACTTGGGGAAAAGAAATTCATTAGTGATCAATTGCTTATGTTTATCAACATCTCTTTTGGTTAATTAGAAATTACCACGTTTTGTCGGATAGAAAGTTATAGATAGAAACAGTATATTTAGTGGGTAAACTATTCTTTCCACAGTAGTGTAATAAAAACTGCCAACGTACATGCAGATACAAGAAACTACTGTCTAGTTCGAGTTTGTCTTTACACTAAAAGCGAATATATAAAGTAGAATTGAACATCAGGATCTGTTGTAGGAATTAATACGCTTTTTCGGCGTTAATACACGCAGTGTCTTAGTGTGATATTGCTAACTTTGTTAATATTAGCGACAGTTGGCCAAAAGGTAAATTCGGCGACAGGAGACTAACGGGATCGGGTGGTCAGGGTCACTGACACATATCATCGCATCCCAATTGCTTAGATCGATGCTCATTATGCTGATCACTAGATTGTCTGGTCCAGACTCTATTCTTTACTGACCGCTGCCATATAGCTGGAATATTGCTGAGTGAAACAATAAACACACGAACAATACTACTACCGAGACTACTACTACTGCTGCTGCCACCACTACTACTACCACCACTACCACTACTACTACTACTACTACTACAACTACTTCCACTACCACTACCACCACCACCACTACTACTACTACTACCACCACCACTACTACTACTACTACCACCACTACCACCACTACTACTACTACTACTACTACATAGAAGTAAATACCTAAACACACATTTCTGGGTACGAAGACCTCGAAGAGGCTTTCAGCAATAGGTAATCTAAAAATATTATTGAACTTAAACACACGCAATTGTACATCATCGTGCTTCACAATGATGTGGAAGAAGTTCAAGCACTCATTGTTGATGTTATTTGCACACATGGTTCAGCTATATACATGTTCTAATGTTCCTGGTAACGCTGGAATAATTACATCATGTATACATGACCACGGAGAGCGCTCCATGTCGATACGGGGCCAGTGCAGCCTCTATACTAGGTTAACTTATTACAATGCCCGCAATATCACGCAATCTCACTCAGTCTACAAGCACAATCACAGCGTGGATAATTGCAAGGACGCTTCTAATTTGATAACACAGACTCGCTGGAGTGTACTCGACTTGTGAGTGACAGGCCTAGCCAATTTGAGACAAATGTCTCTGCTTTATTCAAGAAGTGTAATGCGATATATATTGTGGTTTTATAGTTACCGACGGCGAGAGTCCATTTAAGAAAGCCCAGTTTTAATGCTGTCCTATTTGTCCTAATCTGTGGAGAAATATCGCTATTGACAAGAGCTGGGCGCCGTAAGTGGATTGGTAACTGTGTTCTAGATACTTAATGCCGAGGGTGTAATTGATGACACAGGCCGATACTTACTGGCCGAAGATAAATTTGTCTACAGAATAAGAAGAAAGTATTAGACATTTATAGCCCTGCTTAACTATGAACTGGTGGTCAGATCTGATAAGAGTGTCCACCCCTGACTCGTCGGATAACGTAACGTAGTTGCCATGGCGATGACAAGAGTTGCCAGGGACAGAAAAGGGATGTTCACCAGACGTGCAATCGACGGATGAAAGATCTTGTTAAGGAACTGCGATTATTTGAAATCCATCTTCCGCTTCCACATGTTAGAGTTGCTATGACTGACTGACTGACTGAGTTTGGTTTTACGCCGCTTTAAGCAATATTCCAGCAATATCACGGCCGGGGACACCACAAATGGGCTTCACTCATTGTATCCATGGGGGATTCGAAGCCGAGTCTTCGGCGTGACAATCCAACGCTTTAACCACTAGACTATCCCACCGCCCCTAGAGTTGCTATGCGATTCTGATAGTTGCGATTTATTTTCAATGGCAAACGATGTTTATTTTGAGTGATAGGTGTAACAGACATGAGTGTCTTGTAGGAAATAAGTACGGACACAGATGGATAACTAGAACGAAATGTTCCTGATTGATCCCAGTGATGGAGATACACATTTCACATTTCTCCCAGATCCGGTTCTTGATTTATCGGCTGTCTGCAATGGCGCCTGTCGTGTAGTGAGTGCGTTAGGACTGTGTCTGTTGACCACTGATGGATGCAACATGTCGCTGTCAAGGTCGATTAAGGTTGTCACAGATGCTTCATGATACATGTAGTGAGGGCATTGGGAACTATGGTGCACCGATGGATGTCATATGTCGCCGACAGTTGGAATTGTAACGCTGATTTGAAATAACAATAAAATAATCTTCTTTGATGAATGAGGTTTGATAGATTTGACCACCCAAATATCATCTGGACCTCCTTACCCACCTGGTTCATTCCCTGAAATAAGCTGTTGAAAACAATGTCATCATAACTCACACACAGAAATTCCAACCTCAGAGGAATAGACTCCAATGACTGACTCTGGCATCTGTATAACCATGTCGTCCTGTTTTTAATCAGGAGTTGCAGAATGTAAGTAAAGTCCAGACAGAAGGAATATGAATGAAGTGACCCTTGCAGACCGTGATCTTTGCTCTGAGGGGGTCGTGCAGTTCAGTCCTTAACGTGGAAATGAGGTTAAATCTCAGTCTTTTAGCTTTAGTTTGTTTGCTAGGAATTGTAAGCTGACCACAATGGGCTCCAACGTTGTTGGAACAAGTTTTATTACATACAGTCTGCAGGAATATGAGATGGCCCGACTTGTGGTTGGACAGACAGATGGTTGTCGGTATCTATCTTGTGTTGCAGCGGGATAGGATGTTGCTGACTTTGTAACCTTTTTATTGTTTCCCGTCCTGATATAAGTCGAATAGTCGAGTAATTTTCAGTCTTCACTGGTCGTAATCATAAAATGTCATGTATGTTAATGTCAAGTTAAGAAATATGACAAAATCATCTTCGGTGTAGATATGTCTATGATATTTAATGGTGCAAAACGAATTGTATCTAAAATTCCGCGACTTTCGTTATATTTGAAGCGGAATTAGTTTCATTTGTCGAAAAATTGTGTGGGTCACTTACGATAATTTCCTTGGAAGTAGCTGTTGGATGTAACATTGTTGGGGGTCCGTTTGACTTCTGAACCGATTTGACAGATCGCTCCGAAGTTGATGGTCCAAAGATAAGACAAAATCATTGCGTACATATTCAAAATTGTATCTCGTTTTGAGAAATGAGATTCACACATTGCGGAATTGTTCGTAATGGAATTGATGAATGTCAGCGAGGGTGCTAGATACAATAAACTGGAATTTAGTGTTCATGTTAATAACGAGTCTCGCATATTTCGAACATGAGATGATACTAATTTCACTTGGTCACATTCAAAGTTGTATGTGTTAGGGTTGTCAAGGCTCACTTGTCCCAATTTGTTTCTGTTATTAATTATGTAGCATATTGTTTGATGTAGATGCCTTAATATGCTAAATGCTATACATTGTTCCAGTTTTTAGCTGAGCTATTGGATATCAGGTCGTATAAGTTTGCTCGATGCCGTTCATGGTGTAACTCTGCAACTTCGTTAGGAACTAATGGTATTTTGACAACACATCTAATAATAATAATAATAATAATAATAAGATTACTTTTATAGCGCCTCATCCACATCACCCAGGGACATGCTCTAAGCACATAACATATATACAGGTTCTATGTACAGGAAAGTTGACGTCATAGATATTTCTTGAAGAGGTGAGTTTTGAGCTTGGACTTAAAGACTCGGAGTGATGGAGAGGTTTTTAAGATCCGATGGTAGAGAGTTCCAGAAAGTGGCAGCAGCATGAGAAAATGAATTTGCACCAAAGGTTTTAAGTTTGCACACAGGAACAACTAGCAAGAGTTGATCGCTGGAGCGGAGAGATCTTTCAGGTTTGTACAGTGTTATCAAATCATGGAGGTATGCTGGACCAATGCTATAAACAGACTGATAAACAAGGGAGAGCAGTTTAAATTCAATCCTCTCGCGGATCCGGAGCCAGTGAAGAGAATTGAGAGCTGGCGTAATATGAGAACATAGCTTTGTCCTTGTGACGATGCGAGCAGCCTGATTCTGTATTTTCTGGAGGCGCTGTAATTGTTCATCAGAGATACCAATTAGTAAACTATTACAGTAGTCCAAGCGTGATAGAACTAGAGATCGAACGAGGGTGGCCGTTGCTTCCATGGTTAAGATGTTGCGTATGGAACCAATATTTCGGAGATGGAAGTGACATATTTTGCATAGGTGGTTGATATGACTTTTCATAGACAAATTTGAGTCCAAATAAACACCAAGATTTCTTACAGAGGGAGAGAAAGGGATTGAGGATTGTCCAATGGAAATGGAAGAAAGCTGACACTTCTGCTGTCTTTGACGTGGGGCAATAATGATGGCTTCTGTTTTACTATCGTTTAAGACCAGTTTGTTGTTTGTCATCCATGACTTGACATCATTGAGACACGACTCCATGTTATCCTTGGCCTTCTGCTGACTGTCTGGACTTGGTTTAAAGCTATCCACCAATTGGGAGTCATCAGCATAAAAGTGCCGCCCAATGCAATGATCAGAGATCAGTTGTCCCAGAGGTTTGGTGTACATAGTGTACAGTATTGGTCCTAAAACTGAGCCTTGTGGCACTCCACATTCAAGGACATGTCTGTCTGACAGTGCCCTGTTAATTTGAACAGACTGTACACGATCTTCTAGATATGATGAAAACCATTTTAGGACTGTGCCGTTTAGTCCATATTCGATCTGTAGCCTTGATAACAATGTTGCATGGTCGATAGTATCAAAGGCAGCTGAGAGGTCTAAAAGAACGAGCAGGGCAATATTTCCGTCATCTACGGACATCTTGATGTTGCCGACAATGGTCCTATGATCGTTTCAAGTTCACTATATTCAGAATTGTATCTTATTAAAAAATGTGTTTCTGTAATATACTATCCACCCGGTTATGTCCATTTTTTGTATGTGTTCGTGTTGTCAAAGCTTGCTCGACGCAATATGTTTCTGCTGTTTCAATGTGTTGGAGCACATTGTTTAATACACATGCTTAAATACGCTTATTGACATTCACCGTTTTTGGTGTTTTAATTTAACTATTGAATATCAGATCGTTTGGTGTCAAACTTCTTGGTGTAATCCTGCGCTCCAGTTAGCATATGATAATGTTTTGCCAACACATCTATACCCCCATGACTACGAGGAAGGGCCCCGCGTTTAGAATGTATCGCTGTAATACAATAGAAGAAAATGGACGCCCTTCCTACACTGAAAAGTCATGGCCTCATTCCACAAAACGACTGTCACAATGACTGGGTCCGGAGAAAAGCAACGTAATGGCAATTCAAGTACTCACTCACGCTAATTCAATATATTCAATGTCTCTTATTTTATGCCTGAAAATCCAAAATACACTTAGCAAATGTTTAGTCGAACCACCGATGCCCTAAAACTACACATCACATTTGAAGTGTTTGGATTACCTAATCAGGACAGGATGAGCTGATCCATCAGTTGTAATTCTCCGGTTGTACTTAAACTGGGCACGTCCATGACCTGCATCGTTTTGGGATTTCAGATGACAAGACGTGACGTGATGGAACTGGAATACTATTGAACGTGAATCACCATTCGTAACAGTCTCGACCAGGAAGTTGTGCCTACACGATGTTCTATTCCAGTCATCAATAAACTGAAGATTTAACAGAAATGTATTGGATATATTTAACATAAACTTGAATATATTAGTGATGTTGTCAGTTACGTGTAGTAATGTGCCACTAATGTTTATGGTGTAATCGTCCTGAGATAAGGAAAATGGCAGAAACGTTAACCGTTTTGTTCTATTGTATAGCATTAACCGTCTCCATGTATCAAGATCAATACTTTTTATGCTTACATATTGCATTTGCCATATACACGTATGTCTGCATTCATCGAAGGTTCTAGGTATATCACAGAATTTATAGGAAAAAGTGATTGTTTCATTGTTAGTGTCTCAAGCTGAAAGGTATAAATTTCAATGGACGTTCATGTGCATATGATGGCAACTGATGAGTTTAGTTTGCATATATACCTACAGGTGTATCAGCCCGACTATCCTATATATCAGGTCTGAATCCATTCTCAATTGAGACTGCACATGCCATAACATTCCTGTTCCAGCCACCAATGCCGTTGTCCCAGCAGCGTCTTATCACTCAGATCCGAGTCCAGCCATGCTATATAATTATGCTGTGTGATAACGTGCAACAATATAACCTGGTTAATATTCCCTTACTGGTCATCCATACAAATCTATTGCTTTAATTTCTCATCAACAATGCCAAGACAGAAGAAGAGAAGATGATACAATAAATCACTATTCCCTTGTAATTTAGGATATTTTGTGTTGAGTGGTTGATGATTTTGTATTGTGTAAAGAGAGAGCGGATGACTACTCACTAGTGAAACAACTACACATACGCACAACGACCTGGTGGAAAATACCCAACTAATTTGTCCACTTGCACATTGTCCTGATGGAAGAGCACATGTTTTAACAGCTTTCTACTGCCCCACAATGTTGCCTTTAAAGTGCCGCATATATTCTCTGCCCTTTTGGAAAATAGTTCAGCCACGACTGCAGCATCGGCATCCCAAAACTCAAAGGCCATAACCACATGGTTGGACAGTTTTTGTCGCCTTTGGCTTCAAGAGGCCAAATTAATGTTTTCACTGGTTTATTGTGTTATTTTACAAGGGCTAGAACTGATATCTCACAGGTTTTAACATGTTGCAACAGCCTTTCGGGGACAGTTTCAAACAGACTAAGAGTAAATGACATGCTGAGCCTCAATTGTTTTTATCAGTGTTATAACCCAGTGAGCATACCTTTCGTCAATATATTTGTCTCATCCTGAAATATCCGAATTAAGGTGGGTGGGTTTTAAGAAAAATCGTTTAAAGGAGCTCATGTCTGATTCATTGGCTGAAGAATACATGCACATACATTTTGTTTTGGTGGTCAAAAGTCGATCAGCGTTCAAATGAAACAAGATCGCGACTTAAGAGATGCTGACACAAGACGCTCGTTTTTAAATACCAAAGTTCTTTAAGTTGGCCTCCAAAAAATACTCGTGCATAAACAATCACCCAACCACACAGCATCGAGCTTGAAGAAACAGACAGAAACGTATTTAGCGTAATGCAATTCTCCTATCCCCATATTTCAAAACATGTTTTATTCAAATTGTTGGCAATATTGTTCAGGGACCACGTTAGCAAATGAATCGCCATGTAATTATGAAACAACAATGTTTGCCCCCCGCGTTTAGTTAAGAATGATTCAGTTAGGCAACTGCTGACACTAGGATTTTAATTTACAAATAACCCATGGGGCAAATGAGGCCATCTCAAATAAAGAAATCCGTGATATTTTACCGATAATCTTTAGGCATCTCATAACGTCATTCATGGTGTTGTTTCCTTCGTTAGACAAAATGGAGAACCCCAAACGACTGTTGTTCATATATATCTTATCTCATTCGTCTTTAAAAACAAGGAGATGAATTTTTTAAAAGCAACCTTTTGACACCTGTAACCAAACTGACAAGTGACAATACGCGTCTTTCATTGATGAAGGCAAACATATGTTAATGTTGACCACAGTGTGTGACTGTAACTTTCCTGACAACGAAAACTTTGAAAACCCATTAATCATTGCTTTGCCTTGGACAAACTAGACTGAAACTAGTAGCACACTTGGCTGTTTAGACTTATAGGCTTATCAGAGGGGAAATGTTACGACTTTGTAATTGGAAAAGCATGTGTGTGTTTAAGGTACGCAAGACTGTTGGAATAAACAACCATCGGTCATTTTCTAACGCTTTGTGAGATGATGATGCCATTAAGCGTGTCACTTGCAGGGAACTTTCTGAAAAAGACTGGAGTATTGAGGGACCGCCAGTGTCATAGGCTCTTCAGGCGATGTGAATCACTGTCTATGGTCGTGTGTTTCGCAGGTAAGAAATCCCGTGGGTTCGAATCCGATTTGCCTGGATTGTATTTCCAGCACCACACCCATGTTGTGAGTTTCCCCCAAAAGGAACTGCATCACTTCCGTCTTTCTTTTCACAGAAAGATGACATATCGTGAAATAAATGGAATACTGATAAAAACACCGTTAAACGGAACTCACCTCATCGCTCTGTTACAAACTCAAGCGAACTTCGACCTGTCACTCACTCACACTCAGCTCTTCTTGCAAATTGCCAATGACATCCCTTTTCATTAGGCAAAGAAAACTAGCGTCATTTTTCAATCATTATTGACCTTATTGGTGACAGTCAATCAGACGCGCAGCCTCATAATGGCACAATGCTTGTGTCGCCTACTATAGTAGGTGGGCATGATTTATAAACCTCCCCGGCAGATTGTAAGTATACACACAGGTTTTCATAACGCTGATCAGCCAATATGGATAGGCCCTAATGGGAATACGGAAGCGCTAGAAAGACAGTCCATTTTCCGCTCAAAGAATTTTCCACTGAGTTTCTCGTGTTCATAAAAAAGGCTTTTAAGCCTTGATATGAGTCCAGGGACAACGCTGTTTGAGATTAGTGCACCGTATTTCATGAATATGGAAGTCTTGTAGGAATCCTGATAATGGACTCTAGGGAGAATGTCTAGGTGTTTCCATATGGCAACATATACATATACTTATGCCATGATGTTTTCACGTTACCAGTGTTAGCGTTGTTAAAGGTGGTGTACAGCTAAAATAAGTATTACCAAGATTGCACCGAGTCTACAGGAGACGTGCGATATGAGAACCCCGTCAATACGGTCTGTTAAAAGCGGACAAACATTTTAGTCCGACATGAAGTTCTCTGTATCTGGTCTGACATTCAGTGTGGCAGACACTGTCCTCTGTCTATAGCAGACATCATGTTATTCTGATACGCAGTCTTTACACCCTGTCCTTTGTTTATATACAAAAGTTCCTCCAACTATATTGTGAGACTCTGGAAACAAACCCGTGTAAAAAAACAAAAATCGATACATTTATTGCTCGCGATTCATAACATAAATCTACGGAAAAAAGGATTTCTCCACATGGGAATATTCAACTGGTAAAGAGAGGCTGCTTGCATCGAAATACAGGAAGAAATCGCATCCCGACTGGAACATCGGTGATTTATTACATAATTCTTATGATTAGGTGTAGTCGAAGATATTGATGGCATTTTCTTGTCGGTCGTGTACATGACATCCCCCTGCTATTATAATTTCAAACACCTGTTTATAGACAACCATTTCAAGCAAAACATTTTTTCTAATGAGTTGAAGGTAAGAAAAAATCAAAAACAATGTGACCTATATATCTGTCTCTTTGAAACGAACATGAGTTTGTTCTTTATCTCTTCCAACAGGATAACTGAAGACTAGTTTTTTCCTAATTCAGTTGGTATAGTACGCGACGGGCACGGATATAAAATTAGGGTTGGAAATCGAAATGAAAATGAGAGCACATGCTTTAATTGAAATATATATTACTTCTGTAAATAATTGTAGGTCGGACAAAACAAAGAAATAATTGGACATCATGTGGTGAATTTGATGCCTAAAGTTAGCATTTCATTATTTGTTTCGGAATTATAATGGTTTGTATTATTGAGACACAAAGAATGAGGAAAGCAAGTGGCGATGCTTGACAACGGCATTAACGTCGCCTATTCAGAATAAAGAAGTTGTATATCCATAAAAATAGTCCTCATTCTTCATCTCGTCAACTTCTAGAATGCCAATCAAAGACGTTATTGAGACAGACATGTTTTCTGAGAGGCAGAGACAAAATAGGCAGGTATATTTCTAATTATAACCGTTCCGACTTTGCACAATTATAAAACACTTGAAATATGAGTGGCGTCTGACGGAAGGGTTTTAATTTGACAGGCGGCATGAACGTGATATAGTTATGACATATGTATATCGCTACTGCACGTTTGCTACGTAAATGAGGCTTAATAAGGTCCTGGAATATGCGACACTTTAGTAGTGTTACGAGCTGCTTGAGACATGGTTGATGTGTCAATATGGCGTCATGTATTTGGTTTTAGAATATAGTGCCTAAATGAGGCATGAGTTTGAGATGGAATACGTCATATTGACAGCGCGGAATAATTAACTTTCGTTCCTGTTCTTTCCAGTGCTAGTCATTCTCTTCCCACAGAGGTTACTCCTGTCATATCTTCCTACGTAACCTCTGTTCTAATACGGCCATATTTCCCGTTTCTCGTAAAATCCCCTAGCGGCAAAAGATCGCAACACGAATTATCTCCCTTCTTTCTATCCAATCAGAACACGTGTTACATCGACTTAGATTCAACTTGACTAACACAAGCAAATGTGAGGCCACAAATATCCCCCATCTGCCGGGGACTTGTGTTGATGTTACACACAAGACGTTTAATGGCTAGCTTGTCCGTTGTCAACGAGGACGATGGAGACGCCACTGATCCGCCATAACATGACTGAGTTCTGTCTAGAAGAAACGTTTGCGCATCGCGCGGAGGAAGAGGTTTAGTTTTCTCGAAGTACACGGAAATTACCGAGGCCATGCAAATGGTCACTTTTGAAACAACGTTGCTGATTGCACAACTAAATCTGATTGTCTCCAATCACGAGTCTTGAACGCTCACACCATGAAAGGGCCGTATTAGAACAGAGGTTACGTAGGAAGATATGACAGGAGTAACCTCTGTGGGAAGAAAATGAGTGCTAGTATGTAATATGACAATGTAATATTGACTGTTTCTTACCATTGCCAAGTACACGGGTGAGCACTGCGGTGGAGTTGCTTGCTTTTCACCACAAAGACCCGAGTCTTTAAACGGGGTGTATGCAAATCCTCATACACATCTTGACTGACTGACTGACTGAGTTTGGTTTTACGCCTCTGTTAGCAATATTACAGCAACATCACGGCGGGGGACACCAGAAATGGGCTTCACACATTGTACCCATGTGGGGATTCGAACCCAGGTCTTCGGCGTGACGAGCCAACGCTTTAACCATTAGGCTACCCCACCGCCCCATACACATCTTGAACATCTTGATCATGTTATAAGAACGTTGCAGCCGCTTGCAAAGTTATGATTACACAATGCTATTAAGAAAGTGGTCAAATGTAACATATGTTATTTTGGGAATTACACTTTCTTCGTAAAGTACAGATTCCAGTACTTTTGTTGGGTTGAGTCCCACCCGGGAGGGTGTGGGTTCGAATCTCGGATGGGACTCAACCCAACAAAAGTACTGGAATATTTTCTTTATTTTTAATGTCAGTTCGCGCGAGTCTTGAAAAGTTGTACATTCAGTGTGAAATGGTGTAGAATGTATAACAGTGGTACTGTCCCCATGAGACCTGTGAAGATCCGGGTTAGAATTGGTCTTCAGTAACCCATGCTTGTCATAAGAGGCGACTAACGGGATCGGGTGGTCAGGCTCGCTGACTTGGTTGACACTTGTCATGGGTTCCCAGTTGCGTAGAACGATGCTCATGACGTTGATCATTGGATTGTCTGGTCCTGGCTCAATTATTTACAGACCGCCGCCATATAGCTGGAATAATGCTGAGTGTGGCGTTAAACAACAAACCAACTGCTGTCCCAATGTATAGACAATCAAGCAATACATTTGACGAGACACCCCAGGTCGCATCAGATGACTGACTGACTGACTGAGTTGGTTTTACGCCGCTTTTAGCAATATGCCAGCAACATCACGGCGGGGGACACCAGAAATGGGCTTCACACATTGTGCCCATGTGGGGATTCGAACCCGGGTCTTCGGCGTGACGAGCCAACGCTTTAACCACTAGGCTACCCCACCGCCCCCGCATCAAATGAGCCACAATAACCCTTTCACCGGCCTATCTAAGCATGAAAGCCTACAAAACACGAACGCTGACTGGCTGATCAGAAAGACTGGTACACTAGTAAATATCTGATTTAAACGAATTGGCTTGTATCTGCGATATTGTTTACTACCAAATAAAACAACAAATACACAAACAATGATGAGGTACCAAAAGAAAATAGTCATCCCTTTTTAGATTCCAAACTGAATTTAATTGACTGGCAATGTATGCATTGAACGACCCTTCTGTTATTCTGAGACTCAAACCTGCTGGTCAAGTGGAAACGTCTGTATCACGAACTCGCCTTTTGGTACGTGTATCTTAATAAAAATGACAAAGAACGTCCATTTTAAAACATGATTACAATTCTGACAAATTTATTTATTGCACTTGCAGGTTGATAGAAACATTAAAAGCGTTGCTTCGAATCAATATTTTTTGTAAAGATGTCAAAATCTCAATTTTTAAGAAAATCTCAAATTATCCAGCTGTGACCTTGTTTCGGATCAACTGACCACCAAATGTCAAGCTTCTGTTTGTGTTTGCTATCCCTAATACAGTCTGTCACGTCAGTGTTATATCGTCAAACGCCGCCTTGACAATCACCTTGTGATTCTTACTTCTTCCAGAGCTCTGGTCGCTGCCGATGACAATTTTGATGAGAGATGATGGTTAAAAGCATTTCGAATCAATTTTCATCCATTACCCAACGAAAAACGTAATTATGTGTCGATTTACTCACAAATGGAACTGTCCCTGAACACCGAACAGAGACTACTCGCTCATTTCATAATCATGTAACCAGTGGGTTGAAAGACACAAGGTTACCCTGTAGTGGGGTGTCTCTCTAAAATAATGATAAAAGTTGGAGGAAGGGTGCCTTACAATAGCTAATATTTTTACCTTGGAGATCAAACCTCCGCGTTGTTCATAGTTGAGGTGGGGGAGGACACATTAAAGAAACTTTCCTCTGGCTTTTCAGGTCATAGTTTCCTTTCCGTAATTGTCCCGAAATATGTAATGTCACAATCTCAGCATGGCATGATGGTCGCACATGTATTTCTAACTCTGGTTCGTGATGAGAGATTGTATTTATGTTTAAAAGCAAAGATGGCTATTAAACATTTCAAAGTGACAGTAATTAAGGAAGTACATTAGCGACCGTTTATAGAAAGCCAAGGTGTGCGTGTTTGGTGGCCGGGATGACAGAACTTCACAAACACTCACGCTCATTTCTAAAAGTGTTGGAAATAGATAAGAAGCGTTTTTCCAAGTGAACATCGTTGTCGTTGTCTACGTTATTCGACTGCACGGCGGGAGTTACAATAACTACTCTGAAACAGACCCTGGCGTGGGTGACGTCGTTCGTCGTTCTAGTTGTTGATGACATCAATGTCTCTGTCAGTTAATCAGGAAGGTCGTCTTGGTGTCTAGAAAGTTATAAAAGTATATTTTGTGGGTAGTCTATTCTTTTCCCGAGTATGTAATCAAACCCGCCTACGCTGATGCAAGTTATCTCTAGTTTTAACATTTTTATTTACATTAAAAGGGAAAATACAATAAAGACATGAACGTCTTAGATCGCTATTGGAACCTTAATCCGTAATAAGATGTTTCAAAACTAAGGGCAATATTCCATTACTAAATTACTTTGGTGAAATGGTAAAGTGTGACGAAAGTATTTTACTTCGGAGACCGAGCATATGTGTCAGATTAAACATCTGAAGACAGCTGAGAGATGACAGAATAATGTTCCATTTGATCGTCATAGGGAGTAGGCAGGGCGTGGGATCAGAGAATGAGGGTCACCCTGTCATGCTCCTCTCTCCCCCAACACCCCTCCCATCTCCCTTGGTGGTTATAACGGGTGGGGGGGACGAGACAATGTGGGTTATCTCTTTGTTTTCCTCCCCCACAACGTTATTACTGCTCCCAGTTTCATCTTAGGTCCTGGGGGTTGGGTGGGGTGAGGGGGGTAGCCTAGTGGTTAAAGCGTCCGCTCGTCACACTGAAGACCCGGGTTCGATTCCCCATATGGGTACGATGTGTGAAGCCCATTTTTGGTGTCCCCCGCCGTGATATTGCCGGAATATTGCTAAAAGCGGAGTAAAACTAAACTCACTTACTCACTCTTAGGTCCTGTGCATTCCTCGTGGCACTCAATAAATATCATCTGGACGAAATATATACACAGGAGGGTAATGATCTCTTGAACCACTCAGTATACGTAATTTGTTTGCCCTAATAACACTCCCCATCGACAAAACAGGTCAATTCCGGCAGCGTTTTAAACTGAAGTTAATGATAATGAAAAATAGGTCTATACCAGGTTCCCATATGTGGCGGCTCCAACTCTATGGAGGATGCCTGCACATAAACGGGTACCAGGCAAAAAGCTTGAGATTGATTATAACCAACCATTTACACAGTCGGGGAAATCGGCACTAAATCAGGTAATTCAGCGAGTCTGAACACAGTCTGTTCAGCCTCCATTAAAGGCCAACCTTGATCTCAGGGTATCAATACTAATCTAAAACAAATTGGTTGAAGGGTACCAATACTATCCTGGAAGATCTAGGTTGAAGGGTACCATTACTATCCTGGAAGTCCTAGGTTGAGGGCTATCAATACTATCCTAGAAGACCTAGGTTGAAGGGTACCATTACTATCCTAAAAGATCTAGGTTGAAGAATATCAATACTATCCTGGAAGACCTAGGTTGAAGGGTATCAATACTATCCTAGAACATCTAGGTTGAGGGGTATCAATACTAACCTAAAACGCCTCGGTTAAGGAGTACCAATACTATCCTGGACCACCGAGAACACGATTATCAGGTTATGGGAGTTATGTCCATCGTGAAAATCGTTTTGTGGAACGAGGCCATGCTATTTCTGACATTACTAGGGGGGTGGGGTAGCCTAATGGTTAAAGCGTTGGCTCGTCACGCCGAAGACCCGGGTTCGATTCCCCACATGGGTACAGTGTATGAAGTCCATTTCTGGTGTCCCCCCGCCGTGATATTGCTGGAATATTGCTATAAGCGGCGTAAAACCATACTCACTCACTCTGACATTACTCACACACTTTGCGTCTTCAGTATTCCGAGAGACAACGTATTAACCGATACAGCAACACTATCACTATCTCAGTGTATGAAGAAAGGCATTTTCTGCTATAGTATTTCACCGATACATAGTTCCATCAGACCCAGCCGTTTCCATCAGACCCAGAAGTTTCCATCAGACCCAGCAGTTTCCATCAGGCCCAGCAGTTCCATCAGACCCAGCAGTTTCCATCAGACCCAGCAGTTTCCATCAGACCCAGCAGTTTCCATCAGACCCATAAGTTTCCATCAGGCCCAGCAGTTTCCATCAGACCCAGCAGTTTCCATCAGGCCCAGCAGTTTCCATCAGACGCAGAAGTTTCCATCAGACCCAGCAGTTTCCATCAGACCCAGCAGTTTCCATCAGACCAAGCAGTTTCCATCAGACCCAGAAGTTTCCATCAGACCCAGCAGTTTCCATCAGACCCAGCAGTTTCCATCAGACCCAGCAGTTCCATCAGACCCAGCAGTTTCCATCAGACCCAGCAGTTTCCATCAAGCAGTTTCCATCAGACCCAGCAGTTTCCATCAGACCCAGAAGTTTCCATCAGACCCAGCAGTTTCCATCAAGCAGTTTCCATCAGACCCAGCAGTTTCCATCAGACCCAGCAGTTTCCATCAGACCCAGCAGTTTCCATCAGGCCCAGCAGTTCCATCAGACACAGCAGTTTCCATCAGACCAAGCAGTTTCCATCAAGCAGTTTCCATCAGACCCAGCCGTTTCCATCAGACCCAGAAGTTTCCATCAGACCCAGAAGTTTCCATCAGACCCAGCAGTTTCCATCAAGCAGTTTCCATCAGACCCAGAAGTTTCCATCAGACCCAGAAGTTTCCATCAGACCCAGCAGTTTCCATCAGGCCCAGAAGTTTCCATCAGACCCAGCAGTTTCCATCAGACCCAGCAGTTTCCATCAGACCCCGCAGTTTCCATCAGACCCCGCAGTTTCCATCAGACCCCGCAGTTTCCATCAGACCCAGCAGTTTCCATCAGACCCCGCAGTTTCCATCAGACCCCGCAGTTTCCATCAGGCCCAGAAGTTTCCATCAGACCCAGCAGTTCCATCAGACCCAGCAGTTTCCATCAGACCCAGCAGTTTCCATCAGACCCAGCAGTTTTCCTCAGACCAGCAGTCACGGGGGACAGATGTGAACACCATGAATTATGAATGACATCAAGAGATTATGAAGAGTCTGATAACCACCGGTGTGTGGGAATAAACGTATAAAAACATCTGCATTAGACAATATGCTCCACAATCAAATAACAGAAATGCAAGGGGACGAGTAAGCCTTGAGAAGTAAGCCAACTATGGATAACAAAAACTTAAGTATATTTACATCTTAAGTTAGAAATATTTGTGATTCTACATAAACATGAATACCAACTTTTATAACAACTTGTTAAACATAGTTAAGACAGACAGGAGATCAAACGAGCAGTGCAAATTGATTGGTGTCGACAAACCTGTTCATGTCTGGAGTAATAATTTATTCCACCATAACTTGGTCTCAAAATACAATATTTCTGGGTGGACGGCTATACCTGGACGCCTTTGTCCCGGTCCCTCCCACGTCCACAGTAGACTGTATTTCAAGTCAATATAAAAATCCCCTCTAACCTGACTGAACAGACTTCTGTCTCGCAATATGATGCGACATGCAACAACAATAATCGATAATCGTCAGCCATGACAGCGACATGTAACCATCCATCGGTGCACCAGAGTTCCCCACGCCCTCACAACACGACAGCCGCCATTGCAGACAGCCGATAAATCAAGGAGCTGTCAGGGAAATAGCGCTGACGTGTATCACTATCATTGGGATCAATATGGAATATTTTGTTTTACTTATCCATCTGTCTCCGTACTGAGTTCATACATGACACTCATGTCCATCACATCTGTCACTTGAAATAACTGTCGTCTGTTATTGTAAATGAATCGCGACAGTCTGAATCTCATAAAAAAATCGAACTTGTAGAAGCGGAATATGAGATTACTGATAATATGATCACATTATTCAGAATTGAAGGCCATGTGGCCAAGGGTACAACAGGTAATACAACATTGTCATGGTGTGTAGAGTTGAAATATAATTCATAATACAATTATTTTAACGTAGGTTTTGCTTCAGGAATATACATATTCCTTTAAGAACAGTGACACTGTGTATCTTCATAAGGGCTCGGAATTTGACAATTGAAGGTGGGCTGTAGAAATAAGCTGGAATACACTGGGATCTGCATCGGTTATAAAATGGACATATTAGCAACAAGTGATATTCGTCTTCAAGCACGTTTAAAGTACATTTGTTACAAACTAATTCTTTACATGGGACAATTATCTTTGAAAAACGTTGTTTTTGTATATTCAAGTTATGTGATTGGCATCGGAATTTGATCAACATTCGCATAAGATCTTTGTTTAATGCGCCACAGGAAATATACAGTTCAGGTTCAAGAAGTGACTTAAATGTACTATAATTTACAAGAAATGATGATTTTCTTATTTTACTATTCCAGTGTTGTATATTAATATCTATACAGCGCTGTTTGAGCTCAAACATGAAGTGATTTACATCGCCACAATCTTGGGCTAACTAGACATAGGAGAAACCTGTAGTAAATAGAAGCATTCGAACATGTGAAACCCAGTTTGTGCCTCCGTTATCATCAATACTGATAATCGTATTTCCGAATCGGATCTCATACCCACCCATTGCTCGCCAAGTGAACATCCCTGTTCCATTTCTATGGCAACTTTCGCCATCGCCTCAGCGTTACTTTATCCTACGCGTCAAGGGAGGGCACTCTTATCAGATCTAACCACCAGCCCATCGTGAATCGAGCTTTAAATGCCTAATACGTTCTTCATACTCTGTAGACAAATTCTTTGGCCACTGAATATCGGCTTGTGTCATAAATTACACGACCGGCATTAAGTCTCGAATACAGTTACCGTGCCGTTACGGCGCTGGACTCTTGTCTGTAGAGATACTTCTCCACGGATTAGGACAGAAAAGGCAACAATTAAGCCGAGCTTGCTTCAATGGACTCCCGCCATGTAACACCGCACCATCTCTTGGGGCAATATATATCGCATTACACTTCCTGAATAAAGCAGAGACATTTGTCTCAAATCGGCCATGCTTGTCACTCACAAGCTGAGCACACTCCATCGAGTCTGTGTTATAAAATTGGAAACCTTTTGGCAATTATCCACATAGAGATTGTGCTTGTAGACTGAGTGAGATTGCGTGATATTGCGGGCATTGTAATAAGTTAACCTAGTGTAGAGGCTGTACTGACACCGTATCGATATGGAGAGCTCTCCATGGTCACGAGGCGTGTATTCATGAAGTATTTATTCCAGCGTTACCAGGAACATTAGAACATATACTGGAACTATTTGCACAAATACCGTCAACACTGAGTGCTTGTATCAACAGCGCCTGTTTTGACATTATTATGATCAACTCTCTGTGGTTTCCATAGGCAGATATTTATAAACATATTTACACGAAGCGTGTATACATGAGATAATTATTCCAGCGTTACCAGGAACATTGGAACATATACTGGAACCATTTGTACAAATACCGTCAACACTGAGTGCCTGTGCCTGTGCTTGTGCCTGAAGCAACATGTTTGACATTATTGCTTCTCTGTGTATTCCACAGGCAGATATTTATAAACTTATTTACAACTATTATCAGGAGTCTCGTATTTGGGGGTATTGCCAGAACGTGGGAATTTATTGTGCATGTAACCAGTTAACACATTGATGCTAACAGACGTGCTAACAGATATTGTGAATAAACATTTGAAACGGTTTTGAGCAAACCTTTGTACTAGTGATTTCAGTGAGAGCTTGGCGATGTTATAGTGTGTTCTGTTTGGAGTAGGGCTGTGCAATATTACCGGTAAACCGGTATATACCGGTACAGTATCTCTCGATACGATTATCGCGATATGGTTCAGATTCTGCAATATATTGTGTCATCCAGAGTTAGCTCCCTTTAAATTATCTGCCCTTGATTTTCATAGCGAAAATATGTGCTTTAAAAGTGTCAAATACACTTTTATTTCTGTTGATTTCATGTAACATTTTACAAGTGGAACTGTCATTATAACTGGCTGTAAAAGTGAAAAATATTCTACCAAATGCTTTACGTTTTGTGGGGTTGAATGGTTTCATTTGGAGGAATTAGGTGGGCTCAAATGAACTCAACTTTTTATTTGGAGTAGTAGAGCGCTCTGGCTCTGAGTGATCATCTCAAAATTCACAGTATTTTGCTTTTTTTTATTTGTTTCATAATGGGACATATGATATCAATTTATCATAAAGACCAAAGTCTTATAAATCTTGTAGGACTGCATATTGACATTCTAGTCAAGGATCTTAGTTATTGGAAGTCACATGCGATTTTAATCTCAAGTAGTTCACCTAAATCAGGATTTTGTTTCATTTCAGTAGTCCATGTTAACACATGTTTATACTGGAGTTGAATCTGAATGAATCACGGACATACAGTAACAATAATGACATACTGCACTGAAGTACATTACGTTTAAGCAAACATCACTGACCATGAAAATCATGTTCTACTGTTACCTTTATTATTATGTTCGCAACACTTTGTTGCAATACATTCCACGTTAAGGCCCTATATTATTTTATCTATCTGTAAACCACTGGCATACAGCCATACACAAAGGGGATGGGGAGACTGAAAGTGTGGCTATTATGAATTTATGATGTACCCACTTGGGCAGAAACCTTCCCGTCAATATATCACAATGTGTATTGCAATATCTCTTAAATTATTGCAATATATCGCAATATGAAAATCAGGGCAATATCCAGCCCTAGTTTTGAGGTCTGAGTCTATGTTCGATACTGCCCTTGACCTTGGTACACATGGTGTTCGGGGCCCCTCATCATATAATGTCATAAATAATGTTGGAAATAGACATTCTACCAAGGCATTTAAGTATGTTCGTTTTTTGATTGGCTGTTACTAAAAAATTAGAAGTGAAAATTTGTCAATAACCACTTCTGAGAGCCGGTTCACTGCGCGTAGGAATATTTTGCACTCATTAACCCTTACAAAGGTAAACAAACATGTCGTCTGAAACTGTTACGTTTGACCTCGGCTATTTCTTTGATGTGTTTGGATCGTATATGGAGGAAAATATTGACCCAGCCTGGTTCCAACATGTAAGTCGAATCACACAATCACTGCTTCTTCGTCTTCGATGTCTGGTCTTTTCAAAATTGACAACAGTCAGGTAGTCATAAATAACTACTTTCGGAACTAAGCAAAGCACTGACACGCATCCAGGACAGCCACGTTGCACAAATGGCACGCGCCAATGACGTCAGAACGAAGGTCAAACCAGACGAATCTATTTTTGAAGTTAGAGGGGTGTTCCTTATTACATAACTCATTCCATTAAAGTTGTCCATAACATAAGAAGTAGAATGTCAGTACAGAAAACTTCGTTGTGGAAATAATTAAAACATTTGACACTACGTAAATTTTCTTTTTCCTGTTTCACCCCGAATATGGGCGAAACCATTCAGAAGGCTCTATCCGCAGTAGTGTCAAAACCCTACGCAAGGGTAATGAGTGCATATTTCAAACGCGTTTTATTCATGGTGTATATGTCGTGGTAGAATGGAGATAATCCTATTGTGTTTATATTTTTGAAGTGATTATAGTTGGTTGAACGCTGCTAAATGTTTCATTTAAAACCTCACACTAACGCTATCTCCTAATTAACTTAGAGATGATTACATACACTAATGAATCAACAACATTTGTCAATAGAGAGTGGTGTTGGGGCAGATAAAACTCATGTATGTTGGGTGTGTCTTGAAATCATTACCTGTACAGCCTTTATAACAAACCAACTCTTACTGATAGGATTTATTAAAAGCCAAGAAGGATGTGAATATTCCAAAATGAATCTGGGGGCAATTATTACGTAATGGGGGAGGAACACAAAGATTTGACCCACATCGTCTTTTCCCACCCACCCATTATAATGAGGGAGAGGGTAGCACAACATGATGACCCACATTCCTTAATCCCATCTCCCTCTCTACACCTTACGATGATCACGTGGGAAATAATGTGCTCAAATGTCAACTGTCTTTAGATGTTCAATTGGACATTATTACTCATTTTTCAAAGTGAAATGGTTTCCGCACTTTAATATTGCACCAAACTTGCAAGTTTTTATAGAACACAATTCCTATACCTATCTCTGATGTTCATTGACCGCCTCCGTGGTGTAGTGGTTAGTGCGTCCGCCCGGAGAGCGCAAGGTCGCGGGCCCGATCCCCGACCGCGTCATACCAAAAGACGTTAAAATATGGTACTTGTTAACGTTGGTCCCTGCCTGGCGCTCGACATTACTGGGTACAACAAGGACTGGTCGGCTTGGAGTCAGTATAATGTGTCTGAGTGGGGTATTCATGCTTCACTGCGGCATGGTATCTCAGTGAGCTAGCTCTATAAAACCAGCTTAAGTCTGGGCTAGTACAGGCAGCCGCACATACACATGCACACGCATGCACGTCGGCATATGAGCGAAATATTCTCAAGCATGACGTTAAACCCAATTTCACCTCACCTCATGTTCATTCCTATGTCAGATATTCCATGTAATCTAAGGGCAATGTCGAAACCAGAGTTGTAATTACTTGTATCTATGTTGGAGGTTTTGATTACAAAGAATAAACCGCCCACTAAATAATACTGTTAACTTTCTACGAGATGTGTTCATTTATAATTAACTAACGGAGGACCTGATGTTATTACAAATTGGATTACGTCATCCAAACGACGTCACACACACGAGAATCAATTTCCGAGTGGTTATTTTAACTCACGTGCTGCTCGTGGGTTACATAGACAGCGACAACGATGTTCCATTTGAAAAACGCTTCTTATCTATTTTCAACTCCTTTGGACATGGGTGTGCAGGATTGTGAAATTATGCCTTCTCAGCTACTAAGGAATCACACATTGAGTTTCTATAAAGGGATTACCTATTGTGGTCACCTCTGTAATTCGTTACATTCAGTTTGAAATGTTTAATAACCATGCATCATTATAAATTTGGGGGTAGAATAGGTCTGCAGCAACCCATGCTTGCCACAAAACGCGACTATGCTTGTCGTAAGAGGCGGCTAACGAGATCGGGTGGTCAGGCTCGCTGACTTGGTTGACACATGTCATCGGTTCCCATTTGCGCAGATCGATGCTCATGCTGTTGATCACTGGATTGTCTGGTCCAGACTCGATTATTACAGACCGCCGCCATATAGCTGGATTATTGCTGAGTGCGGCGTAAAACTAAATTCACCCACTCACTCATTATAAACTGAAATAGCACTATAAATCAATACCAGATTTTAGATAAGAATTTAGACAAATTTAGACCATCGTGAAATGGGCCACGCTGAGAATGTGATACTGAAAATACTTCGGTTTAATTACTCAAAAGAGACCTCAACCTGAAACCCCAGTACGACGTAAACGTTTGATCTTCAATGTAAAAAATAAAGCCATTATAAAAACACCCTTTCTCCTACATCAATCCGTATTTCACAGAGACCACCTTCTATAGCCAACGTCGTGTTTTTACACATACTAGTTATGTGATAATGAACTAAGGGACTCGTTTATGGTTATTATTTTTCGGGGACAGTTCCATTTGTGATTAAATCGAAACTTAATTTCGTGTTCAATGGATAAGGGGTGAAAACTATTGTGAAATTCTTTTAAATTTTTTCATTTGTCATCGCCAGCACTAGGACTCGGTCAGACTACATCAGAACCGCCAAATGATTGTCAAGGCAGCGATGGATAATACACCTCACACATGGCATGTTGTATTAGTGATTTGAAGTATTATTACATAGCGATCAGTTGATCCGACGCAGGTCGTCAGAAGTAATAAACCTCAAGCCTTGTTAATAATGTTTCTGAGAAATGAAATTTGGACATCTTTCCATAAAATATTGATTCAAAGCAATTCATTTAAGTTCTCAGGTGCCCTAACTTTGTCAGAAAATTCATGTTATATTCATATTTTAATTTTATGACAAGACAAGGGTGCTTGAAGGCTGACGTAAGCGCTCCTTCAGTTTTGACATCCAGCCAATTTGACTCCTTCGACTCCTCCTTTAGTAAACGTCGTGCTTTTTACACAAACTGGATATGTGATAAACTAAGAGAGTCGTCAAAGGTTATTATTTTTCGGGAACATTTCCATTTGGGATTAAATCGGCACATAATGGCGTTTTCGATGGATGAGGGATGAAAATTGGTTCCAAATGCTTTCACCCGTCGCCACCGAAAGGACTCTGGAGTAAGTAAGAATCACAAGGTGATTGTCAAAGAAGCGTTTTAAGGTACAACTCTAACGTGACAGACTGTATCAAACATTTTTACACTCGTGAAATATGGCAATCGATCCAACGAAAAATGCTGACGTTCACCGCTTTGAAATGACAAATAGTTTGAATGTTTCTTGAAAAATGAGATTGGACATCTTTACACAAGATATCGATTTGAAGCAACAATCTTACATGCTCTAGCGTCCTTCTAGTGTAATGAGTTTGTGAGATATTTCAGTTTAATATAATGTTGGAATTACTGACGTTGGCTGTAAGTTTTAATAAAACATGGGTACAAAACTGACAGTTCTCAGTACAAACACTTCCATTTGACTCTGACAACCATCTAATTTAACTCTTCTCTGGTAGGTTGGCCATTCAGTTCTCGTCAATTCTCGATACAGTTCCCGCCAATGGATAGTTTGGGAATTTTATTTTGTCTGAGGTTTATGGACATTGTGACTCTGTGTCCATTGGTGTCATCATCGCCTCCAACTAACTATCTCAAATAGTGAGTGAGTGAGTTTAGTTTTACACCGCACTCAGGAATATTCCAGCTATATGGCATTCTTTTCCCACAGAGGTTATACTTATCATATCTTCCTACGTACCTCTGTTCTAGTACGGCCCTTTCATGGTGCGGGTGTTCATGATTCTTGATTGGTTGCAATCAGATTTAGTTGTGCAATCAGCGACGTTGTTTCAAAAGTGATCATTCGCAAGGTCTCGGTAGTTTCTGTATGCTTCGGGAAAACAGAAAACAGTCATGTAATAGCGGATCAATGGCGTCTCCATCGCCCTCGTTGACAACGGGCAAGCTAGCCATTAAATGTCTTGTGTGTCACATCAACACAAATCCCCGGCAGAGGAGGGATATTTGTGGCCCCACATTTGCTTGTATTAGTCAAGCTGGATCTAAGTCGATGTAACACGTGTTCTGATTGGATAGAAAGAAGGAAGATAATTCGTGTTGCAATTTTTGCCGCTAGGGGATTTTACGAGAACCGGGAAATATGGCCGTATTAGAACAGAGGTTCGTAGGAAGATATGACAAGTACCCTATGTGGGAAGAGAATGGCTATATGGCGGCGGTATGTAAATAATCGAGTCTGGACCAGACAATCCAGTGGTCAACAGCATGAGCATCGATTGGGAACCGATGGCATGTGTCAGCCAAGTCAGCGAGCCTGACCACCCGATCCCGTTAGTCGCCTCTTACGACAAGCATAGTCGCCTTTTGTGGCAAGCATGGATTGCTGAAGACCTATTTTACCCCGGATCTCCACGGGTGTAATTTCAAATAAGAGAAATGTAAAAGTGATATTCAGATCATAACATATTGTTAAAAAATCTGGCCTAGGTCATTTTCATGACGCACATGAAACATTCGAATGTCAAGGTGAAGATGGTCTGTTCTTAATACTAGTATCTTGTTTGGCCTCATGAGAGTCCATAACTGCCTGGTACGTCGCCCTATGAAACCAATCATATAACGAATGGTACAGTTAGCCTTGGGAAAGTTCACCCACTCTTCCTCCAGTGCTGGTTGCTCAGAAAGGCTGTTGTCAGTCGTGCTGTGTGAGGTCAGACGTTGTCGTTTTGGAAAAATGACATTTGTTTGTTGTATAATCTGAACGGCGTGTGTGAAACGCTGTGGACGTGTTCCAAGTCCTTTCTACAGCTATGGAAGATGGCATCTCACATCATTACACTACATCATATCTACATCATATCCACTTTCTGATGTATTTTCAGCATAACGTTCCCTGTACAGATAAGAATAACGTGTCTGAACCAAACACGTCTCCATTGCTGTAAAAATAACGGCCATACTCTGTCTCCCGGTCATGCAGACACGAGAAACTTATGTTTGTTATTCATTTTGCATGAACATGAGCAAAACCAAAACTCCGAGATTTCCGAATATCTACATTTGCGGGGTGTTCTTTGTTGTTGCTTGTCTTTTCTGCTCGTTTTTTCCTTTTTTAATTATTCTTTTTTTTTTGCAAGGCACATAAGATGAGAGAATCTGAGATCGCCATTCAGCGTCGATGTTCTGCATTCTCATAATCGAGCGTAAATATTATCGACTCTTGCAAATGTTCGTAGTGAAGGCCACGCCGTTATATAGTCGCGCATATGTTTTGCACCAGGTTGTTTCTGAGCTCCATTAAGGGTCATATGAAAGATTCACAGGACAGATCACCTGCAGCCATATGGATGTTGTTTAGAAATCTTAAAACTGATTAGTTGAAGCAACCACAAATCCTTCATGTTATGACTGGGCGGTCAAAGGGCGCTTGTGGTACACCTCATGTGGGCGGTCAAAGGGGGCTTGTGGTACACCTCATGTGGGCGGTCAAAGGGGGCTTGTGGTACACCTCATGTGGGCGGTCAAAGGGGGCTTGTGGTACACCTCATGTGGGCGGTCAAAGGGGGCTTGTGGTACACCTCATGTGGGCGGTCAAAGGGGGCTTGTGGTACACCTCATGTGGGCGGTCAAAGGGGGCTTGTGGTACACCTCATGTGGGCGGTCAAAGGGGGCTTGTGGTACACCTCATGTGGGCGGTCAAAGGGGGCTTGTGGTACACCTCATGTGGGCGGTCAAAGGGGGCTTGTGGTACACCTCATGTGGGCGGTCAAAGGGGGCTTGTGGTACACCTCATGTGGGCGGTCAAAGGGGCTTGTCAAATGGGCGGTCAAAGGGCTTGTGGGGCACCTCATGTGGGCGGTCAAAGGGGCTTGTGGTACACCTCATGTGGGCGGTCAAAGGGGCTTGTGGTACACCTCATGTGGGCGGTCAAAGGGGCTTGTGGTACACCTCATGTGGGCGGTCAAAGGGGCTTGTGGTACACCTCATGTGGCTGTGGGCGTCAAAGGGGCTTGTGGTACACCCTCATGTGGGCGGTCAAAGGGGCTTGTGGTACACCTCATGTGGGCGGTCAAAGGGGCTTGTGGTACACCTCATGTGGGCGGTCAAAGGGGCTTGTGGTACACCTCATGTGGGCGGTCAAAGGGGCTTGTGGTACACCTCATGTGGGCGGTCAAAGGGGCTTGTGGTACACCTCATGTGGGCGGTCAAAGGGGTGGTACTTGTGGGCGGTCAAACCACCTCATGTGGGCGGTCAAAGGGGCTTGTGGTACACCTCATGTGGGCACCTCATCAAAGGGGGGCTTGTGGTACACCTCATGTGGGCGGTCAAAGGGGCTTGTGGTACACACCTCATGTGGGCGGTCAAAGGGGCTTGTGGTACAGGGGCTCATGTGGGCGGTCAAAGGGGCTTGTGGTACACCTCATGTGGGCGGTCAAAGGGGCTTGTGGTACACCTCATGTGGGCGGTCAAAGGGGCTTGTGGTACACCTCATGTGGGGCGGTCAAAGGGGCTTGTGGTACACCTCATGTGGGCGGTCAAAGGGGCTTGTGGTACACCCTCATGTGGGCGGTCAAAGGGGCTTGTGGTACACCTCATGTGGGCGGTCAAAGGGCTTGTGGTACACCCTCATGTGGGCGGTCAAAGGGGGCTTGTGGTACACCTCATGTGGGCGGTCAAAGGGCTTGTGGTACACCTCATGTGGGCGGTCAAAGGGGGGCTTGTGGTACACCTCATGTGGGCGGTCAAAGGGGCTTGTGGTTACACCTCATGTGGGCGGTCAAAGGGGCAGGTACACCCTCATGGGGGCGGTCAGGGGGCTTGTGGTACACCTCATGTGGGCGGTCAAAGGGGCTTGTGGTACACCTCATGTGGGCGGTCAAAGGGGGCTTGTGGTACACCTCATGTGGGCGGTCAAAGGGGAGGCTTGTGGTACACCTCATGTGGGCGGTCAAAGGGGCTTGTGGTACACCTCATGTGGGCGGTCAAAGGGGCTTGTGGTACACCTCATGTGGGCGGTCAAAGGGGGCTTGTGGTACACCTCATGTGGGCGGTCAAGGGGCTTGTGGTACACCTCATGTGGGCGGTCAAAGGGGGCGCTGGTACACCTCATGGGGCGGGGGGCTTGTGGTACACCTCATGTGGGCGGTCAAAGGGCTTGCTGTGGGCACCTCAAAGGGGGCTTGTGGTACACCTCATGTGGGCGGTCAAAGGGGGCTTGTGGTACACCTCATGTGGGCGGTCAAAGGGGCTTGTGGTACACCTCATGTGGGCGGTCAAAGGGGGCTTGTGGTACACCTCATGTGGGCGGTCAAGACCATGGACCCCAGGCCATGGACCCCATGGACAAGGAGGGTACACCCCTATGTGGTGGCCACAGGAAAATGGAAAATAAGGAAGGACACCTATGGTGGCCAGGGTGGACAGGAATAAGGACACGAAAGGAAGGAAGGAAAAGGGACAAAGAGGATGGACACTTATGGAAATGGCACTTAGGGAGGGACACAGGAAAATAGCACGAAAAATAGTGGAAGACCATGTGGACAAGGAAGGAATGGATGGTGGAAGGAAAAATATGTGGACAGTGGACAGAGGATAATGGTGGTGGAAGGAAGAAAAGGAAGGAAGAATGGAATGGAAGAACAGTGGCCATGGTGGTAGTGGCTGGAAGGTGGTTTGTGGTATCGTCCTACGCGTCAGCAAATTTTGTGGTACACCTCATGTGGGCGTATCAAAGGGGGCTTGTGGTAATAACCCTGATGTGGGCGTATCGCTGGCGTTTAGGTAATAACTGATATAATCAGTTGGCTTCGGTACCAATCCCATGGCGTCAATATCGAAGAAATCCATGTATATCGTTATGGTATTGGTGGTATCAGTATTTGTATAATCATGTGGTATCATTTTGTGGTATTAACTCATATATCATAATTTGTGGTATCAACTTCAATGGGCGTATCAATATGGTAACCCATGTATCAAGGTTTGTGGTATTAACCATGTATCGTCAGCATTTAGGTACAACTCACGTATCGAAAGGGTCAGGGTATCCCCTATGGTCAAAGGGGAACGGTGGTACCTCATGTAATCATTTGCGGTCAATATATCAATAATAACTCCATGTGGGCGGTATCACAAATAATAATGGGCATGTATGGTCAAAAGGGCTTAGGGTATGATCCGGTACACATCAGGGTAACAATCATGTGGGCTTCCAGAATAACTCAAAGGGGCTTGTGGTACACTTGTGGCGGACCTCATGTCATCATTTGTGGTATCAACCGGTCATCGAAATGGGCTTGTGGTACACCTCATGTGGGCGGTCAAAGGCGCTTGTGGTACACCTCATGTGGCCGGTCAAAAGGGGCTTGTGGTACACCTCGATGTGGGCCAGTCAAAAGGCGGTATCTTGTGGTACCCTCATGTGGATAATCTCGTGCCATTAACTGGGCGGTCAAAGGGGCGTTTGAGGTACACCTCATGTGGGTATCAAAGGGCGGTCAAAGGCGGGCTTGTGGTACAATGGTACACCTCATGGTGGGCGTATCGTGGCAAGGGGCTGGCGGGTTGTGGTACACCTCATGTGGGCGGTCGCAGGGGTCAGGTATCGACACCATGTGGCGGGTCAAGGGCGTTGTGGTACACCTCAAGCGCGTAATGGGCGGTCAAAGGGGCTTGTGGTAATAACCTCATGTGGCGGTCAAAGGGGCTTGTGGTACAATCCCGGCCGGGCGGTCAAAGGGCTTGTGGCTACACCTCATGTGGGCGGTCAAAGGGCGGCACACCCCAAGGGCGGGCTTTGTGGTATCAACCTCATGTGGGCGGTCAAAGGGCCTTATTGGTACACACCTCATGTGGGCGAGGTGGGCAATTTGTGGTACACCTCGTAATGGGCGGTCAAAGGGGCTTGTGGTACACCTCATGTGGGCGGTCAAAGGCGGTATTGGTACACCTCGTATTGGGCGGTCAAAGGCCGCTTGTATTACACCTCATGTGGGCGGTCATCAGGGGCAGGTGGTACACATCATGTGGGCGGTCAGCTGGGGCACACCTGTTTTGGCTGTCGAAGGCGGTCAAGGTCAAGCGGCGTTTGTGGTACACCTCATGTGGGCGGTCAAAGGGCGCTTGTGGTACACCTCATGTGGGCGGTCAAAGGGGGCTTGTGGTACACCTCATGTGGGCGGTCAAAGGGGGCTTGTGGTACACCTCATGTGGGCGGTCAAAGGGCGCTTGTGGTACACCTCATGTGGGCGGTCAAAGGGGGCTTGTGGTACACCTCATGTGGGCGGTCAAAGGGGGCTTGTGGTACACCTCAGCGTGGGCGGTCAAAGGGGCTTGTGGTACACCTCATGTGGGCGGTCAAAGGGGCTTGTGGTACACCTCATGTGGGCGGTCAAAGGGCGCTTGTGGTACACCTCATGTGGCGGTCAAAGGGGCTTGTGGTACACCTCATGTGGGCGGTCAAAGGGGCTTGTGGTACACCTCATGTGGGCGGTCAAAGGGGGCTTGTGTGTACACCTCATGTGGGCGGTCAAAGGGCAATTAATTGGTACACCTCATGTGGGCGGTCAAAGGGGCTTGTGGTACACCTCATGTGGGCGGTCAAAGGGGCTTGTGGTACACCTCATGTGGGCGGTCAAAGGGGGCTTGTGGGTACACCTCATGTGGGCGGTCAAAGGGGGCTTGTGTGGTACACCTCATGTGGGCGGCAGTCAAGGGGCTTGTGGTACACCTCATGTGGGCGGTCAAAGGGGCTTGTGGTACACACCTCATGGGCGGCGGTCAAGGGGCTTGTGGTACGCACCTCATGTGGGCAGTCAAAGGGGCGTGGTACACCTCATGTGGCGGTCAAAGGGGCTTGTGGTACACCTCATGTGGGCGGTCAAAGGGGCTTGTGGTACACCTCATGTGGGCGGTCAAAGGGGCTTGTGGTACCTCATGTGGGCGGTCAAAGGGGCTTGTGGTACACCTCATGTGGGCGGTCAAAGGGGCTTGTGGTACACCTCATGTGGGCGGTCAAAGGGGCTTGTGGTACACCTCATGTGGGCGGTCAAAGGGGGCTTGTGGTACACCTCATGTGGGCGGTCAAAGGGGCTTGTGGTACACCTCATGTGGGCGGTCAAAGGGGGCTTGTGGTACACCTCATGTGGGCGGTCAAGGGGGCCTGTGGGTACACCTCATGTGGGCGGTCAAAGAAGGGCTTGTGGTACACCTCATGTGGGCGGTCAAGGGGCTTGTGGTACACCTCATGTGGGCGGTCAAAGGGGCTTGTGGTACACCTCATGTGGGCGGTCAAGGGGCTTGTGGTACACACCTCATGTGGGCGGTCAAGGGGAAGTGGTACACACCTCATGTGGGCGGTCAAAGGGGCTTGTGGTACACCTCATGTGGGCGGTCAAAGGGGGCTTGTGGTACACCTCATGTGGGCGGTCAAAGGGGGCTTGTGGTACACCTCATGTGGGCGGTCAAAGGGCGCTTGTGGTACACCTCATGTGGGCGGTCAAAGGGGGCTTGTGGTACACCTCATGTGGGCGGTCAAAGGGGGCTTGTGGTACACCTCATGTGGGCGGTCAAAGGGGGCTTGTGGTACACCTCATGTGGGCGGTCAAAGGGGCTTGTGGTACACCTCATGTGGGCGGTCAAGGTGGCAAGTAAGGCTAGACTTGGTACACCTATAATAAGGTACACCATGAGCGGTCAAGGGGGCTTTAGGGTGGTTGTGGAAGGAAGACCATGTGGCCAAGGAAAAATGGAAAAGGGAAGGGAATCAATAAGGAAGGAAGGGAATAAATGAAAAGAAAAGAAGGGAAGGAAATAACATGTGGTGCAAGGAAGGAAGAATGGAAGAATGGACAGTGGGAAGGAAGGAAGAATGGTGGACAGTGGAAGGAAGCGAACAGTGGAATAACACCAGTGGCTGGAAGACCATGGTGGCAGTTCCCTACGTATAATAACTCATGGATATCATAATTTGTGAATAATAAATTTATACAACATGGGATTTGGTATCAATCATCATAATCCTGGTATCAAAGGGTGGTATCCGATAATCAGCATTTGTGGTATCAACCTGATATCAGCAATGGTGAATCCCCATGTACGGTATTAGCATGTTTGTGGTAATAACCCCTACGTGGGCGTATCAGCAATAATACACCTCATGTGGGCGGTCAAAGGGGCTTGTGGTACACCTCATGTGGGCAGTCAAAAGGGGCTTGTGGCACACCTCATGGCTGGAGCGTTCACAATTTGCTTGTAATTTACCTCGATCATATGGGCGGTCAAGGGCGGTCGTAAATTTACCGCTGGCAGGCGGTCACACAACCTCATGTGGTCAAGCGTGGCATCCCTCATGGGCTTGTGGTACACCTCATGTGGGCGGTCAAGGTCATGTGGGCGGTCAAAGGGGCTGGTACACCTGATGTGTGGGCGGTCAAAGGGGCTTGTGGTACACCTCATGTGGGCAGTCAAAGGGCTTGTGGTACACCTCATGGTCAAAGGGGGTAATTTTACCTCATGTGGGCGGTAATATGCGTCAGGTACACCTCATGTGGGCGGTCAAGGTGGTAACTTGTCAAGTAACACCGGAATCCCTGTGGTTGTGGTACACCTCATGTGGGCGGTCAAAGGGGGCTTGTGGTACACCTCATGTGGGCGGTCAAAGGGGCTTGTGGTACACCTCATGTGGGCGGTCAAGGGGGCTTGTGTCGGTACACCTCATGTGGGCGGTCAAAGGGGAAGCAGTGGTACACCTCATGTGGGCGGTCAAGGGCGCTTGTGGTACACCTCATGTGGGCGGTCAAGGGGCTTGTGGTACACCTCATGTGGGCGGTCAAATGGGGCTTTGTGGTACACCTCATGTGGGCGGTCAAAGGGGCTTGTGGTACACCTCATGTGGGCGGTCAAAGGGGCTTGTGGTACACCTCATGTGGGCGGTCAAAGGGGCTTGTGGTACACCTCATGTGGGCGGTCAAAGGGGGCTTGTGGTACACCTCATGTGGGCAGTCAAAGGGGCTTGTGGTACACCTCATGTGGGCGGTCAAAGGGGCTTGTGGTACACCACCATCATGTGGGCGGTCAAAGGGGGCTTGTGGTACACCTCATGTGGGCGGTCAAAGGGGCTTGTGGTACACCTCATGTGGGCGGTCAAAGGGGGCTTGTGGTACACCTCATGTGGGCGGTCAAAGGGGCTTGTGGTACACCTCATGTGGGCGGTCAAAGGGGCTTGTGGTACACCTCATGTGGGCGGTCAAAGGGGGCTTGTGGGTACACCTCATGTGGGCGGTCAAGGGGGCTTGTGGTACACCTCATGTGGGCGGTCAAAGGGGCTTGTGGTACACCTCATGTGGGCAGTCAAAGGGGCTTGTGGTACACCTCATGTGGGCGGTCAAAGGGGGCTTGTGGTACACCTCATGTGGGCGGTCAAAGGGGCTTGTGGTACACCTCATGTGGGCGGTCAAAGGGGGCTTGTGGTACACCTCATGTGGGCGGTCAAAGGGGGCTTGTGGTACACCTCATGTGGGCGGTCAAAGGGGGCTTGTGGTACACCTCATGTGGGCGGTCAAAGGGGCTTGTGGTACACCTCATGTGGGCGGTCAAAGGGGCGGTCAAAGGGGGCTTGTGGTACACCTCCTCATGTGGGCGGTCAAAGGGGGCAGTCTTGTGGGCTTGTGGTACCTCATGTGGGCGGTCAAAGGGGGCTTGTGGTACACCTCATGTGGGCGGTCAAAGGGGCTTGTGGTACACCTCATGTGGGCGGTCAAAGGGGCTTGTGGTACACCTCATGTGGGCGGTCAAAGGGGCTTGTGGTACACCTCATGTGGGCGGTCAAAGGGGCTTGTGGTACACCTCATGTGGGCGGTCAAAGGGGCTTGTGGTACACCCTCATGTGGGCGGTCAAAGAGGGGCTTGTGGTACACCTCATGTGGGCGGTCAAAGGGGCTTGTGGTACACCTCATGTGGGCGGTCAAAGGGGGCTTGTGGTACACCTCATGTGGGCGGTCAAAGGGGCTTGTGGTACACCTCATGTGGGCGGTCAAAGGGCTTGTGGTACACCTCATGTGGGCGGTCAAAGGGGCTTGTGGTACACCCTCATGTGGGCGGTCAAAGGGGCTTGTGGTACACCTCATGTGGGCGGTCAAAGGGGCTTGTGGTACACCTCATGTGGGCGGTCAAAGGGGGCTTGTGGTACACCTCATGTGGGCGGTCAAAGGGGGCTTGTGGTACACCTCATGTGGGCGGTCAAAGGGGCTTGTGGTACACCTCATGTGGGCGGTCAAAGGGGCTTGTGGTACACCTCATGTGGGCGGTCAAAGGGGGCTTGTGGTACACCTCATGTGGGCGGTCAAAGGGCGCTTGTGGTACACCTCATGTGGGCGGTCAAAGGGGCTTGTGTGGTACACCTCATGTGGGCGGTCAAAGGGGCTTGTGGTACACCTCATGTGGGCGGTCAAGGGGGCTTGTGGTACACCTCATGTGGGCGGTCAAAGGGGCTTGTGGTACACCTCATGTGGGCGGTCAAAGGGGGCTTGTGGTACACCTCATGTGGGCGGTCAAAGGGGCTTGTGGTACACCTCATGTGGGCGGTCAAAGGGGGCTTGTGGTACACCTCATGTGGGCGGTCAAAGGGGGGCTTGGCACCACCTCATGTGGGCGGTCAAGGGGCTTGTGTACACCTCATGTGGGCGTGGTACACCTCATGCGGTCAAAGGGGGCTTGTGGTACACCTCATGTGGGCGGTCAAAGGGGGCTTGTGGTACACCTCATGTGGGCGGTCAAAGGGGGCTTGTGGTACACCTCATGTGGGCGTCAAGTCAAAGGGGGCGGTCAAGGGGGCTTGTGGTACACCTCATGTGGGCGGTCAAAGGGGCTTGTGGTACACCTCATGTGGGCGGTCAAAGGGGGCTTGTGGTACACCTCATGTGGGCGGTCAAGGGGCTTGTGGTACACCTCATGTGGGCGGTCAAAGGGGCTTGTGGTACACCTCATGTGGGCGGTCAAAGGGGAGTCAAAAGGGTGGTACACCTCATGTGGGCGGTCAAAGGGGGCTTGTGGTACACCTCATGTGGGCGGTCAAAGGGCTTGTGGTACACCTCGGTGGTACACACCTCATGTGGGCGGTCAAAGGGGCTTGTGGTACACCTCATGTGGGCGGTCAAGGGGGCTTGTGGTACACCTCATGTGGGCGGTCAAAGGGGCTTGTGGTACACCTCATGTGGGCGGTCAAAGGGGCTTGTGGTACACCTCATGTGGGCGGTCAAAGTGGTACACCTCATGTGGGCGGTCAAAGGGGGACTTGTGGTACACCTCATGTGGGCGGTCAAAGGGGCTTGTGGTACACCTCATGTGGGCGGTCAAAGGGGCTTGTGGTACACCTCATGTGGGCAGTCAAAGGGGCGCTTGTGGTACACCTCATGTGGGCGGTCAAAGGGGCTTGTGGTACACCTCATGTGGGCGGTCAAAGGGGGCTTGTGGTACACCTCATGTGGGCGGTCAAAGGGGGCTTGTGGTACACCTCATGTGGGCGGTCAAAGGGGGCTTGTGGTACACCTCATGTGGGCGGTCAAAGGGGCTTGTGGTACACCTCATGTGGGCGGTCAAAGGGGCTTGTGGTACACCTCATGTGGGCGGTCAAAGGGGCTTGTGGTACACCTCATGTGGGCGGTCAAGGGGGCTTGTGGTAACACCTCATGTGGGCAGGTCAAAGGGGCTTGTGGTACACCTCATGTGGGCGGTCAAAGGGGCGCTTGTGGTACACCTCATGTGGGCGGTCAAAGGGGGCTTGTGGTACACCTCATGTGGGCGGTCAAAGGGGCTTGTGGTACACCTCATGTGGGCGGTCAAAGGGGGCTTGTGGTACACCTCATGTGGGCGGTCAAAGGGGGCTTGGTCAAGGGGGAGAAACTTGGTACACCTCATGTGGGCGGTCAAGGGGGCTTGTGGTACACCTCATGTGGGCGGTCAAAGGGCTTGTGGTACACCTCATGTGGGCGGTCAAAGGGGGCTTGTGGTACACCTCATGTGGGCGGTCAAGGGGGCTTGTGGTACACCTCATGTGGGCGGTCAAAGGGGGCTTGTGGTACACCTCATGTGGGCGGTCAAAGGGGGCTTGTGGTACACCTCATGTGGGCGGTCAAAGGGGGCTTGTGGTACACCTCATGTGGGCAGTCAAAGGGGGGGTTTTGTATTTCATCAAGGTGGCTTGTGGTACACCTCAGGGGCTTGTGGTACTCATGTACACCCTCATGAGCGAACAAAGAGGACTTGGCCAAGGCGGAACGACGGTCAAAGGGGGCTTGTGGCACACCTCAAATGGGGATCAAAAGGGGCTTGTGGGGTACACCCTCATCATGTGCCACACACCTCATGCGGTCAAAGGGGCTTGTGGTACACCTCAGCCATTGGGCAGTCCAAAGGGGAGGCGGTTTGCCTCATGTGGGCGGTCAAAAGGGGAGAGCGGCGGGTAACCTCATGGGCGGTCAAAGGAGAAGTGGTACACCTCGGGGCGACACCCCATGGTACACCTCATGGCAGGCATCGGGGGCTTGTGCCAAGGGCGGGCGGTCAAAGGTGGCTGTGGTACACCTCATGTGTGGGCGGTCGAGGGGCTTGTGGTACACCTCATGTGGGCGGTCAAAGGGGCTTGTGGTACCAATGTGGGCAAGACAATGGGGCGGTCAAAGGGCGCTTGTGTGGTACACCTCATGTGGGCGGTCAAAGTGGGCTTGTGATACACCTCATGTGGGCGGTCAGGAAGGGTGGTGGTTGTGGGCTTGTACACCCTCATGGGCGGTCAAAGGGGCTTGTGGTACACCACCTCATGTGGGCGGTCAAAGGGGACTTGTGGTACACCTCATGTGGGCGGTCAAAGGGGGCTTGTGGTACACCTCATGTGGGCGGTCAAAGGGCTTGTGGTACACCTCATGTGGGCGGTCAAAGGGGCTTGTGGTACACCTCATGTGGGCGGTCAAAGGGGCTTGTGGCGGTTTACACTCATGTGGGCGGTCAAGGGGGACTTGTGGTACACCTCATGTGGGCGGTCAAAGGGGGCTTGTGGTACACCTCATGTGGGCGGTCAAAGGGCGCTTGTGGTACACCTCATGTGGGCTCTCAAAGGACGCTTGTGGTACACCTCATGTGCCCTAAGATCGAGGTGTCATTAAATAAAAAAACTATGACGATTATGGTCCGGATTAAATCTGGAAAATCCTGTATCATGCTCCATGTGTTTGGCTATGGCATGCACAGCGATTCCCGCGGTGTATGTGTGCTAAAACATAATGTGTTAAAAGCATAAATGAAACTTGCCCAAAACTGGTCTAATTTATATTTTATGTGTCTGGCTGTAAGAGGTACGAAATAATCAGTATTACAATATTGTATCACATGCAAGCACAGGAACATAACTGTCTATCAAACAAGTTAACTTAATATTCCGCGTTGTAACTATGACATATTCCATCTGAAGCCGTGACGCCACAATAATACATCAGCCATTCGTCAAGCAGCTCTCAACACGACTAATGTGTCGCACACTTCTTATTTAGCCCCATTAACGTTGGCAAATATTCAGTAGCAATACGGATCTGTCATAATTATATCAAGTTCATGTCTCCTGTCAAATTAAAACCCAGCCGCCCGACGTCACTCATATTTCCAGTGTTAATTGTGAAAAACAACGGATGCAATTAGAAATGTACCTGGCTATTTCTTCTTGTATGTAATTTTGAAGGTCTTCATGCTGAGAGAAAACATGTCTCAATAATAAGAGGTGTTATGGTTCAGAAACAAATAATGAAATTTTAACTACAGGAAACTAAGAAATATTTCTTTTCTAAAAAGAACTCGTTCATCCGGCCAGCATGAACGGGAAAAAGAAACCGTGTTACGACGTAAATTGTAATAAAAACGCAAATTGTAATACTTGCAGCAAATTGTAATAAACTTGACGTAAATTGTAATAAAAACGTAAATTGTAATAAAAATTGACGTAAATTGTAATACGCAAATTGTAATACAAATTGACGTAAATTGTAATACTTTTCGTTGCGGTAAAATGTAATAAATATTTACGTAAATTGTAATAACAGTTTTAATCACTCGTAAATACGCGGGTGTTTGTTTTTCGTTGCATTTCATACATCAAATAAGCTTGTTAGGGCGATAACTCAAGAAAGAAATGATGGATTTTGTTCAAATTTGGTACCAAGGTATATTGGTGAGATTCACCGACACAAGTGAGATAATTTTCAAGGTCACAGCAAAAATCTGAAAGTTTTGCCAATATAAAGATTGTTAGCGCGATAACCCAAGAAAGAATTGACAAATCTTAACCAAATGACGAAAATATAATTCGTCCTGATATAGAATCGATATAAACTGTCCTCTGTATCATGTCTTTTCGCAAATATCTTTTGAGGTTTTGATATGTACAAATATAAAGTAGGGTGGGGTGGGGATGGGTTTCTAACGGTTATATCAAATCAAATCAAATCAAATTAGACATTTGTATAGCGCTACATATCCAGAGTCCTGCTCATGTGCGCTTAGTCGAATGCTCGTTTGAAGAGGATGGTTTTGAGACACGATCGGAAACTGTTGATATTTTCCGATTTTCTGACATTTTCAGGTAATCAATTCCAGAGTACAGCACCCGGTCTGCTAAATGATCTGTCTCCGTATGTTGCGGTTCGGACAAATGGAATAGCCTAGCTGACTAGCAATGACATGCATCACAAATTAAACTTCAGGAAACAAAATATGCAAGAAACATTTTTGTATGTTTGAGATTGGTAGAGGTCGGCTAGGATCAAACTTAGATATTAAACTGCACAAAAAGGCAATTTGAAACTACAATCGCTTTTTCAAATGACTCCCCCTTCGGTTTACTGAAAGAACTCGAGAAAGAAATGATGGATTTTGTTCAAATTTGGTACCAAGGTTTATTGACGAGATTTACCGACACCACTTGAATTTTGTGACCTTGAGGTCATTTTAAAGGTCACAGCGAAGGTGTAACAGTTTTGCACACGCCAAGCTTGGTAGCCGCGAACTCAGGAAAGAATTAATAGATTTTGATCCAATTTTATATCAAGGTGTATTGATGGGAATCCCCCTACACCAATTGAAACAAAATATGCAAAAAACATGTTGTATGTTGGTAAAAGTCAAACTTAGATATTAAACTGCACAAAAAAGCAATTTTAAACTATAATCGCTTGTTCAAGTGACTCCCCCTTCATGTTTACTGAAAGGGCTTGTTTTGGAGACACTACCCACCCCCTTCAGTTGACGTCATCATAAGGATATAACTCATCCTAAAGTTTTCACTTATTCATACATGGTGTCAAGGGTTCAAACTAAATACTGAATGGTCACACAAGTGTCAGCTCTCAATATGTTGTATATCTGGACACAATGTTTTTGAAAATTTAAAATGAGGGTGTCCTCAGTCCCCGTCTAAATGTAAATCAAGCAATCCAAATCTTTGAATGTTGATGATGACGGGAAGTCATCCAATATTATGCTGAACATATTTTATATGATACTATCTGAGGGTATACCATTATCCAAGAGATAGCGCAATGGTGCAGTTGTAAGGCATCTGCCTATCACGCTGAAGGGCCTGTTTCGAGGAGGCACCTAGGTTCGGGTCCCGAGATGGGGCACATTTGCGTAGTATCCTTGGACAAGATACTTAGATCTACACTAACTCAGTTCACCCAGCTGTAAAATGGGTACCCGTGAGTATGTGCTGGCAATGTGAGTGTTTAGTTCATTGCGCCTAACAGGCAGCATGGCTGTACAGTCCCCAGGGAGTTGAAAAAGTATCGGAAACTACGATAGTGTCCTATGATCGGAGATAGTAATGTACGTAGCGCCGTGAGCAGGCAATGTGCCTGGATGTGAGCGCCATATAAGCGGACTATTACTATTACTAGATACCAAATGGGAGATCGTTTTCCATTTTCTGCAAATTTGCAAGAAACATAATACCCCAATGTTGTGATGACTAATATCTCGTTAACCACATTACCCTCAAGGAATTTTGGATATGACTTTGCTAATGATTCCTTCAAAATAAATGGAAGCTGTTTTTCAAATATTGGACATCGAGAATATAGTTAGTTTGAGTACTTTTTCAACGCCCCTCGTAACATACTTAAAAGAAATGAGAACGTCTAAGGAAAAAAGCATTTCGATCTCTGAATACTTCTGAGCTATTTAAATGCAAAAAGCAAAGGAATAAAGTAAATAATCTGAAAAGAATAGCAAAGGGAAACTTTTAATCTATTTTTGATAACTATTTATCACTTCAGTCTACTCAATCAGGTTGTTACTACTTCATCGGGACCCTTTCCCCTTCAGGTTTTACAGATTTGGATAAAGCTCAAACATTAAATGAATATTTTGTATATATAATGTATAACAAATGTCATTGTAACCGAAAAGGAGGTATCTGATAAGACCTTACCAGCAAACAAATCTAGTGGACCTGATGGCATTAGCATGAGAGTGTTAAAACGAATTTGTACACTTATAGCTGAACCTCTTTGTTTGTTGTATAATATATCACTGAGTGACTGTATTTCCTAAACTGTAGAAAACGGGTAATGTTACTCCTATTTTGAAAGAAGGAAATGCATCCCTCCCAACTAATTACAGACCTATTAGTTTAATATTACCTATCCTTTGGAAAATCCTTGAAAGAATACTGGTAATAAAGCAAGTGCACGACCATTTCCATGAAGACAACATTTGAAGTAAATTCCAGTCAGGTTTTACTGCTAGTCATTCTACTACATCTCAACATAGACATTTATTATAATATATGCTCAGTCCTAGATAATCACCACCTTTACTGTATGCTGTTTTGTGATATTTCAAAAGCTTTTTACAGGGCATGGCATAAAGGTTTATTGCACAAATTAGAAAATGATGGTGTTCGTGGAAACGTACTTAGTTAGTTAACTAACTATCTATCTGGTCCCGGTTGTTCAATACTCGGTTATCTTAACCGCCGGTTAACTCCTAACGGCGCTTAAATCCTTAGGTAACCGAACGTTAAATATGCGTTGTTCAGAACATGGTTAGTCATGCCGTTAGCTAACGTCGCCGTCAAAGTTTAACAGTGTGGTTAACGTCACTGGTTATATAGCTTCCATATATCCCTTAGTTCCGTTTTCTGTTTACTTCCGGTTTACCAAAAATTGGAAACGCATACTGTCGCCTGCACCCCAAGGAAAAAGAGAAGTCGAAATTTCTCTGCTGACGAAAAGAATGTAATCGAGTCAATGGTTGAGGCCAACTCTATAGTTTATCATAGGCATGCGAATGTCGTAGCGTTACGAACGTTTTGTATTGGAACACAAGGTTCCAGCCGTTTGCATAATTTATATTTCAAAGACATATGATCCCAGCTCTGTGTGGGACTTACTTCAATTCCAGCAACAGAAAAGACATTTTAATGAAAAATAGGGCTGTAACGAATACACTATGTTGCGAATATGATAAATCTCACGAATATTAGGTAACGAATACGAATAATTATTCATGAATACAATATTATAGTTAAGTGAGGGATTTACAATATTGAATGCCCATGTTGACAGTGTTAATTTGTCTCGTCAATAACCAGTCATCTCATGACACCCATATTTTGTATGTACTAGTTATAATTGACAGCACAGCTATAGATAAAATATGATGAATCGATGAAAATAATATTAATATTAGAAGCATGTTGTCAGTGGATAGAAAATGTATAAATATTACATACAGAGTTACGCTTAGACGGCTACAGTCTTAATGAATCTTTGAATTCCCACAAGACTTATCGCTCACTTTTCACTCCTTAAATTGTCATCACTGTATGGCCAAGTCGTGAAGATGCTATCAATATCATTTATTAATTATTTGCCAAGTCTGTCAAAAATTGAAATGTATGAACGCACATTGCCAAATCTTGTAACATCAAACAATATACATGTTGTGTAATTAATACCATAGCTTTTATCTGAAATATGCATTCAATACCAATAGAAACTTAATATGTTACTAGCACCACGTGCAATTAATCAAACTGTAATCGTACTATAGGCCCCAGGGCCAACACTGCTGAATAAAATCGATCTATTATCCGACCTTACTTTTAACAAGAATCTCATGAATAATACTGTGCAATATCGTCATTATCTGAACGCCTTCACAGACGCATATTCCGGAAAGATGTCTTGAAAAAACATGAAGCTGCGTCTAATTTATAGATGAACATAATTTCCTCGATACTCATTAATCAGATGAACCTTCATTTAGTTCAATTCACAAGTGACTGCAGAAAATGCATAATTCTTGTTAATGACTTCACGGTCGGAAAACATATATTATATTTCATAAGTGTATTATAGAACGCTGCAACGATTCGGCACAGAAATACTATTGTGCCATAGTATTCCTTATATGAACCTATCAGTGTATAACATTAGCTTTCAGGTATTGTTATAAAATAAGTTAAAAAATTCCAAATATTATCGTGTAATATGACAAGAGATAGTGTTGTGTTCGCTGTGACAAAAAGGTTTCGATATTCAAATATAACATTTAATCAAAGTGACTACGAAGTAGGCCTGCATATCACTCACAACAGAAATAGATACATAATAATGTTATGTTTATTTTCCTACACATCAGTTGCGAGAGCAATGTTTATGCTAACTAAGTTTTCATGAATTAATACAGCATTTTTAAAAGATGATTTGCTTCAATTAAAACATTCGAAGAATGAAAAAGAAATTAGGCCTATTGCTGAAATGATTAGTAAAAATATAATTAAAATCCATCTATGGGAAGGGATGCCAGACGGACATATTAAAACAAAATCGGATAATTACTTGGAGTATAGACTTTCAAAAATAGCATATTAATTAACAATGATATCAGTTTTTAATAAAATCACTAATAATTCTGAAACGTTGCCGATAAGCCTGGAATCGTGTTCAGATGTGTTCATAAATACACTCACACGAACGCCCAAGTGCACTTTGCGCCCTATTGGATAGTGTTTACAAAATCACGTTTCGCGAAGGCTGGTATTGAAACCCCAATTACATCACTTGTATTTCATATTCACGAATCACTGCATTTTAAGGCTGGGACGGGTACTCGGGTACTCGAATCCGGGTCGGGTACAGCTGGAATCGAGTCCTATTTCTAGGAATCGAGTATCCGGAAAGGGAGAGAGCTCTGTAATGACAAGGGCAGACAATAGGTTGTCTTTTTCATTTTTCACGTAACACACATTTACATCTTTGAGTGAGTGAGTTTAGTTTTACGCCGCACTCAGCAATATTCCAGCTACATGGCGGCGGTCTGTAAATGATCGAGTCTGGACCAGACAATCCAGTGATCAACAACATGAGCATCGATGTGCGCAATTGGGAACCGATGACATATGTCAACCAAGTCAGCGAGCCTGACCACCCGATCCCTTTAGTCGCCTCATACGACAAGCATGGGTTACTGAAGATCAATTCTAACCAGGAAATTCACGGGTTGTACATCATTGGTATTGTCCAATTAATGGAGCATAGTTTTAATGACTGTAACTTATCTGTGCATAAGCAGTGAGTAGTTAAGTTACAGTAGCAGCAGGAACAAAACGTTCGTTGTTATAACGAGGAGTGTAAGTAATGGTGTTACTCTCTATATTGGTTAAACAGACGTAAATTAAATAGCTTGGGGTCAGTTTTAATGTCTTATTACCAACTGTTCAAGTTTTCTACAATAATCTCTGTCAAATCGTGATTGAATATTCAGAAAGTTGACCCGAATGTATTTCTTACATTTCCGGGTACTCGATTCCGATTCGGGTACGTACATGCGGGTACTCGATTCCATTGTTTCCTACTCGTCCCAGCCCTACTGAATTCCTCATACATTTTAGAATCTAATTACAACTGGTCTTTTTGGCACCAATACCAAGTGTCTAGATAAAGTGAAACGAAAGATATTGGGGGTGGAAACAACTGCTGTGCTCGAAAGACAACACCTGTTTGAAATGTAAACAAAGAAAATTTCAGACTTTACACTGTGTAGCATTTTCTCAAATTTTCAGACACCCATTTGCATGGAAAGAGCATAGTAGCAAGAAATAGGAAATTAAAAATAGATACAATACAGGAATGTGATGAAACTGTCAAGTTTCTGTGCTGCGTGACGCCATGACTGACGCAAAATCACGCAGAACGACAACGGTAATAATCGGCATTTCTGGCTTCTTCTCTATCTTAAAATGGGAGTGTATTTGGCAATTTCTCTGAGGTGAAGGTCGGTAGAATAAGAGTATACACAATCACCATATCCCGCCGATTACACTTTCAGTATCATAATGTAATCGTTCGGATATTTTTTCATAAAACTAATTTAATTATCTACATGTAGCCTTGTTCAATATCATATCATACATGGGTATAGGGTGTACGTGTTATAATTTTTGAAAGTGTTTGTTTGAATAATATTTACAGAAGAAATTCACACATTTAGTGTAGTAAAGCATATATAAAATTTTCCACAAGTGTTAAAAGATGAAACGTAGGCATCATGTACTTGTACAACATGTATTTTAGTTCCTATGATGTGCATAGATACAGTTTCGTATGTAACTCTTCGTCAGAATAATTTCCAATATCGAAGTCCAGTCCACGATACACCCTATCCTTTCTTTGCTGAACTGGCATCATGAAAGCAGTGTTAGCCATGAACGCCATTTGCGAGTTAACCACACTGTTAAAAAGTTAGCGGCAGTCCTTAGGTGTGTTAACTTAACGTCACGTTAACAGCCTGTTAAAAGTTAACAGAGTTTTGAACAACAAGATAACCCTCTGTTATTAGGTAACAGTCGGTTAAATGTACTTAACGGCTGGTTAAAAGATAACCGAGTTTTGAACAACCGGGCCCTGATAGACGACAGTGTCTCTGTTAATGGAACATTATGAAAAACTAAATGTTACTGCAGGGGTTCCTCAAGGATCTGCCCATGGTTAATTTGTGTTCCTTGTATATATCAATGACTTACCTGGAAATTTACAAAATATCACAATAATGTTGGCCGATGACACATCAATCGGTGTTGCGGGAAAATATGTAAAATCCATAGAAGCAAGTCTCAACTATGATTTAGCCCAATTGAATAAATGAGCAGAAAAGTGGTGGGGTGTGTTCTAACGGTATATCTAGCATACTTTAAGACATAGAGGGGGTGGTGGTGGTTCTAACGGTTATATCTCAAATACATGTAGAGGCGGGAGGCCTAACGGGTATGAACAACAATAAAAACTTTCATGCATTTATGACCCACATTTTCGAACCATTTATCAGTCTCTAAAAGGGAGCTGGCAATAGATTTTAATGAGCCACATGTCGATATCTGAATGTAGCAATTATCCTCTGTCTGACCCTGAAAATTATGTAAAAGTTACCGAAACTGTCATCTGATGCCTTGATACAAAATGCGGCCTACCTTTAGAATACAGCACCACAAACTTTAAAAATACGTCATAAGACCCTTTTACGTAATGTTATGTGATTTTGTTCGAAAGCACGTTCTCGAAACAATGCCCTATGACGCCTGCATGGCAACACGGTTGTGTGGCTCAGCGAGTGTGTATAAGCTCCGCTCACTGGTGTTTCATCTCTACGAGCTATGTCATTGCATAAGCCCAACGATGTTGAGAGTTTCCAGTAGTTGTATACCGGCGGATGCGCAATATTTTGCAAGCACCAGTTTGAAATATTTTTCTTTTTTCAGTAATACGCTCATATTTATTTGTATTACGGGCTGCTGAGGTGTTATGTTTTGCGTATTTTGTATTTTGTAATTTTTTTAATTTACATACCTATTTTTGTCATTCAGTAATTTGCACCATTACATAGAAAAGTGTTTTATTAGTATTTTATTTTTCGAAGCGGTAATAATGCATTACACTAGACACGTCAGTCGTGTTTGTGCCGGTTCGGTCAATGCATTCTATTTATTAGGATTAATTCAAGGGATTGGGGTTAGGGCTAGGGCTAGGGCTAGGACTAGGGCTAGGGGCTAGCACTAGGACTAGGACTAGGGCTAGGGCTAGCACTAGGACTAGGACTAGGGTTAGGGTTTAGGGTTTAGGGTTGGGGACCTAATGCAATATAGTAGGTACATGTCCGGTTGTTCTGTCAATGCATTCTATTTATTAGGATTATTTCAAGGGGTTAGGGTTAGGGTTAGGGCTGAGGGTTTAGGGTTTAGGGTTAGGGTTAGGGTTGGGGACCTAATCCAATATAGCAGGTACATGTCCGGTGTAATACGTGAGTACCATTTGTTGTTTTTCCTTTTTGCATTTTAATACTTTTTTTTCACACAAAAAACGGGAAACCGAAAACGTCGAAAGTACATTATGAAATGGTTTAATGTAGAAATTTTGGGCTAATGGAAATTGGTCTGGAATTTGCACTCAAGCCTCTTTCACACGCAACATAAATTTTGTAAACTCACCCGAGTGCCGTCACTACACATGCTCATGTCTCCCTCGTTCTTTAGTGCGATCCACATTATCCTTACAGTGTTCCCTACATCACTTTTCTGTCACAAAATCACCGATTTATATAAAAGCGCGTCATTCATGCATGCACCGTGAAATCTACGTCTGACGCCTGACGTCAACAACCCTTTTCAGTTTGAGGCATATCGGCTCATTCCACGCCACACGTTAATTTGTAGATTACGGAATGGGACGAGTGTGCCAAATGGCATCGGATCCATTCGGCAATTGTCCGGAGAATAAAATCACGAGACACCAAGTCTACCCGTAGCATTCGTAATTGTCCGTGACCTATTCGACTCTTTCCGTTCATTTCCGTGACGTCACAGGAATGACTCGTTAAATGTGCACATTGTACAGCAGTGTGGACGTAGCTCAGTCGGTTAGCTGTCGAGCTAACAACCCGATGGTCGCGGGTTCGCGTCCGACGGGTTCTCACAAACTGGTTGCTTGTCTTAAGGACACGTGACCTACGGCAGAGATCGTCCTCACGAGAAGTTGTGGTGCTGTATTCTAAAGGTGCTCCCAAAATGCAAACAAATTCCATCCATTAGGTTTGGAGATATCCAAGAATACTCGCTGTGACCTTGAAAATAATCCGAAGGTCACTGAATTCTACTGGCGTTAGACGATACTCCCAACGCATCTTGGTACTACCTTTAAGCAAAACATATTAATTCTGTCTTGTATTTTCGCACTAAAAAAGTTAGACATGTGCAAAACACTTTTCACTGTGAACTTAAAATGAGCACAAGTTTCCCAATCAATTGGTGTTGGGGGGAATCCCGCCAATACACCTTGATATAAAATTGGATCAAAATCTATTAATACTTTCCTGAGTTCGCGGCTACCAAGCTTGGCATGTGCAAAACTGTTACACCTTCGCTGTGACCTTTAAAATGACCTCAAGGTCACAGAATTCAAGTGGTGTCGGTAAATCTCCAATCTCCAGTCAATAAACCTTGGTACCAAATTTGAACAAAATCCATCATTTCTTTCTCGAGTTCTTTCAGTAAACAGAATGGGGAGTCATTTGAACAAGCGATTGTAGTTTCAAATTGCTTTTTTGTGCAGTTTAATATCTAAGTTTGATTCTAGACGACTTCTACCAATCTCAAACATAGCATATTTTGTTTCCTGAAGTTTGTTATGCATTTTATTGCAGATTTTACGTTTTTTGGGAGTACCAAGCCAAGATACAAAGTCTCACAAAATGGGGATCGTGAGGCTGCAACATAGCAAAACCAATTTGCTTGAGGCTGACAGATAATATGTAGAAAAATAAAACATAAAAACAGCTGCATTTGTATCATATTCTAGGTGAGGCTGACTACTTTTTGAACGCCCCTCGTAGTTATACCCGTTAGAACACCCACCCACCTCTACGACTCTACATGCATGCAAGTGTGTTAGATTTACCCGTTAGAAACCCACCCCCACTTTATATGTATACATATCAAAACCTCAAAAGATATTTGCGAAAAGACATGATACAGAGGACAGTTTATATCGATTATATATCAGGACGAATATCATTTTCGTCATTTAGCTAAGATTTGTCAATTCATTCTTGGGTTATCGCGCTAACAATCTTTATATTGGCAAAACCCTCAGAATTTTGCTGTGACCTTGAAAATTATCTCAAGGTCATTCCATTTCACTTGTGTCGGTGAATCTCACCAATATACCTTGGTACCAAACTTGAACAAAATCCATCATTTCTTTCTTGAGTTATCGCCCTAACAAGCTTATTTGATGTATGAAATGCAACGAAAAACAAACACCCGCGTATTTACGAGTGATTAAAACTGTTATTACAATTTACGTAAATATTTATTACATTTTACCGCAACGAAAAGTATTACAATTTACGTCAATTTGTATTACAATTTGCGTATTACAATTTACGTCAATTTTTATTACAATTTACGTTTTTATTACAATTTACGTCAAGTTTATTACAATTTGCGTTTTTATTACAATTTACGTCGTAACAAACCGTACACCCATTTTTGTTTCGTGATGGATAAAATTGAAACAGAGAAGAAATGATTATTCGATGGTGATCAATTTGATAAAAATTATAGTTATCACACGCCATAACTCATGCATCATTTGACATATTTTTGCTTATATCCAACTTCCGATCAAGTGTCTACATTGTTTTTCAAAAGTATTATGGTTCCGAAACATGTTAGGAAATACTAACTACAGGAAACTGAGAAATTGTTCTTTTCTGAAGGAACTCGTTCATCCGGCCAACATGAACTGACGGAACAAAGAAAGTATACACCCATGTGTAGTAGCGGCTAAAAATTATACAAAGAAGACATGGTTATTCAATGGTGATGTATATGACATGGTTATCACAAGCCCTAATTCTTGTATCATATGGCCTAGTTTTGCTTATATCCAACTTTCAAGTGTCTACATTTTAGCCCAGCTGTTTACATCGAAAACAAAGGTCCAGGTTAGGACTAGATGGAATGGAATTTGTTATAGCCGACAGTGAGTGAATGAGTGAGGTTGGTTAACACCGATTCTATTATTTTTCAGCAATATCTCCGCATGCTGTAGGTGTTTTGGGATAGTTTAATTGCGTGTTATTCACGATATGCACATTGACGTTCCATACCGTTATGTTTATGGGTCAGCTTAAATGTTATGAATAGGCAATACTTGGTTTCCTTTCCTTTTCTTTTCGATTAAAATCAGTAATATCACTGGAAGTCAGTCAATGTAGGAATCAAATTAACATCTTGACGTTATTTTTGTGCATATTTTGACAATCATTTACAGAAATATATTTTAAAGAGAGTAGGTATGCCAGTGGTGTAGCGATATGGCAATACGGTATTTATCGTGATACGAGGCTCCCTATACAGTACATAGTTTTACAACTATTGCATCACAATACATGCCATTCAGGGCATTGCAGCATATGTTGATGGAGAAGCATGTTAATAACAACAGAAATCTGTCGTAGGGCATAAAACCCAACTCACTCACTCACTCACTAAATCACTCACTCAAAGTCATTCCTCTTCATTGTCCAGGCCACCAGGAGAACAACAACTTCTGTTCAGTGAACATCAACATCGGACCCGGAGACTGTGAGTGGTTCGCTGTTGCCGATCAGTACTGGGGAGTCATATACAACCTGTGTGAAAAGTGAGTTGAATAAAACAATAACATCAGAATACTATTGGTTAGACAATGCCACTGAATAGAACAATACTGGTGAATAAAACACTTCCTTTGATAATAACAAGGTAATGGAATAAAACAAGTCAGTTGATTATGACCATGCCATTGAATGTGAAACTACTATTCAATAGGGCTGGATATTGCCCTGATTCTCATGTTGCGAGACATATTGTATATTGCAATAATTTAAGAGATATTGCAATACATATTGTGATATATTGAATGGAAGGTTTCTGTCCAAGTGCGTACATCATAAATTCATAACAGCTTCATCTTCTCAGTTGCTGTTACATCATACTTTCAGCCTCCCTGTCTCCATTGTGTATGGCTGTATGCCAGTGGTGTACAGTTAAATGATGTAGAACCTTAATGTGGAATGTTTCATTGAAGTAACTGTTGGTAGGAATTATATAGAAAGAATCATATAACACTGGCCGAGATTCTTCTAACAAGGATGTTTACTTCCAGGTTCTGAAATTACAGAATGATACAATGTATCAACTTGTATCTTGCACTTATTATCATGAAACATTCATGAATATCCCATTATAATGAAATTGCAGCAATAAGTTCACAATACATGACACTGTCATGCAATGACTGCTCCCTAGTTACACGAAACTTTGAAGAAGTTGAGCAAAACTACAGAAAGTACATTCCATGTATTAACACTGAGGATGTTGACTTTAAACTACAAACTGACACTACAATCCTGACATTATAACAGAAATCTGCCATATAGTTACAAAACTCAATGCATCAGAGAGCACCATTACCACGAAAATAGGATACACTATAGCACGTGACCAAATAATTGAACATTCCTATAATTGCAAAAATACACCGAAAATAGCATAATGCACCGCCACGAACATGGATATATTGTAAGACTGATATTTGTACCTGAAGAATGCATCTCGACCGTCTCTGAAACTTCAACATTCAATATTCGCTCTCGACCAAACTTTTTGACCATCGCGGGTCACTCATGCGCTCGCTCACAGTAACCTTTCAACAGCAGGAAGCATTTATTGTATCAAAATGTCAAGGACTTAAGCCACTACTGCTATGTATCTATACAGTCACTGAACTTAAACTACTGGCCAAGTAAAGATATTATTCCACACTAGTACACAAGATGCAAAATACTGCTTCAAATTTCCTGACTAGAAACAGTTCTGCAAAATGCTATGATTACATCAGGGGAAACCAAACAAATTGCAGTCACGACCATACTATATATACACTATTAGTCTCTAAAACCAACACAGTTACAACATAATAAGACTGTCTGCATGGTATTCTATATTACACATGTACATGATAAAGATGACAAGCTCTTTATACTGACGTACAAATAAAACTGACCATTGCAGAATAATTCCGGTGCCACCTAGCCCTTAGGCAACATGTAATATTATTCCAAACAACTGTATTGCAACAAAGTTTTGCGAACATAATGATAAAGGTAATAGTATAACATGACTTTCATGGGCAGTGTTGTTTGCTTCAACAGAATGCACTTCAATGGAGTATGCAATAATTGTTACTGTTTGTCAGTGATTCATTCAGATTCAACTCCAACATTGTTAACATGAACTATTGTAAAATGAAACAAAAGCATGATTTAGGTGAAATACTTTAGCATAAAATCTCATGTGACCTCCAAAAACTAAGATCCTTGACTAGAATGTCAATATACAGTCCTACAAGATTTATAAGACTTTGGCCTTTATCATAAATTGATAACATATGTCCCATTATGAAACAAAACAAAAATAACAAAATAATGTGAATTGTGAAATGGTCACTCAGAGCCAGTAGCTCTACTTATAAGTCCCCATAAAAGATTGGTCAAATCTTTGACGGGCATTTAGAAGTGGAATGCATAAGAAAAAGCAAGATTTATGGATGTGAACTTTTTTATTGTGAATATCACCTGATGAAGGAGCAAGCATACACTCCGAACGTTGTGATATTCACAACAAGAAGTTGACGTCCATAAATCTTGCTTTTCTTAAAAGATTGGTCCATTTGAGGCCACTTAATTCCTCCAAAACGTCTCATATGAAACCATTCAAACCCCAAAACCTGAAGCATTCGGTAGACTATTTGGCACTTTTGCAGCCACTTATAAAGACACTTCCACTTGTAAAATGTTACATAAAACAGAAAAGCAACAAAGGGATATTTGGCACTTTTAGAGCACATTTTGTTGCTATGGAAATCAGGGGCAGATAATTCAAATGGAGCTAACTTTGGATGGCCCAATATATTGCAGAATCTAAACCATATCGCGATAATCGTATCGCGAGATATTGTACCGGTATATACCGGTTTACCGGTAATATTGCACAGCCCTATTTTTTCGAGATTCTCTTGTATTTCCTGCTCGGCTTTAGATAGAATCTACACAGTGCCCCCAAGATTATATGTTTCTCCATACAATATCCCATCTTTGCTGTCTGAAATCTAAAACTAAAAGATTCAGCGTTATGATTCTCCAGCAAAAGGGAGAGAATATGAACTTATGAAATAACTATCGACATACAAATCTCGCCCACATTATCGCAGCCATCGTTATACCTGTAATGTATTATCATTTTCATTTCAACTAGACCCGTGAAGATCCGGGTTAACATTAGCCTTCAGTTAGAAATGCTTGTCTTAAGAGACGACTAATAGGATCGGGTGGTCAGGCTCGTAGACTTCGTTCACACGTGTCGTCGGATCCTAATTGCGTAGATTGACGCTCATGCTGTTGATCACTGGATTGTCTGGTCCAGACTCGAATAGTTACAGACTGACGTCATATAGCTGGAACATTGCTGAATGCGGCGTAAAACAACAAACCAACCAACCAAATCAGTTCGACTGCCAACCCTAATTTTACTACCATCCAACGCATTATTCTAAACTGCAAACCACAGGGATGTCAGCAGTAGTGAAGCCAGGTCAACTCGTTCTGCAGACCGAAATCGGAGCATGGTCGTCGCATAAAACACCAGCTGAATATTCTTCTGTTCATATTTAAAAAGATTAATAGTTTGTTCATGTTCGTTTTGAAGGGACAAAAGAAAATTTATTTTTTAAAATATTTCCATGTCATTTCCAGCTGATTAGGAATGACGTTTTGCTGGGAATGCGAATCCTTGCATTTAAATAGGTGTTTGAAAGTATTTCAGTATGACACATATGACTGACAAGAAAATACCATCTGTATTTCCACTCAGTATCCATCCTAATGATAGTGTGTGTGTGTGTGTGTGTGTGTGTGTGTGTGTGTGTGTGTGTGTGGGATAAGACTAATTGGTTAAAGTGTTCGCTCCTCACCCTGAAGGACCAAGGTCGATTCCCCACATGGGTGCAATATGTGAAGCCCATTTCTGGTGTCCTCCGTCGTGATATTGCTTGAATATTCCTAAAAGCGGCGTAAAACTTTAACTCACTCACTCACACTCCTAATAATAATAGTAATAGTCCGCTTATATGGCGCTGATATCCAGCCACATTGCCTGCTCACGGCGCTACGTACATTACTATCCCCGGTCATGGGATACTTTCCGATACGCTCAGGGGATCATACAGCCAAGCTGCCAGTTAGGCGCAAGGAATTAAACACTCACATTGCAAGCACATCCTCACGGGTACCCATTTTACAGCTGGGTGAACTGAGACAATGTGGATCTAAGTATCTTGTCCAAGGATACTACGCAAATGTGCCCACCTCGGGACCCGATCCTAGGTGCCTTCACCGGGGATCGAACCCGGGCCTTCAGCGTGATAGGCAGACGCTTTGCCACTGTACTATTGCGCTCCATATGATAAGATTTATGTAATGAAAAGCCGTTATTCCAGTGGGAATATGACTTCTTCCTGCAGTGTGAAGCAAACAGCTTATCGTTATCATTTGAACATGGGGCGCGGTGGGCGAGCTGGCTAAGACGCCAGGCTAGTGATCCAGCGAGCTTGAGGTGTCGGGATCGAGCCCACCTGTGACCGGGTGTAAAAACCTTGGAGTCAACTTTGTGTGCAGACTCTTTCAGTGTTGTCACAACCCCTAGTGTACAGTACACAACCCTGTGCACTTAAAAGAACCCACGAATCCGTTGGTATATGACCAGATGGTTGCCACATGAATACGTGCAAACACCTAGTTGCGGGTACAGCAATGTGCAGTAAACTTGGACAAAGTACTGTGACTATGTGTCCCAGTCCACCCAGCTGTGAATGGGTACCTCGTTAGGATGAAAAAGCCACAATAACTCGGTGCACCTTGTGGCTGCAAGAGTTGTATACTCCCAAGGGAGTTGAGATTGATAATATGATGAGCCGTTGAGACTGACATCCGATGGTCGAGGTAAAAAATGCCAGCGCCTTGAGCATGCACTAGTGCGTGGATATGTGCGCTATATAAATATCCTATAATAATAATAACATCACGATGTAGTGAACTTTTCGATTGCAGATTCGGTATAAATCTTGTTACACACCACTGAGTCGAAATGTAGGAGAGTCTGGCGATATCAATACATCTGGTGGACCCTTGGTATATATTTTACATGGGAATGTGTATAAACCGGACTCTGTTTCAGAATAATATGCATGTCGGGCTATATATGGGGTAAGTATACGTGTGATCAGGGTTCCAGAAGTGTGAGGAACATAATAATTGATGAACATACTGTCTGCTAACATTCGTCTGTTCCGGCACTCCCAGCATACACTACAGGTAGTGGAGCTTCGAGGTTATGTAGTTCACCTGAATACTCGCCACTTCTGACATTGTGGAAAATATTGATGGACTCATATATGCAAAAAAGCAATCAACTATTAATCAATCGGAACTTCAAAGAACTATCTTCAATATTGCTGTCGTGACGGAAATGAAAATCACCTCAGAAATTCCGCGATATTGATATTCTTATTCAAAGGCACAGTGGGTTCGAGAAGATTGAAAGATTTCCCTGGGTATATTTGCAAAGGGTTGACAACAAATCAGCCAGCAGGTGAATGTACTCTTTGTAGCAGAGACTGGTCAGGTTCATTCTAAATAATAGACACTGGTTAAGTTGACTATGCCTTATGAACACTGGTTATTGTACTCCCATACAGGAGACACTGCTCACGTTAACTCTGCAATGTGAACACTGGTTATTGTACTCCCATACAGGAGACACTGGTTAGGTTAACTCTGCTGTGTGCACACTGGTAATTGTACTCCCATACAGGAGACACTGGTTAGGCTAACCCTGCAATATGAACACTGGTTATTGTACTCCCATACATGAGACACTGGTTAGGTTAGCTCTGTCATATGAACACTGGTTATTGTACTCCCATACAGAAGACAGTGGTTAGGTTATCTCTGCAATATGAACACTGGTTATTGTACTCCCATACAGAAGACAGTGGTTAGGTTAGCTCTGCCATATGAACACTGGTTATTGTACTTCCATACAGGAGACACTGGTTAGGTTAACTCTGCAATGTGCACACTGGTTATTGTACTCCCATACAGGAGACACTGGTTAGGTTAACTCTGCTGTGTGCACACTGGTTATTGTACTCCCATAAGGAGACAGTGGTTAGGTTAACTCTGCAATATGAACACTGGTTATTGTACTCCCATACAGGAGACACTGGTTAGGTTAGCTCTGCAATATGAACACTGGTTATTGTACTCCCATACAGGAGACACTGGTTAGGTTAACTCTGCAATATGAACAATGGTTATTGTACTCCCATACAGGAGACACTGGTTAGGCTAACAATAGTAACAATACAATGTGAACACTGGTTATTGTACTCCCATACAGGAGACAGTGGTTAGGCTAACCCTGCAATGTGAACAACGGTTATTGTACTCCCATACAGGAGACACTGGTTAGGTTAACTCTGCTGTGTGCACACTGGTAATTGTACTCCCATACAGGAGACACTGGTTAGGCTAACCCTGCAATATGAACACTGGTTATTGTACTCCCATAAGGAGACACTGCTTACGTTAACCCTACAATGTGAACAATGGTTATTGTACTTCCATACAGAAGACACTGGTTAGGTTAACCATGCAATATGAACACTGGTTATTGTACTCCCATACAGGAGACAGTGGTTAGGTTAACCCTGCAATGTGAACACTGGTTATTGTACTCCCATATATGCAACGGGTTGACAACAAATCAGCCAGCAGGTGAATGTACTCTTTGTAGCAGAGACTGGTCAGGTTCATTCTAAATAATAGACACTGGTTAGGTTGACTATGCCTTATGAACACTGGTTATTGTACTCCCATACAGGAGACACTGGTTAAGTTGACTATGCCTTATGAACACTGGTTATTGTACTCCCATAAAGGAGACACTGGTTAGGCTAACACTACAATGTGAACACTGGTTATTGTACTCCCATACAGGAGACACTGGTTAGGTTAACTCTGCTGTGTGCACACTGGTAATTGTACTCCCATACAGGAGACACTGGTTAGGCTAACCCTGCAATATGAACACTGGTTATTGTACTCCCATAAGGAGACACTGCTTACGTTAACTCTGCAATGTGAACACTGGTTATTGTACTCCCATACAGGAGACACTGGTTAGGCTAACACTACAATGTGAACACTGGTTATTGTACTCCCATACATGAGACACTGGTTAGGTTAACTCTGCAATATGAACACTGGTTATTCCACTCCACTACAGGAGACACTGGTTAGCTTAACAACTGCAATATGAACACTGGTTATTGTACCCCATACAGGAGACACACTGGTTAGGTTAACTCTGCTGTGTCCACACTGGTAATTGTACTCCCATACAGGAGACACTGGTTAGGCTAACCCTGCAATATGAACACTGGTTATTGTACTCCCATACATGAGACACTGGTTAGGTTAACTAATGAACACTGGTTATTGTACTCCACTACAGGAGACACTGCTTACTGAACACTGGTTATTGTACTCCCATATATGCAACGGGTTGACAACAAATCAGCCAGCAGGTGAATGTACTCTTTGTAGCAGAGACTGGTCAGGTTCATTCTAAATAATAGACACTGGTTAGGTTGACTATGCCTTATGAACACTGGTTATTGTACTCCCATACAGGAGACACTGGTTAAGTTGACTATGCCTTATGAACACTGGTTATTGTACTCCCATAAAGGAGACACTGGTTAGGCTAACACTACAATGTGAACACTGGTTATTGTACTCCCATACAGGAGACACTGGTTAGGTTAACTCTGCTGTGTGCACACTGGTAATTGTACTCCCATACAGGAGACACTGGTTAGGCTAACCCTGCAATATGAACACTGGTTATTGTACTCCCATACAGGAGACACTGGTTAGGTTAACTCTGTCATATGAACACTGGTTATTGTACTCCACTACAGGAGACACTGCTTACGTTAACTCTGCAATGTGAACACTGGTTATTGTACTCCCATACAGGAGACACTGGTTAGGCTAACACTACAATGTGAACACTGGTTATTGTACTCCCATAAAGGAGACACTGCTTACGTTAACTCTGCAATGTGAACACTGGTTATTGTACTCCCATACAGGAGACACTGGTTAGGCTAACACTACAATGTGAACACCGGTTATTGTACTCCCATACATGAGACACTGGTTAGGTTAACTCTGCAATATGAACACTGGTTATTCCACTCCACTACAGGAGACACTGGTTAGCTTAACTCTGCAATATGAACACTGGTTATTGTACTCCCATACAGGAGACACTGGTTAGGTTAACTCTGCTGTGTCCACACTGGTAATTGTACTCCCATACAGGAGACACTGGTTAGGCTAACCCTGCAATATGAACACTGGTTATTGTACTCCCATACATGAGACACTGGTTAGGTTAACTCTGTCATATGAACACTGGTTATTGTACTCCACTACAGGAGACACTGCTTACGTTAACCCTGCAATGTGAACACTGGTTATTGTACTCCCATATATGCAACGCGTTGACAACAAATCAGCCAGGAGGTGAATGTACTCTTTGTAGCAGAGACTGGTCAGGTTCATTCTAAATAATAGACACTGGTTAGGTTGACTATGCCTTATGAACACTGGTTATTGTACTCCCATACAGGAGACACTGGTTAGGTTAACTATGCCTTATGAACACTGGTTATTGTACTCCCATAAAGGAGACACTGGTTAGGCTAACACTGCAATATGAACACTGGTTATTGTACTCCCATACAGAAGACAGTGGCTAGGTTAACCCTGCAAAGTGAACACTTTTATATGGTTTAATACAGCCAAAATCTGCTTTCTTATTCTCAAGTGTAGACAAGAATTATTATATGGTTAAAACTTGTTTTGTCTGTTTTTATGTCTCTCATAATTCTGTTTTGAATTATTCTGTTCACTTTTATAAATGAATTGTATGTAAACATGTATGTATATTTTAGCTTTGTACAGAAGTGAGACCTTAATAAACTATTGTCTGTCTGCATAGGCATGACACCTGTTCTTTGTACTCCCGTAGTGCTTGGTGTTCGAGTGAGTGTGAGTGAGTGATGGGTCGACACGGGTTACAGTAGCTATGCGTGAGTGAATTTAGTTTTACGCCGCACTCAGAGCAATATTCCAGCTATATAGCGGCGGTCTGTGAATAATCGAGTCTGGACCAGACAATCCAGTGATCAACAGCATGAGAATCGACCTGCGCAATTTGGGAACCGATGACATGTGTCAACCAAGTCAGCGAGCCTGACTACCGATCCTGTTAGTCGCCTCTTACGACAAGCATAAGTTACTGAAGACCAGTTCTAACCCGGACATTCACGGGTAAGTATACATTGTGAACACTCGATAGGTGAAGCATGCACAGTACCAATTGATCTGTGTCATTCGTGTAGGTGCCTTAATCCCAAACAACGTTTTTCCTGGACCAAAGAAACGTATACTCACATCCAGGTCTAAAAGACTTTTCATGAACACAAGAAGCTCAAGGGAAAATCCTTTGAGCGCAGTAATGCGGAAAATTCTAGCGCTTCCGCACTCCCATTAGGCCTGTCCGTATTGACTGATTATGAAAACCTGTGTGTATACTTACAGAGGTTCATACATCTTGCCCACCCACTATAGTATGCGACACAAGCATTGTGCCATTATGAGGCTGCGCGTCTGATTGACTGTTACCAATAAGGTCAACATTGATTATAAAAGGGCGCCAGTTTTCTTCGACTGATCAAAAGGGATGTCCATTGACACAATTACAGGAAGAGCCCAGTGAGTGAGTGAGTAAGTGAAGGGTGTTCGAGTGAGTGTAAGTGAGTGACAGGTCGAAGTTCATGTGAGTTTGTGTGAGAGCGATGACTTGTTTGATGTGAATGAGTTCCGATTATCTCTCTTTTAACAGTGATGCATGCACAGCCCAGCGCGTCATCTTTCTGTGGGAAGTGGTGCAGGTCTCAGACGTTTACTTGTTCATGAAACCCATGAGCACGGGTGTGGGACTGACAAAATCACAATCGAAGCCAACCGGGATTCGAACCCACGACCGCAGCGAGAGTGTGAGTGATTGACAGGTCGAAGTTTGTGTGTTTGTGAGCGAATGATGAGTTGTGTCAACGTTCTGTGGCATGCAAGACTTAGATTTACTATTTGTGAAACCCACCAGTACGGTATGGTGCTAACAAAACTAAAATCACAATGGGTGCAAACTGGGATATCGAACCCACGACCGTGGGTTTCTGACGTGTCCTGAGGAAGAAACTATGCATAGTGATTGGCAGCGCGCGAGACGACTGGGCGCCCCCACAATACGCGAGTCACTTTTGACAAACCTCTCTCCATGTAATACCCTGAATAGTAATGTCACCTCACAAGGTGTCAGAGAAATGAATGGTTGTTTATTCCAAAATTATTGCTTATCCTAAACACACCAATACTTTTCCCATTACATAAACATAATTTTTCACCCTGATACGTGTCAACACAGAGAAGTGTCTCGCAAGGTTTCACTCTAAACCAATGATCAATGGGTTAGGACAATATATTCGTCATAAAATGAGACGCCATTGTGTACAATCAAACCCAAGAGTTCGTCATCAGGCAGCCCATAAGCCTGAATTAGGTTATCTTTGTCCCAGTCAGTGAAAGACGCTTATTATCAAATTTGAATTAAATTGTGGGTGGCAAAAGATTGCGTTTCACAAATTCATTGCCTTGTTTTTACCGATACATGACTTCCTTTAGATCATATGTATGATGCATGTGTGAAACATATCAGATTTATTTTGAGTTTCTATTTTCTCTGAAGATTTTTCAAAAATGACGTCATATTATGACTACAAATTAGGAGATAAAATCATGTGTTGGCCAATTCACGGGTGTTATTGAGTGTTTGTAGCACATGATGTTTATTGACATTGTACACACAAAATTAAGCCAAAAGGTCCACACGGATTTTTCTGTCTGAACACATCGATTACGGGTAGTGCAGTGAAGTGTCATCAGCTGGCTTTTTCGGGGAATCGAATACCATTCGATCATGTTTTTCAATCAGATTAAAGTACACAGTGACTTTTGGTTTACAATTACATCTCGTTAAAAACGCTGCTATCAGTTAATAAAAATATTTAAATGAGAGGGCCACTTGTTTTGCAAAATTATTTTGAAGTGGTCATCAGCCTAAAGGGTTGTATAAACGAACGCCTGTAACATTTAAATCAGGTCTTTCATTCCACTGCAACCATTTTATGCAATAAGATCACACGACATAAATATCTATATGAGGTTTCGTCAGTTGAATGCTGATCGTCCCATGGAAGCCCAATCAAAATAGAGGTTGCATCGGATCTTCAGCCAATCAGACTTCAGTTTATTAAAACAATTTGGCTCCAAATCCAAACCACCTTGATTCGTATTCAGAATAAAACAAATATCTGGCTACAAATAAAGGAAACGTTTTCAAATTTGGAAAGCCAATTTCAGTTTATAACAACATTTAGACATCACTTGTCGTTACAGGATTTTTATGTTACATAATTTGAATGGGGTGGCCGAAACTAAAAGACAAAAGTGGTAGTTTAAATTATCAAAACTCATCTATAACATGCTATAACATGCCTGAATAATTTCTTTTTAAGTAACCGGAAGAAATAGGGTAATACACTTCACTGGAGCAAAAACATTTTCAATGTAAGATTAACATGATTCTAATGTTTTTAAAAGTATATCGTTTGGCGGAGAGCTTTACAAGTGAGACAAGTTGTGATTAGTTCAATGGAGATGTCGCTTGTTACATCTTGCAGGGAGGGGTGCTGCCGTCCTGGACGCTACGTCAAAGCCAGGACTGCTTATGAGGAATATGAATGGTGCTTGGCATGCGTTGTATTTGGGTGGGAGATCACGTTGTGACTGACCTTCTTCTTAAAACAGAAGGCAGTGGTTAGTGTGATTCCCCCATCAAGGCCAGGGAACAAGAGACTGTTTTCAGACATTGTAACCATGTGTGCAAGAAAACCAAGACTTTGACGTGAAGAGAGCATGCTTTACCCACTTTGTTACCCAAATAACTAAAGAGATAGATTGGAATATATGGGGTACATAGTGCTAAAGAAGAGAGTTAAATATACATATATACCTACAGACTACAAACTAGATTGATGATATATACAAGGAAAGATACAGAGATAAGTGATAGATGTGAGTAGAGAGATGACACATGGATAGATAGCTATGTACATTAATAGATATACCTGAGATGAGCTGAAAGGACAGCCAAAATTATAAACCTGAATTACATCCGTTTATTGATTGATCACATTGTCTTGTCGTCTCCTGCCTTGGTAATGTTCATGAGAGAATTATGGATGACCAGTGAGGGAATATCAACCAGGTTATTATGATGCACACTGTCACACAACAACTTGTATGGCATGGCTAGGCATGATCAAGTTGGGCCATCTCATCTGTATTCCTGCAGACGTATTTCATCACTGCGTGCAGCGCGTGTGTTCAAACAGAGTTGGAGCCCATTGTGACGAGCTTACAATTCATAGCCAGACAACTGACTCTACATGGCTGAGATTTAACCCAACCTTACCCCGTCCATGATAAGCGATGAACTGCAGGACCCCTCAAAGTCTGGAGCAGGTCTGCATTTGTCACTTTCTTTTATATTCCCCCTGCACGTATTGTACTTACATTCTGCAACGCCTGATTAAAAAACGGGCGATATGGGATTAATCCTCGGAGTATATTTGCACAGAGATATTGAGCGTGGCATTCACAATACCCAGTACAGACATGGTTAAATGGATGCTAGAATTAGCCTGTACATTTGACACGAACCCGATGTGTTGACAAATACACTGCTTTGAGGTTAGGATATTAAAAAAACGGTAATAGCTGTAAGGAAAATATTAGTTTATTAGTCTAATAGCATCACAAAGCTACTTAGTCATTCCTATCACTCGTTTAATATCCGTGAGATTGTCCCATCGATTCATAAAGCACATCTAACTTTAAATCACACAAAGGCTATTCGATCTTACACAAAAAAGTGTATCAAGTATTAATCAAAGACGTTTTGTCATGAAGAATAAACTTTGTTTCCTGATGAAGTGACAGAAAAAGAAACACGCACCTGCCAGAATTGAGCACTTGGAGTATTTTCTTGCAAAAAACAGTCGGTTGTTGTCAATTCCCTGGATAATATTGCATAAGGTTCACTAAACTGAAGCAAAGATTCAACTACAACACCTTCTTTTATCCAGTATACTACATCTCACTTTCATGATAGCATATATCATTGACCCAAACACGACATAGCTTTATTGGGGTGATCTCAACACATACATTCATTTGTCACTAACCTTGCACAAGAGACCATTTATTTAGAGTTTAAACTCAACAACCAAAATGCCTCTTTTGGTCAACGGCCATCGGTATATCTAACGGAATCAGAACGGTGTTTTGAAACGACTGCCAGGTTGTAATTAGGTCCTCCTTCAGATGTGAAAGAGAGAGTAGATTACCTTTTGCTACAAAACCCTTCCAGTTGATCCAAATTGTTAACTGTAGAAGGAACAACGAGATATGACTGAAATTTAATTGTTAGGGTCTTATGTCGTACTCAAAAAGAAGCTGCGATGCTGAACGGGTCACATATCATAATATGATGGAGATAGGATGGCCTTGATAACCGGGGATATACCTACTGCTGCTAGAAAACTATGGCAATGATATCGTGAGGAAATGAGTGAGTGAGTGTACATGCAGAATGCACCTCTTCAAACATGGTTCAATCTTAACACGGCTCTGCACAAAGCTTCAAGAAATTCGAGGTGACATATATTGAAGGACATTGGATGCCAGTTTCCTGTACATTTCCATCTATCAGGGGAGGTAGGGTAGCCTGGTTGAGCGTTCGCTCTCACGCCTAAGACCCTGGTTCGATTCGATTCCCCATCATGGTGTCCCCGCCGTGAATTGCTGAATATTGCTCGTGAAACTAAATTCACTCACTCATTCTCAATCAGTCCCCTGCCGTGATTTCATTATATGGATGTATCATTGCTAAAAGAGAGCCGTATAGCCAATCAATGAAACCATCCCATCTATGTTTGTACCAGAATTGGACTGTAAAAGTCTCTATCAATCTGTCTCGTACCATGAAGCATATGTGATGACCACATTAATTGACATGTCGCATCCATCAGTGGTCAACAGCCATAGTTCCCAATTCCCTCACAACACGACAGCCGCCATTGCAGACAGCCAATAAATCAAGAACCGGATCAAGCAAATGGCGATGACACAGCATGAAATGTGTATCCCCATCACTGGGATCAATCAGGAACATTTCGTTTTACTTATCCATCTGTCTCTGTACTTATTTCCTCCAGGACACTCATGTCCAGTACATCTGTCTCTCGAAATGACCATTGGTTGTCATTGTAAATGAATCACAACGATCAGCAACTCACAAAACCTGTAACTAGTAGAAGCGGAAGATGGGATTTCTAATAATAGTGTACCCGAATCGGATCTCATATCCGTCCAATGCACGCCTGGTGAACATATATTTTCTATCCCTGACAACTCTCGTCATTGCCATGGAAACAGCGTTACTTTAACGGACGTGTCAAGGGAGGGCACTCTTAATAGCCCTGACCATCATCTTAAGTGAATCGAGTTTTAAATACCTAATAATAGTCTTTGAAAATGTGAATACATACACCTGGCATTAAGTCCCTAGAATTGAGTGTATGTCAATGGAGTGTAATGGCACTGGTAACACATAGGGTACCATGGTGTTCGGGGCCACCCATCATACGCTGCACGACATATAATATCATACATAATGTCGGAAATAGACATAAACTTTGAAGTGAATACATACACTGGCTGATTTTTCAATGGAGTATGGTGTTGAGGCAGATAACAACAGGTATGTTGGGTGTGTCATGAAATCATTACCCTCCCGTGTACATTCTTCATAACAAACCTATTTGTACTGATAAGATTTATTGAAAGCCAACGAAGGATGTGAATGACCCACATTGTCTTGTCCCAACCGCCCATTATAGCCAACAAAGGGAGATAGGAATGGGGAAGGGGGCAGCACGACGTGGTGACCCACATTCTTTAGTCCCATCTCCCTATGATGATCAAGTGATAAAGTATACGGTTATATGTCACCCTCAGATGTTAAATCTATCTGACACATTTTCTTAATTTTTTTAAGTAAAAAAGTCTCCACATTTTTTTATATTTCACCAAATTTCGCAATTTTGTAACATCCTTAGTACTATCTTTAATTTTTAAAAACACATTCTATGCCTTCCTTTGATGTTCAGTCCTATATCATATATTCCCTTTTAATGTAAGGCAAAGTCGAAACAAGGAACAGAACTACTTGTATCTACGTTGGAGACTTTTGCAAATAACAAACAACCCACTGGATAATACTGTTAATATTCTACCCTACTCGACAAATGTCAACTATCTTTATATCTGACACATTTTCTCAATTTTCAACGTAAAAAGTTCTCGTATTTGTTTATGTTTTTATATTTCACCAAAATTCGCAATTTTGTAATGGAAAACTATTCTTAGTTTTGGATAAGAAAATAAACTGCCCACTAAATAATACTGTTAACTTCCCCCCCCTACGAGTTGTGTTCATGTCTAATTAACAGAGGATCTGACGTCATTACCAATCAGATGACATCATCCGTACAAATTTACCCACGCGAGAATCAATTTCAGAGCGGTTATTGCAACTCCCGCAGTGCAGTTTGTTACATAGACAGCGACAACGATGTTCCATTGAAACACGATTCTTGTCTATTTTCAACTCCTTTACAAATGAGCCTGTGGGATTTTGAAGGTATGTCATCTCAGCCATTTATACGCACACCTTCGGTTTCTGTGAAGGAATTTACTATTGTGGGAGCCATATGATTTTTCTTTACTCTCAATCTATAATGTATTATGTCCATGCATCCAAACTGAAATCACAAATATAGATCAACCTTTCGTAACCAGATTTAAGATTACAATTTAGACCATCGAGTAATGACTGACTGACTGACTGACTGAATTTGGTTTTACGCCGCTTTTAGCAATATTCCAGCAACATCACGGCAGGGGACACCAGAAATGGGCTTCACAAATTGTACCCATGTGGGGATTCGAACCCGGGTCTTCGGCGTGACGAGCCAACGCTTTAACCACTGGGCTACCCCACCTCCCCCCATCGAGTAATGGACGATGCTTAATTCAAAAGAATTTGTCCCTGAAAATCCAGAAATAATAAAAACGTTTGATCTCCAAGATAAACAAAACAAAGCTAGTATAAAAACACCCTTCCTCCTTCTTCAGAGGTCTCCTATCGCCAACGCTGTAATTCTACACAAACTGTTTATGTGATAATGAACTGAGAGAGTCGCCGTCTGTGGATATTATTTTTCGGGGACAGTTCCATTTGGGATTAAATCGACACATAATGGCGTCTTCGATGGATGAGGGATGAAAATTGTTTTCAAATGCTTTTATCCGTGTCGTCATCTTTCATCCACATTGTCATCACCAGCACCAGGACTCTGGATTAAGTAAGAATCACAAGGTGATTGTCAAATGGCCGTTTGAAGATATAGCACTGACATGACAGCCTGTATTAGTGATGTCAAACATTTTACAGTCGTGAAATATGACAATCGATCCAACGAAAAGCCGTTATGTGACGAACAGTTTGAAAGTTTCTGTTGGACATCTTTACATGAGATATTAATTTGAAGCAATACTTTTACATCTTCTTGTGTAATGGTTTTGTCAAAGGTTTCATTTTAAAATCATGTTTGAATAACTGACGTTTGTTGTAAGTTTTAATAAAACATGGGTACACAACTGCCAGTTCTCAGTATAGACGCTTCCACTTGACCTTTGACCACGTCATATGAGCGAAATATTCTCAAGCACGACGTTAAACCCAATTTCACCTCACCTCACCTCACCTTTGACATCCAACGAATTTGACTCGAAGAGAACCGACACATTTCCCGTCAATGAACAGTTTGGAAATCTTAATTAGTATGAGGTTAACCTGTGAAGATCCGGGTTAGAATTGTTCTTCGGAAACCCATGCTTGTCGTGAGAGGCGACTAACGGGATCGAGTGGTCAGGCTCGCTGATTTGGTTGACACATGTCATCGTATCCCATTGCGTAGATCGATGCTCATGATTTTAATCACTGGATTGTCTGGTCCAGACTCGATTATTTACAGACCGCCGCCATATAGCTGGAATACTGCTGAGTGCGGCGTTAAACAACAACAAACAACAACAACTAGTATGAGCTTTATGGGGGATTATGACGCTGTATCTGATGGTGTCTCATCATTGTTTGCGTATCTGCTCCACCGCACGGTCAATAACAGTCCAGCTATAACCAGTCTCAGGTTAGATGTACCCAGTGTGTGTGCGTGTGTGTGTGTGTGTGTGTGTGTGTGTGTGTGTGTGTGTGTGCGCACGCACGCACGCACGCACGCACGCACGCGCGCACACACACACACACACACACAAAATCCCAGCAAGAACCGGATCTGAAATATTTAGACCTTGCATATCTGATTTCTGTATTTTATAAACATACATGGCCTTTCCTCGACTGTACCTATATTCCCTCCACCCGTTTCGTTCTGAGATCCGTGTTTGGAGCCATAAAAAAATATTGGGTGCTGTGTCTGTTTTTTTATTGCTAATCTTCTTTTAAAAGCTGCAATCTGGTTGGTTGAAAAAAACACACACATCATGTTTATTTTTATTATGGGGGTCAAAGGGCGCTTGTCGTTCACCTGGTGCGACCTTCAGATCGTGGTGTCACTAAATGTATAAATTAGGGTCAGTAACACTACTGGTGAAAATACATTCTGGTTCCCACTGGAAAGCATATCTTAAACGCATATCTCTATCGCATCAAAGAACATAAACGGTAAATGTGATCGAGGGTCGTATATACTGACAATTATAGTCCAGCTCCCGATCGGGTCCACACAGCAATCATAGCACTATGACATTCGTAAACCTATGGTAAACTATAGAATTACGACAGGTCGTAACGTTACGAACGCTTTGTGAATCGATACCCTAAATGATTAGTTAGATTTAGTAATAACTGACCATGCTAAAAGCGTACCTAAATCCGGCTCCATGTGCTCGGATATTTTATGGACATCGCTTTAAGTAAGTTGTAAGGAAGTGTGCATGGACAGCGCTAACTTCCTTGGTATGCATACTAAAAGTTGTTCAAAATGTTAATAAAACCTGCTAAAAACTGGCCTAAATTATATTTTACGTGTATGGATGTTACATTATTTTACTATCAGTGAGTGAGTGAGTTAATATTTAACGTCACATCGGCAATATTTCAGCCATATCGTGATGAGAACATTTTACATTGAAATGGAATATGTGTATATAATAAAACCTGTCATCAAAGGACAGTAAAACAACTAGAATATCACAATTTGATTTAAAACTAGTGTGGAAGGTTAAAACAAATAGCTCTATTAGGACAATACAAGATAAAAACAGGCTATAGATCGCCAACAACTGAAGATAGATCACCATACTAGGGACCATGGGGACTTACAGTACCTTTGCTACCCTAGCTGGATTTACACCATCCCTTCAGCTATTGGCGTTTATACTGAGATTTAGCCATACATTAAAATGACAAAAATACTACGATTAAAAACCTGGTAGACTAAAATTTACTTAAAATGTTTTGGACTTACGTACCCTCTCAGGGGGACAATAATTTTACAGTACTTTAACCCCCTTTGAGGGTACAGCCACTTACAATACAAGTTACTAATCTAAACTACCAATCATTAAAATATTATTCAAAATTCATCTATTAAATCAATTTCTTTTAAAAAGACAATAATTAAATGAAAATTAACAGTGTTAAAAAAAATGCTTGACTGTGACTCTCTCATCACAAGGGATACAAAACGGAGGATCTTCACCTTTTAACAAGTATTTGTGAGTATACCTTGTATGACCAATGGGAAAACGTCGCATAATGACCTCTTGAAACCTGGACTGACAACCCAAGTAGGTGTAGCCAATATAGGGTTTTATTTCATGTAATTTGTTAATACCTACTTGGGTGTCCTACTTCTTTTGCATCAGATCACGGGTGTAAGCTCTAATGCAAGATTTGTAATTAGAGTATGGAAGAAGAAGTGGTGCTACAGATTTGTTGAGTGCTGCCTTGGCAGCAAGACCGGCCATTGTATTCCCAGAAATGCCAACGTGGCTGGGTAACCAACAAAAGACGATGTCGTATTGGCCAGTTGCAAGATCATTATACAATTCAATTATTTCAATTAAAAGTGGATGTTTACAAGAGAGATTTTTTATAGCCTGAAGGCAACAAAGAGAATCTGAAAATATGATGTTTTGTTTATATTTGGGGTGTCTATTAATATATATAAGAGCTGTTTTTATGGCGTTATCTTCTGCTGTGAAAAAAGAGCTGTTATTTGGTAATCGAGAAGAGATTGTTCTGGATCCAATGACAGCCACTACGTTGCTGGTCCTTGGACCCATCAGTAAATAAGGATTTGTATGTATTATATTTACTTTTTAATTGATTATATTCTTGTTTATATTGTAATTCATTAGTTTCTGCTTTTTTAAATGATGTTAATGTTAGGTCAACTAGTGGCCTAACCAACTGCCAAGGAGGAGAAGAAAGAAGACGGGAAGGAGTCTACATTTACCAGCTCAATGCTGGCAGCAGAAATGAATGGTTTAATTCTTAAACCAAGAGGTGGAACAAGAGAAGGCTTTTTGTTGTACAAATCCTCTTAAAGAGGACGAAAGACACAGTTAAATGCAGGGTTAGAATAAGGTTTTGTTCTATACTGCAAGGACAATTTTATACGGCGTTGTGTAAGAGAAGGTTCATCTGCCTCGACGTAGAGACTGTCAACAGAAGTTCTAAAGGATCCAAGACAAAGTCTTAGACCTTGGTGGTGAACAGAATCTAATAGTTTTAAGTTGCATTTGCAGGCTCCACCATATACGATGGAACAATAAGCAAGTTTGGAACGGACCAATGATCGATATAGGTGTAGGAGAGTGGTTTGATCCAATCCCGACTTAGAATTTGAAACCACTTTCAAGGTGTCAAGTGCCTTCAGGCATTTAGTTTTAAGGGATTTAATATGCGGCAGAAACGTTAAATGAGAGTCAAGAATTCAACCCAAGAACTTGGCCTCCTTGACAACTTTGATGGGAGTGCAATTGAGAAACAGTTCCGGTCTGTATGCGGTTTATATTTTCTACAAAAATGTATTCAATTAGTTTTGGATTTAGAAAATTTAAAGCCGTTTCCAAGACACCATTTATTTATTTTATTTAAAAACAGCTGCAGTTGCCGTTCAATAGTATGCATATTCTTACCGCAAAAAGAAATATTAAAATGATCAACAAAAAGTGATCCATCAATTCAATCCGTTAAAACCTTGGATAAACTGTTGATCTTCATGCTAAATAAAATGACAGACAAAATACTGCCTTGTGGGACACCCTGATCTTGATTGTAATGATCAGACAGGGTAAAACCCACGCGGACTTGAAATTGTCTGTCATTTAACACGTTTGCTATAAATTGAGGCAAACAGCCTCTCAATCCGAAGCCATGTAAATCTCTTAAAATGCCACATTTCCACGTTGTGTCATATGCCTTTTCAAGATAAAAAAAGATAGACACAGCGTGTTGTTTATTAATGAGAGCGTTTTTAACAAATGATTCCAAACGCACTAAGTGATCGACAGTACTTCTGTTTTTACGGAAACCACTTCGTATATCTGTTATAAGATTATTTGTTTCCAAGTACCAATTATAAGTCAATTATTTATCATGTGTTCCGTGGTTTTGCAAACACAACTAGTTAGTGAAATAGGTCTATAATTTGACGGGTCTGTATGATCACGTCCAGGTTTAGGTATTGGTACTACTATAGCGTCACGCCATGAGGGAGGAAAGTTACCCGATGTCCAAATATCATCAAAAATATTTAAAACAGTGTCTAGACAGCATTCTGGTAAGTGCTTCAGGAGTTGATAATGTATGTTATCAGACCCTGTAGCAGTATCGTGAGCTTGTTCAAGAGCAGTATGGAGCTCATGAATAGAAAATAGTTCATTATAGTCTTCCCTATTATCTGAATTGAAATTAATAGGTTTCTTTTCTTGTTGTTTTTGATATTGTTGGAATTTAGGCACACAATTAGAAGAGGAAGAGTGTTTAGCAAGAGTTTCACCCAGTGTATTCGCAATATCTGATTTATCAGTAAGTAATTGATCTCCATGTTTAAGATTATGGACGCTAGATTTAGTACCTTTACCTTTAATTTTCTGTACCATGTTCCATTCTTTGGACATGGGCGTTCGAGAATTTATTTTGGATACATAATTTTTCCAAGATTGGCGTTTATTTTGTTTAAATACACGCCGCGCTTCAGCATTTAAAATTTTAAATTTGTTTACCTTATGCACCATAGGGTGGCAACGGAAATAACGTTCTGCTTTTTCCTTGCCTTCCTAGTTTGTTTGCACTCGTCGTTGAACCAAGGTTTTCGAATATGTGGAAGTGCAGAGGACTTTGGTATGCACTCATCAACTATGATGTTCAGTTCATCGGAAAAACATTTGTTAGCATCAGGAACGTCAATAAAAGGTTCAGGCTTAAGTTTTGCAACACACAGTGTTTCATATAGAGCCCAGTTAGCATTTTTAAAATTCCGCCATGATGAGGGAGGAACATCAGATGGAGTTACAGGTTTTAGTAGAGTTGGAAAATGGTCACTTCCACACAGGTCATCATAGACTGACCATTCAAAGTCATTTAGTAGTTCTGTATTTGTGACTGACAAGTCGAGAGCAGAATAGGTTCCTGTACCAGGGTGTAAATATGTGGTGGAACCATCATTACAAATACATAAATCATTATCTGAACAAAACTCCTCCAGTAGTTTACCTTTAGCGTTTGTAGTTGCACCACCCCAGAGTGGATTGTGGCCATTGAAATCTCCCATCTCTCCAGGGTTTCGGCAGCTGGTCAAATAGAGCTTGAAGATCGGTTTTGTGAAACGTTGAAGACGGAGAGATATATACAGAACATAATGTAAACGCAACATGTAAAGTAATTCGCACTGCAACAGCCTGCTGATTAGTATTTAGTGAAACTGGGCTATGGATAACGTTATGTTTGACTACGATGGAAGATCCTCCCGTGGCCCTATCACCCAGAGGTAAAAGACAAAGATACGCATTGAAAGAACGCAGGACAAAAACATCGGTCTGTTTTAAATAGGTCTCCTGCAGACAGAACGCTGATGGTGTTAAATCCTTGACTAAAAGCTGGAATTCATTGAAATTTATACCTTAGTCCTCTGCAATTCCACTGTATGATATTATTCTGATAACCTATTTTTAGGGGGATTTCATGGGGATCTACCCCGCACTTTATTGGTGAGCGACAAGCTGTGTGCCCTAGAACGGACGTTTTCGGACACGTCCATATCCTCAAGAGATCCATATTTGTTGAACAATTGAATATTATTTTATGACCCTTTAGGGGTTCTGCCACTTAGCTTTTTCAAGGAATCTGGCTTTTAACCTTTGGTTTTAGCAATTTGTTGTGACCTTACTGTTGAGCGGATGGTTCATGATCAGAGGATGTCTCTGATTGGATTCGGGATGTACTAGGAAGTGGCTCTGCTGTTTGAGTAGATATGGCAGGTACGATAAGTTGAGGAGAATCTGTTTTCACCCATGTTAAGTTAATCTGACCACTTGCAGATGATTTGGTGACTGTAGATGTTGCTGCTGACGTTCTGGCAATGGAAGCATAGCTTTGTGTTTGTTCTGAGCTTTCGACCAGTTTCTTTGCGTCTGCAAAACTAATATTTTGGGTGAATTTTATTCTATTGATGGCCATTTGCTCTTTCGAAACAGGACAGTCTTTAGATAATGATAGGTGTTCCCCTTTGCAGTTAGTGCATTTTTTTTTACATTACTGTCACAATCTTCTGTTCACTGCAGTGAGCACACACAACAGACAATGTGCAAGTATTTACGCCATGGCCGAACTTTTGGCATTTGAAACACCGAAGTGGATTTGGAATGTACGTGTCCTCACTGATAGTACAGTACCCAGCCGTAAGTGATTTTGGAGCAGTAGGTGAAGAGAAGGAAAACAGAGAGGTATTAATTTTAATTGTTGTCTTGTTTTTACAGGTTGAAAAACGTTTGACATATAGTACACCCTGATCTCTCTTCTCAGAAACGATATGTAGTTCAGACATGTCTACAAGCAAGCGATCGCGGTCTCGCACGATTCCCTTGCTCGTGTTCAGTGTTTTATGGGACGTGATGGTAACCGGAATGGCAACAAAAGTATCGGTGTTCAACAAGTTGGTTGACTGTTGTCTTTTGCTGCACTTAATCAACAGCGCACCAGAACGCAATCTTTTAATGCTCTTTACATCGCCGGCAATATTCCTTGGATACCCTTAGTAGGCCAGTAGAAATCGACGTCAAAATAAAATAACCTAGACATTTGTGATAACAGGCCAGTTATTGCAGAATACTGTTCACTGGTGTCTATTTATCATGTACACAAAACCCAAGAAAAATCAAGAGTGGGGAAATATGTTTTTGGGGGTGTCCAAAAAAAGGTCCCAATGCTTTGTTTTCAGCAAACTACACAAAAACAGTTGTAAGAAGATAGCACCGTTGCTATGTAAACAAACAGCTGTCAACTGCCAAGCTCCTGTCAAAGTGGACCAAATCTGGGTATGTATGAGTAAAATTGAACACAGACATTTACCAAATGCATATAAATAACTCTCAGATGCAATATCCACATGTTAAGCATGGACATATATTAAATAAAAATAGAAGAAGGTGACTTTGCAATCACTAAGCAGAAACATGATGACAGTGCCAAACAATCAATGTTTATATTCTGCAAGTATGATTTTAACTTAGTTACAAAGTTACATGCAGCACAAATAACAGCCATATACTGGCAAGTTAATTCTGGGCTAGTTTTTACACACATTGGAGTCAAATCAAAGACTTCAAGATCTTTTTTCATGGTGTTACTATAAAAAGACTGCAGCCATCTATGTTTACTTTTCATAATTAGTTGTTTATATTGAATTATAACCTCACTACAAGGTGCATAGCACTTATTGTTATTGTACATAAATTATTATTGCCTAATTAATTAACATTAGTCCCCAAAAGTAATTATTTTTCCAGTTAATAAAAAGCCTGTATTGATGCCGAGGTCAAGGTCAAACACTGCAGAAAATATTTTGTTGACAACAAATTATAGATATGTGTATGTCAAAACCCATCAGATGTAAATGTACTGTTTTACTTAGAATATCACCTGCAAAAATATTTTTGATAGTGTTATCTTTTATGGAACTATATAATTCAGGAATATTTTACTTATTAGGTGATATTTCAATAGATATTTCAAGTGAAAGAGTTTATATTCTCCATTGAAACCCAGTATATCAATGCAGATAGTTTGAGATAATGTTGCAAAACTACCAAACATGTGCAACAAACTTGCATGTTAAACAACCAGTAAAGTTTAATGTTTGAAGTTTAGATGAAATATCATTTCATTTCCACTGTTCTTTAAGTGAATGTACATAATATGCATTCTATTTATTGATTATTAAAACAGAAAGCTGTTTGTAATTTAACCATGTCAAAATATGCTTATTTGAATTTATTTTTACTCCATGCAGATGTTTTGGGAAAATATCAAGTGTACTATGTATCTCAGTAAGTGAAATATATAAGATGTGAAACAGGTTTATATATATTTTCTAAATAATAATTGGCCACAGAATATGTATTGTCATGACCAAATATGCCTATGTTTAATCATAAGATTAATTGATTTTGTTATTTTCTTTACAGATATGTTTCGATCTCCAACATGACGTGTCATTTGTCACAATGGTTCAGGAGAAGTGAAACTAAGAGGCAAGGGTTTGAACACTCTACTCAAAGTATTAACTCTTTGTAATGATTCTTTACAATCAACTCTTTAATAAAAAAAAAATAACTTTGTCCATGAAAAATGCAGAAAGTCATACTCAGCATAATCGACCATACTGAAAGCTCACAAAATAGATATCAATGAAAATACCAAGCCATCTGTATTGAGATCAGGAAACAGTACTTTAACAACTACTGAACTCACTGCCTTATTTGTGAAAATGGGAGTGATTTGGAAGACCTTCAATAACATCCAAATAGAAATTCAGCAATCAGCAATATCAATATTTTCAGCAGAGGGAAAAAAGTATTCGGCAAGAGACCGTTCTCAACTTCTGTGAGAGAAGATCTGATGATAAGGCAGTTGATGTTCCAGCTGACATTGTTGTTGCTGGTAACATTGGTGCAGTTGAGGCAACATACCACAGACATTGCATGGAGTGTTTTTTGCATGAGCATGAAAGGACAGCAAGGACAAACTCTGAGGATTCAGCAAGAAAGATTAAGAACACAGCCTTCAGTTCCTGGTGTGAGCTGCTGCCAGAAAGTATGCAGAATGGAAAGCTGTACAATCTACAGTAGCTGTTGGATCTGTATGCTGATCTGCTTACTGGGATCTCACCCTATAGTCTGAAGCATTTTAAACGCCGCCTCCTTAGTATTTTGGATCAAGGATCACTATTGCAGAAGTAGAGGGGATACCAAGTGTTGTGACCTTGACAGAAATGAATCATGAAGCACAAGTTGATAATACAGCCCATGAAAATCTCAAACAGCTTATGTGCAACTGCTTGAACTGAAGGATCAGAAGAAATCACCATCAAGGACAAGTAAGCTGTGGCTGATGTTCATGGACTTTGTTTCCATTGTAAGGATGTTTATAAGTGCAGAGCGCACACGGAACTGGCAGTTACATCTGAAAGCAACCAACAGGAGGCATGTTTCCCCTGTTTGCAGCATCTGGACACAACAACTATGCCAAACTCTGCACATTGTATCTTCAGGATTGTTTTTGTCTGTGATTGTCTGAAAGTAATTATGGAAGCTGGTCTGTTTACAATCAGAAGAAACCCAAAGCAATTGTGGAGTGACACTTAAGGAGAGACATAGTCATAGAGCAATGTCTAATCAGAGCAGGCAAAATTCAAGGAGACTTAATCAACAGCACCCACAAGGATTCAGCATGAACCAAATAACTGCTCTCTGCACAAATATGACAGGGGTGACATTTGGAAGTGTGTTGAAGAAGGCATCACAAGTAGTCACATTTGATTTGCCACCATGAAGAAGTGTGTCCGCCTATCAGACGGGACACAGCCGAGGATGTCATCAATGGAGCTGTGTCAGCGATTACTATCAATAACTCTTGTGAGTGGTCCTCCATCTCCAGATGTCTTCTCATTTGAACTTGCAACAGTGTCACCAGCTTTCTTCCATGATGATGGATCCATGAGAAAATGCCCAAGTCTGCCCTGGCCAGATATCTGCTTACACATTACCGGTACCACAAAGAAGAAGCACACACAACACCAGGCGTAGTCGTTGGATGTGCACTTCTCCAGCATATACCATGGCCAAGGATTGGTACCATTTCTGAAATATGCAAGATCTATGTTGATAGTGTCATGCACAGAACAACACAGAATCGTCCATGTTGTGTTGTGTTTGACACATGAAAATGTGACCACCAAGGAGCCTGAGCAGATGACGAGAAAAGTTAAAAAGATACCTTCACCAGACATATTAGTGAAGAACACAACTCAAGTCCCTCAATATAAAGCAGGTTTCCTGTCAAACAAGCAGAATAAGCAGGCTTTAATCTACCTGCTCTCAGAACATTAGAAGGAATACCTGTTGACCATGCTGGTGGAGAGGGTGATGCTGCTGTTGTTGTTGCAACGCAAGCTATCATGATGCCCGAAAGCACGGATGAAGTGGATGACACAGATGAAGCGGATGACACAGATGTCTTGGTGGCACTGATTGATCACAGCAAACATGCAACCAATCTATTCATGAAGTCAGAGTAACAACTTATATCTATAAACAGTTGGTTGCAATGGGCGAGCGATCTAAGACGCAAGGCTAGTGATCCAGCGAGCTTAAGGTGCCGGGATCGAGCCCACCTGGAGTCAACTTTGTGTACAGACTCTGTCAGTGTTGTCACAACCTCTAGTGTACAGTACACAACCCTGTACACTTAAAAGAACCCACGAATCTGTTGGTATAAGACCAGATGGTGGCCGCATGAATACGTGCAAACACCAAGTTGCGGGTACAGCAACATGCACTAAACTTTGACAACGTACTGTGACTATGTGTCCCAGTCCACCCAGCTGTGAATGGGTTTCTCGTAAGGATGAGAAAGCCACATTAACTTTGTGCGCCTAAATGGCTGCAAGAGTTGTATGGTCCTCAGGGAGTTGAGGTTGAAAATTATGATGTGCCGTTGAGATTGACATCCTATGATCGAGGGAAAAACAACGCGCATTGCTGAGCTAAGCTGGATATTGGCGCTATACAAATATCATTCGCTGTCTGGGCTGCGTGTAGAGGGGGCAAGGGCCCTGAGCTGATGATGACACCCGAACCCTCTCTGCTGCATATTATCTTTAATCTGTAAAACATAATAAAATATAAATAAGTACGAGTATGTGTGAATTTCTGTCTCAAGGACATTAGTTGTGCTTGCTCACTTGTATAGATTTTGCATTGCTGTTTTATTATTTCATCTCTCTATATCTTCAATTGCTGGTATGTATGTTCTGATGACTTCTGTTGGGGTAATAATCGCGGCCAACTCAGACCACAAGACAACTGGCAGTTACCGTTACCGTTCTAATAAAGATTTTACTGATCCATAATGTGCACCTGTGTTTGTTTTCTTTTTTATGTCATAACGATCACTGTTGGTATCAACGAGACGGTAATTTTACTCAAAATGTTAAAAAAGAATGTTTCTATTAGCTGCAGTGAAATCGTGTGTCCCTCAGATATTTATAACTTCGGCCCGCATTATTCACAGCAATCAGTATCATATTCTGTCTACTCACACCTCGAAATAAAGTGTAACTGACAGAAAATGGATACGTATACATATGTCATAATTAATGGAGCTTGGCGATCACATGTGGAATGATACTGTCAAAAAATATTCAGTGTATTATGAGATTGCCAACAGCATCAGTCAGGTACAACATTGTATTTGATAGACAGGATTAACCAGAAGCAAACTGATGTCAAGAAAGGCAAACAGTTTTTGCATCTCGCTCCATTTCCTTCACACAGAGTTTTGATCCAAAACTCATTCAAATATTGCAAAAGATTGATGTCAGTGAATGTTTCTTATTGAAATGAGGCAATGTAAAGAGCAAGTTAATGAAATATAACAAAAATTATTGAAACCATAAACCTTGAGATTCACGACCTCATGACAGTAGAGTCAATAGAAGCTGACCTTCTTGATTGTGATATGGCGGCCATCTTGAATTAAAAATGGTGGCCATTTTAATTCAAGATGGCCGACATCGGTAAATAATTAAAATATTTTACATTTTGTTGAAAGTAGGCTTGTTTATAAATGAAAATACTAACCAGTATGAAGATAAACCAAAGATTTGTTATGAACTATGTAGCCGTGACACGCGCATTCATGCTGAAATGTGGGTGAAAAGACAATAGACCCTCAACAAAATGGTTTATATTTCAACCTTGTTTTCTTTCTTTTTTGGTGACCAATAACACCCTTCTGGTCAAAACGTTTGGCCTGTTATCAATCAATTTCTTTCAGTGCAGTTTCTACTGGCCTCGTTGACACAGCAAAAAGGTCCTTCAATGGCATGATCATTTTTCAATGACAACAGTGACGTAATCAATTTGTTTGGGCAGTCTGGGTTGTCCGCAGTATCATTTTCAAGAGTGTTTTTTTTTTGGGGTGGGGTTCATCCATCATCATCGAGCTCCCCACCCACCACGGAGTATCACAAGAACAATGCTAAAAACAAGCGGGTCTCCGACTTGCAGCACCAAGGATACTCGGATGATATACTCAAGCGGAAAAACTAAAAAAATAATTTTTCCACCAGATTGGCCCATGAGCCACCACCTTCTGCGCATAAGACTCTAGGCAAATTACAGAATTGAAGTGACTCATTTGCAATTCAAATATATAATCATACAGCCAAGACATATGATAAATTTTACACAGTTTCTAAATTTTTTGCATCACAATATACACACACAGGGCTTGGCATGACCAGCCGATTGGTTGAACCGGGCCCATTCAACCACCCGTCTAGGTGAAGTCAGGGCCGAAGTTGTGTGTTGGGCAAAGGAACACTGTTCCTGGTACCAGTGCCCTCAACCACCAGAATCCCGTCCTCCACCGACACAGGGGCGCAACCCACGGCAAACGGGTTGGTGGATCAAATATACCCCCGGGTCCACAACGGGGGTCGAAGAGTATTTTACTGTCAGAGGAAAGAAATAGTCAATACTGCACTGACACACCGTGTATGCAAGCACAGGAACAGTATTGTCTATCAAACAAGGTAAGCATTCCGCGCTGTCACATTGACATATCCCATCTGAAAGTCATGCTACATTTAGACGTTATATTCTATAATCAAACACGAGACGCCATATTCATATCACCCATGTCTCAAGCAGCTCTTATCACGATTGACGTGTTATATATCCTCACTGGCGTTGGCAAATATGCGGTGGCGATATATATCTATCATAATTATATCAGCTTCATGTCTCCAGTCAAATTAAAACCCATCGGCCAGACATCACTCTAGTGTAAAACAAGTCGGAACCGATACACTTATAAATATACCTGGCTATTTGGACTCCGCCTGTTGTATGTCATTTTCAAGGTCTTCATTGCTGAAATATTCAATGTCTCATGAATAAAACTTACTATAGGTCCGCAACAAATAATGAAATACTAACTACAGGAAATTAAGAAATATTTCTGAAAGAACTGGTTCATCTGGCCAGCATGATCTGACGGATAAAAAGAGTATACATCCAGGTTTGTTTGATAGTCTCTAAATTTACATTAATAAGAACTGATTAGTCCATGGTGACGTATCTGATATGGCTATCACAAGTCTTATTTCATGCATCATGTGAATGATAATTTTGTTTATTTCCAACTTCCAAGTGTGTACTTCATTTACACCGTAATATACATCGATAAAGACCAAGTGACAGCGGACAGGATGCGCGAATTGGCACAGCATTTGCTACAGCCGAAAGTGAGTGAGTGAGGTTGATTAACTCCAATTCTATCATTACTGAACCATATCACCGCCAGCTGAAGGTATATTGGGATAGTTTGGGTTATTGCTCGTCATTGACAGCCTTATAATCAGTAAGCACATTGATGTTCTGTGTCGTTTTGCGCACCGGTCAGCTTAAATTTTATGAAAGAGCAATCATTTGTTTTCGTCCTTTTTCTTTTCAACAAATATCAGTAATATAACACTTCAAATCAGTCAGTATATGAATGACATTAACCACTTGACGTTCATTTTTGTTTATATTCTGATAGACCTACAATTAGTTACAGAAATAAATGATATTTTAAAGAGAGTAGGTATGCCAGTGGTGTAGCGATATGGCAATACAGTATTTATCGTGATACGAGGCTCCCTATACAATACATAGATTTACAACTCCTGCATCACAATAAATGCCATTCAGGGCATTAAACGTTATATTGATGTAAAAATAATAGAATAATAACTGAAAACGTTCCAGAACCAGTTTATGCAGATTCTCTAGTATTTCCTCCTTGGCTATTAATAGAATCTGCAAAGTGCCCCCATGCTTATATCTGTCTCCCCTACAACATCCCTTCTTTGCTGTCTGAATTTTATAACCAGATCATTCAGGGTTGTGATTCTTCTACAAAGAGAGAATATGAACTTATAAAACAGGGGCGGTGGGGTAGCCCAGTGGTTAAAGCGTTCACTCGTCACACCGAAGACCCTTCTTCGATTCCCTACACGGGTACAATGTGTGAAGCCGATTTCTGGTGTCCCCCGCCGTGATATTGCTGAAATATTGCTAAAAGTGGCGTAAAACTAAACTCACTCACTCACTTATGAAACAGACGTATTGTATCGGGATGCGAATTGTATCGCACACATATAATCGGGATACGTATCGTATCACTGCCTCACCGTGTTGTTACACCTCAGGCACCCTTGAAGAGCAGCCTCCTCGTGGTGGGTGCTGGGTAACGCCAATGGATCTTCGCCCCCGTGTGGACCCGGGGTCGAAAAGTCCACAGCACTCCATTGCTGGTTGTAAGAGCCGACCAAATTGGGCAACCCGTTTGCCGTGGGTTGCGTCCCTGTGTCTGCAGAGGAAGGGAGTCTGGTGGTTGAGGATGACGGAACCGGCAATAGTGTTCAATAATCCAACACACCACTTCGACCCTAACTTTGCCTAGACGGATGGTAGAATAGGCCCGACTCTACCAATCGGCTGGTCACGCCTTGCCCTGTGCATGGAATGTTTATACAAAATTTGGTATTACAAAACACTTTTGGCCATGTTCAAAATGTGAACTGATATTCTGCCAAAACAAATTAGCCTTGCAGACCAATACACAGAAGGCGGTGGCTTCTGCCCTCCTCAACTGTCCACCTATCAGATCTTCAGAACTTGTATGATCAACTCCCAAAGCCCTGCATAATCATGGGCGACTTGAACGGCCATAACCCTATATGGGGGAGTACTGATACAAATAATAAGGGAAAGGTCCTTGAAGATTTTCTCTCCAATAATGATCTATGCATCTTCAACGATGGATCAAACACTTATCTCCATCCTGCCACTGGAACATACTCTGCACTTGATCTGTCACTTACCGATTCTAATCTCTTAAACGAGTTTCAATGGTCGGTCCACAATGACCTTTGTGGAAGTGACCACTTCCCAACTATTCTTACTCCTATCAATCCCGCGGATGAACCACCTTCAGCAAGATGGAATTTTACTAAGGCCAATTGGCCATTATTCCAAACTCTCTGCTCTGAAAAACCTATACCGGACAACTTCAGGAATGTTCCTGATCCCATGGAACTATTTTCTGATATCTTAAATACTACTGGAGACGAAACCATTCCTAAGTCCTCAGCAAACCCGCACATACGCAAACCATGGTTTGATACAAACTGCAAACAAGCTAGGAAAAATAGGAAGAAGGCGGAAAAATACTTCCGACAACATCCTACAGTGCATTACCTGAATGCCGTTAAAATGACAAATGCCAGGGCAAGACGTACATTAAAACAAACTAAACGCCGGTCATGATGGATATATGTGTCCAAAATCAACTCCCGCACACCCATGTCCAAGATGTGGAACATGATTCAAAAGATTAAGGGCAAAGGATCCAAATCTGGTGTTCGCCATCTCAAAGGTGGTGACTCTCTTTTAACAAATAAATTTGGCGAAACTTGGCAAACCACTCCTCGTCCACAAATTATAACCCCAAGTTCCAGAAATACCAAACGCAACAAGAAAAGAAACCAGTCAATTTTAACTCTGATAATGGTGAGGATTACAATGAAACGTTCTCTCTCCATGAATTACGTACTGCCCCGGGTCAGGATCACGACACTGAGGCAGGAGCTGATGATATTCATTATCAGCTCCTTCCCTGATTCAAGTTTGGAAACACTACTCAATATATTTGATGACATTTGGACAACCGGCAACTTTCCTCCTCCGTGGCACAATGCCATTATCATCCCCATACCAACACCTGGCCGGGATCATACTGATCCCTCAAACTACCGTCCTATATCACTAACTAGCTGTGTTTGTAAAACCATGGAGCGCATGGTCAACCATCGATTAATCTGGTACTTGGAGACTAATAACCTCCTTAGTGACCTCCAATGTGGTTTCTGAAAGAACCGAAGTGCCATTGACCATCTGGTGCGTCTGGAATCTTTTATAAAAAATTCCATTGTCAACAAACAGCATACAGTATGTATCTTTTTCGATTTAGAAAAAGCATACGATACAACGTGGAAACATGGTATCTTAAAAGATTTACATGAATTTGGATTCAGGGGCAGATTACCTCAGTTCATATCTCAGTTTTTAAACAACAGACAATTTCAAGTACGGGTAGGTTCCACATTGTCTGATTATTTCCACCAAGATCAGGGCGTCCCTCAAGGCAGCATCCTGTCTGTCACCCTTTTTAGCATTAAAATTAACAGCCTCACTAACGTCTTGAACAGTTGTGTTGATGGATCCCTTTTCGTGGACGATTTCAACATTTCATGTCGTGGTAAGAACATGCACGCAATAGAAAGGCAGCTACAACTCTGTCTTAACAAAATCCAAAACTGGGCCAATGAAAATGGCTTTAAGTTTTCAAAATCCAAAACAAATTGTATTCACTTTTGTCGTAAATACAAACCACACAAGGATCCAGACCTATCTTTAGATGGCATTCCCATCCAGGTAGTGGAAATTCCTGGGACTCATATTCGACCGTCACCTGACATTCTTACCACACATAAAATATCTGAAAACCAAGTGCTTGAAGGCTCTGGACTTACTAAGAGTCGTTTCAAATACAGAGTGGGGAGGGGATCGGACTACTCCTTCACTTGTACAGATCTTGGGTTCGCTCTAAACTAGACTACGTTTATGGTGGAGCCTGCAAAAGCAATTTAGAAAAAATAGATTCTATCCACCACCAAGGCCTGAGGCTCTGCCTGGGAGCTTTAAGGACCTCTCCGGTAGACAGTCTATATGCAGAGGCTAAGGAACCTTCCCTTGAACAACGCCGCATTAAACTTTCACTGCAGTATATCACTAAATTACGTTCAAATCAGTCCAGTCCAGCATCCAATTGTGTTTTCAACCCTCTCTATGAAAACATGTTTCCTAAACTGCCAAGCCTGGTTCCACCACTTGGAATCAGAATTCAACCACACATATCTGCAGCTAAAATTAATCTCAATGCCATAGCACCTTACCGGCTTCTGTCTTCGCCACCCTGGCATATGGTGAAACCACAGGTCGACCTTACCCTCACTAAACTCAAAAAAGTCCGAAACAAATCCTTTGGTGTTCCAGCAGGAATACAACCAGTTACGTTCCAAGTATCCATTTTCACAGACGGATCCAAGGATGAGGGCCAAGTTGCCAGTGCTACAGTCATTGGATCCAAGACTGTCTCCTCTAGGATTCCCCACAACAGTTCAATTTTCACTGCCGAGGCCAAAGCTATCTTCTCAGCTTTGACCTACATTAAACAGCAGAATCATTCCAAAAACTTCATCGTTTTCACAGATTCATTATCTTGCCTTCAAGCACTTCAAAACGTTACTTCAAGTCACCCAATCATTCTGGACATTTTAGACCTTAACAGGGACCTTTCTACTGGCCATTGTGACATCGTACTCTGCTGGTTGCCGGGTATCCGGGATAGCAGGTAACACTAAAAGCCGATGCTGCAGCTAAAGCAGCGCTTGACAAGCCCTTATCTGCACTGCTGATCCCGTACAGTGACTTCAAACCCACTATCAAAAGCTATACTCGGGACCTCATGCAAAAGAGGTGGAACACTCAATTAGGAAGAAATAAACTGTATGAACTGAAGCCAACAATTGGTTATACCTACTGGGTTGTCAATCAAGACGTGATGAGGTAATTTTACGACGATGTCGTATTGGCCACAGTCGGTTTACACATGACTATCTGCTGAAAACGGAATGGGATGGACCCCCCATTTGTATCTCTTGCGATGAAGATTTCACCATCAAGCATATTCTGCTTGACTGTGTGGACTTATCGTTTGCAAGGGACTCACACTATAATGCAACAAATCTGAAAGATCTATTCTCCCGCGTGAGCGCTCGTCTGATAGTGAACTACCTGAGGGAAGTTGATCTGTATCATAAATTGTAACTGTGTAATGTCACTAACAAATTGCCTGCCTTTAAATTAAGTGCTATGCCTTTTGTGTCTTTAAATGACAATGTAATGAATATATGTTTTTGAAATAAAATTCATTTTGACTCTGTACTTACAATGTTTATTAATGCAGACTTGTTCTCGTCACTATATGGCTGGAATAATGCCAATGTGACGTAAAGCCCAACTCAACTCAACTCAACTCAACCAGTTACACCTCTAATGTACATGTATTATCCTTTTCATTTCGACCTCCAGCCTAACTGTACTACTGTCAAAGTATTAACGGCAAACCCCAGCACACCTTGAGGAACATGGATGTCAGCAGTTTTGAAACCAGGTCACCTCGTTCTGCAGACAGAAAACGTTGAGCCGAACTCGGAGCAAAAATAAGCAAATTAAGTCTACTGAAATCAGAAAATTAATCTTAATCTGTTTTCATGTTTGAAGTTATAAATAGCTTGTGTATGTTCGTTTTGAAGAGACAAATAAAGATAAGGTCACATTTGTTTTTAAATGTTCATTTGGCCTCCAGCTGTTTACGAAAGTTGTTTTGCTGGAAATGCGAATCATTGTATATAAATGGGTGTTTGAAATTATGATTCCAGTGAAATGGCATATATACAACTGACAAGTAAATGCCATCAGTATCTTCTACTCGGTATCCACCCTAATAATGATAAGTATGCAATAAATATCCAAGATCCCAGTGGGAATGTGAAATCTTTTGCAATTCGAAGCAAGCAGCCTGTCTTTAACATTTCAACATTACCATGCAGTGAAACCTATGAAAATTAATGTTAGAAATCGTGATCAATAAAAAGTATCGATTTGGGATTCGACATAAGTCGAAAACACATCAATGCTTCATTGTGTGGAGAGTCTCACGACATCAATACAGCTGGGTAAACCTTTGTGCATATTTTAAGGGAGAATCCGTATGAACTGGGCTCAGTTTCATCTCATGTCGGACCGAAATGTTTGTCCGGTTTTAGCAGAGGCCGTATTAATGGGATTCTAGTTTCCGCGTCTTGTGTAATAAATGATAAATAGTGCATTACACCTCTCTCGGCAACGGACACATTATTAACATTAAAACATCATGGGATAAGTATACGTGTGATCAGGTTTCCAGAAGTGTGAGGAACATATTGATGTCTGAGTGATGAAGGTACTCCAGTGTATCTGCTAAACATTCGTCTGTTCCAGCACTCCCATTGGAGCCTCAAGGTCATTTAGCTCAACTGAATAATCGTTAGAAAATATTGATGGATGCAAAAATTCAATCAACTATTAATCAATAGGAACTTCAAAGAAGTATCCTCAATATTGCTGTTGTGACGGAAATGAAAATCACATCGGTAATTCCGCAAAATATTATTCTTATTCAAGGCACAGTGGGTTCAAAAGGATCAGGTCAATTCTGCATTGTGGACGGACCCGTTGAGGTGTACTGTGTATAACAGAGTTGGACAAATGCAAGCCACGATTGAGAATATTCCTTTAAAATGTTCATATTCTATATAAGTTTGTTTCTTTCTCAGAAATGTTACAGCCACAGAACGGCATTCTCTAACAAACACACTGAGCTTTACAATCCCATCCCAACTTTGTACAAACATTGCAATATTCACCGTATCGGATGGTCAGGAACATTGACTTGGTTGACTCATTTCATCGTATTCCAATTACGTAGATCGAAGCTCATGCTCGGATGGGCATGAAGTGGAGAGGGAGAGTGTGTGTTATTTATGTGATCCATTCACACCTTTCCTCTTGCTGAAATGAAATACATAAATGCTAAAAAAAAAAAACTTTCTATTTTGCTTTTAACCTTCAACCACAACTATCTGATTACTTTCCATTAATCGTCCACATACTGCTATATGGACACACTCATTATCAGGGTTCCTACAAGACTTCCATATTTCATGAAACACGTCGCACTAATCCCAAACAGCATTGTCCCTGGACCAAAGAAACGTATATTCACATACAGGTTTAAAAGCCTTTTCATGAACACGAGAAGCTCAAGGGAAAATCCTTTGAGCGTAATAATGTGAAAGATGGACCGTCTTTCTGGCGTTTCCGTGCTCCCATTAGCTTTATGAAAACCTGTGTGTGTACAATCTGCAGGGGAGGTTTATAAATCATGCCTACCTACTATAGAAGGCGACACAAGCATTGTGCCATTATGAGGCTGCACGTCTTATTGACTGTCACGAAAAAGGTCAATATCGATTGAAAAATGACGCCAGTTTTCCTCGACTAATGAAAAGGGATGTCATTGACAATATCTAAGAAAAGCCGCGTGAGTGAGAGTGGAGGGTGTTCTAGTGAGTGTCAGTGACACTCGTGAGCGAGCAGTGAGTTGTTGGATGTGAGTAAGTACCGTTAACGCTGCTTTTAACAGGATTTTATGTTTATCGCGGTGTGTCAACTTTCCGTGGAAGACAGTGATGCAAGACTTAGACTTATTTTTGTGAACGGGTATGGTCAGAAAACACCTAAAATCACAATCCTGGGACAATCCTGGATTCGAACCCACGACCGCAGGCTTCTGATGTGCCCAAGGGCCGCAGCTATGCACAGTGATTAGCGGCGCCTGAGACGACTGGACCACATGTGCTCCGTCAGTACTCCAGTCGTTTTTACAAATTCCCTTGTAAGTAATACCCTGGATTATAACGTCACCTCACAATGTGTCAGACTCCAGACTTTCTGACAAATCATTCTCTATGTGATACCCTAAATAGCATAGCCTCCTCACAAGGTGTCAGAGAATGATGGATGGCTGTTTATTCCAACATTATTGCTTAGCCTAAACACACCAATACTTTTCCCATTACAAAGCCATAATTTCTCACTCTGATACACCCATATGTCAACACAGAGAGAATGTCTTGCAAGAAGGTTCAGTCTAATTCATTCATGGCAAACCAATGATCCAGGCTCAGAAAGACTAAATTAAGTTATCCTTTTCTCAGTCAGGGAAAGACGGATATTCTCATATTTGAATTAAATCATAGGTATCAAAAGGCTTTGTTTAAGGATTCATGTTTAAAGATGCCAGACTTCGTTAAGATAAATATAATATTATGATTATGTATGACTAATATCTGAAAGGAATATATTGGTTCTGGGTTTTCCATTTTCTCTGAAGATGTGTACTATACCAGAAATGAATCTGATTCAGTAATATAAAACGGAATCCCCATATCAATCGTGGCCTAATTAGATCATTTTCTTACGAACAGTGTGGGGAAGGCACATGCCGCTGTCAGCAATGTCTGTTAACGTGGCTTCTAAACAATATAGCATTGTGATAAAAAAGTATTGAAATGAGGATTAAAAACGCTGTTGTCGTTTGATCACAATACTCAGATGAGTGGGTGATTTGTTGTGCAACAGTATTTTTGTAGTGGTCAGCCTAAAGGTATTTGGTTTACAAAGAAAACGAGTGTCTATGTCAGCGTCTCATTAAAATCAGATCTGTTACACAAATACGACACTTTTCTGCATTGAGGTCTGGTGACACATCTGTTTGTGATTTCGTCAGTTGAACGCCGATGGACTCTTAGAAGCTCAACCTAAATATAGGCCGTATGAGTTCTTTAGCCACTTTGACGATTTGGCTTTTAATCTCATCCAAGTGGATTTGGGATGAGACAGATGTATATCTGCAAATAAAGGATTACACGCATATTCAAACATTATCAAATTTAGAAATCCAATTTCAGTTTCTAATAACATTTAGACATCTGTTGCTACTATGTTTTCACGGTATAGAAGCTAAATGGTGGAAATGAGATAACGAAATGCCAGTGTATAATCACGAAATCAAGCTGTAACATGCTTCTGTTTCGAAAGTCAACTGAAGTAATACGGCAATACAGTTCACTAGTTTGGGGGAGCGCTTTGTTGGCGAGACAGGTTATGATTAGTTCTATAGAGATGTCGCTTGTTACATGTTGCAGGGAGGAGGTGCAGCCGTCGTGGATGCTGCTTCTAAGCTAGGACTGCTTATGAAGAATTTGACTCGTGCTTTGCAAGTATTGTATATGGGTTGGGGATCACGTTGTGACTGACCTTCTTCTCAAAACAGGTTACAGCAGTCAGTATGATTCCTTCTATCAAAGCCGGGTCAGCAGAGACTGTTTAAAGCCACTGTTACCATCTGTGCAATCAAACCCCAGACTTTGATCAACAGATGTCTGAACCATTTCGTTACTTCGATAAATAGAGCGGTAGACAGATACATGATGGCTATAGAAAGGTGGAAATATACTCAAGTAGAAAAATGAAAAAGTAAAGAGTGAGATTATGAGGAGAGAACGAGGAGTGGACAACACTGATATTGTTGTAAAGATGAGAGGGAATACAAACTAGCTGGGCGATAGATCAAGAGATTGATGCTAGATGTTTGGGCAGAGAGACGACAGAAGGACGGAGAGCTACGGGATTAGATATATCACAGACAGCTGGGCTGAAAGGACAATCATATAAATTAATCAACCTAAACAACTGATTGATTGATGGCATTGTTTTCTGCCCTGATAATGTTGATGAGAGAATTAAGCAATACGTTTGTATTGATGACCAGTTGGAAATTATTAACCATGTTATTGTGTTGCACACTGTCACAAAAAAGAAGCTTATAAAGCATGGCTGGGCATGATCAAGTCGGGTCATCTCATTTGTATTCCTGCAGACTTATTTCATTTCATCACTGCGTGCAGCACGTTGGTTCAAATTTGGAGCAAATTTGTAAGGTGCTTACAATTCACAGCCAGACAACTGATGCTACATGGCTGAGATTTAACCCTACCTTTCCCTATCCATGTTAAGCGCTGAACTTCAAGACCTTCAAAGTCTGGAGCAAGTCTGCATGTGTACCTTTCCATTACATGCCTTGTGTAGGGATTTTACTTGCATTCTGCAACGCTGATTACAGCCGGGCGATATGGGATTAATCCGAGGAGTATATTTATACAGAGGGATTGAGCGTGGCATTCACAATATCCTATACAGACATGGTTGATAGATGCTGGAATCAGTCTGAACAGTTGACACGAACCCGATGTGTTGACAAGTGGGTTTCTTTAAGGTTGGAATATTAACAGCTGTAATACACGTAAGGAAATATTACTTTATTTGACTGTTATTATTATTACTAAGCCATTCCCATCAGTCGTGTATATTAGAGATGCTTGCTCCCAGTCATCAGTTTCGTCGATTCGACCTTCCAGAATACACTTCAAAGTCCCCCTAGTATATTTAAGGTGAGACCTCGTTTTCTAATTAAGTGACAGAAATACAACCATGCATCTGCAAGAATTGAACGCTAGAAGTATTTACTTGACTAAAAATAATCAATTGTTGCCAATTCTCTCTGTCTCGTATTATGAAGCATATGCGCTGACAACATTAACTGATACACTTTGGCCATGACAGCAACATGTTGCATGCATCAGTGGTCAAACGCCATTGTTCCATAAATCAAGAACCCATTTAGGGACATGTCGACGACACGGCGTAAAATGTGTATCCATATCACTAGGATTAATCAGGAACATTTCGTTTTACTTATCCATCTGTCTCCGCACTTTTTGCCTACAAGACACTCATGGCCATTACATCTGTCACGAGAAATAACTATCGTTTGTCATTGTAAACGAATTGCGACTATCAGAATCTGGAACACTGGAACTAGTAGAAGCAGAAGATGGGAATTCTGATATGCTTATTCCTCAGTCGGATCTCATTAATCCATTGCACGCAAGGTGAACATCGAGTTCTACCCTAATGGCATTTCTCGTCATCGCCATGACAACGACGTTACTTTATCCCATGTGTCAAGGGAGAGTACTCTTATCAGGCCTGACCACCAGCTCATGGTATATTGAGCTTAAGTGTACACTTTCTTCATACTCTGTAGACAAATTTATCTTCGGCTACTAAATTGCTGTCTGAGTCATCAATTACACGCTCGACATTAAGTCCCAAGAAGACAGTTACCGTGTCGAACTCTTGTGTACAGCGATATTACTCCACGGATTTGGACAGAAAAGGCAACAATTAAGCCGAGTTTCCTTCAACGGACTCCCGCTGTATAAAACCAGACCATCTTTTGGGGCATACTATATATATCGCATTTCACTTCCTGAATAAAGCAGACATTTGTCTCTCACCAGCAAAGCATGTACACTCCAGAGAGTCTGTGCTATCAAATTAGAAGTTTTTTTGCAATTATCTACACAATGATTGTGCTTGTAGACTGAGTGAGTGAGATTGCGTGATATTGCGGGCATTACAATAATTTAACCTAGTATAGGGGTTGCACTGACGCCGTATCGACAGGGAGCGCTCTCCGTGGTCATGAGGCGTGTATACATGATGTAATTATTCCAGCATTACCAGGAACATTAGAACATATAGTGGAACCATTTGTACAGATAGCATCAAACATTATCAAACAATAACAATCCTAGAATGCTTAAAACAGAGATCAACCTCGTGTGTATCATACCCAGGAGATTAGGTGAGCGTTCGCTCAGATATCAGGTCTGACATTTACATCGCCTCTCTCACAAGCATTCCACAAGCAGATATGTTCAGAAACCTATTTTCAACTATTATCACAAGTATGGTATTTGACGGTATTCCCAATGGCAGTGTTCATTCTGCTAAACAATTGCGATATAGCCAAAGAAGACAATACATGTTAAGTTGCAAAAGAGCTACGTAAACACTGTACACGATAGGGCTGATACATTGGGTCAACAGCCAGATATGTTATATCAAGATTGGGTATTTAATCCACACGTTACCAGTAAAAAACACAGTGATCACAGAGACGTGGTAACATTTGTTGTGAGTATATGTTTAAAACGGTTCTGAGCTACATTTACACTGGAGACTTCAATGAGAGCCATGAGATGTTATAACATGAACACAATGATGAGTTGAGGTCATGGTTTATGTACGATACTGTCCTTGACCTTGGTAGATCGCACTAGTAACAGGGACCGTCCGATGGTATTCGGGGCTACGTTGCATGATATACATGTATGTCATAAATAATATTGGAAAATAATCGTTAACTTCGAAATGAATTCGAACACTGACTGAATCGGCCTGATTTGTCGGTGGGAAGTGGCTTTTTGGCAGATAAAAATCAGGTATATGTAAGCTGGGTGTCCCATGAGATCCTTACCCTCCCGTGTGCACTCTTCACAGCAAACCAATTTTTAATGATTATATTTATTGAAAGCCAAGAAGGAAGGAACTTTTCCGAGATGTATCTGGGAGTAATTATAACGTTATAGGGAAGTAAAACAACGAGATGACCCACATTGTCTTATCCCGCCAACCCATTAGAACCAGTGAAGGAGATAGGAGAGGCTTGGGGGGTGGGGGTGTTAGCATGACAGGGTTACCCACATTCTCTGACCTCATTCCCTCTCTACTCCCTATATGATCAAATGGGAAATTCTACGGTCATATGTCAACTGTCTTCAGAAGTTAAATCTATCTGACACATTGTATCTGATAATTGTATGACGTCATCCGAACGACGTCACCCGGGCGAGTATCACAATTGGGAGTTGCAGCGACAACGATGTTCTATTTGAAGAACCCTTTATATCTATTTTCAGTTCCTTTACAAATGAGTGAAGGTGAGGCTGAAATTCCGTCATCCCAGCCATTAAGGACGCACACCTTGCCTCTCTATGGAGAAACTTACTTTTGAGGTCACCTGTGTAATGCTTTAGTCTCAGTGAGAAATGTTTAATATCCACGCGTCCTTTTAAACTGAAACAACAATATAGATCATTCTCTCGTAACCAGATTTTAGATTAAAAATTTAGACGAATTTAAACCATCGTGGCAATCCCCTGATTCTGACAGTGAATATTTCGGTTTAATTACGGAAAAGAAACTTTGACATGAAACGCCTGAACGACTTCAAGTTTGTTCTCCAAGGTAAAAAATAAAGCTATTATGAAAACGCCATTCCCCAACTTCAGATCAGTATTTCACAGAGACCTCCTTCTATAGCTAACGTCGTGTTTTTACACAAACTGGTTATGAGATAATGAACTGAGAGAGTCGTCGTCTATGGTTATTATCTTCCGGGGACAGTTCCATTTGTGATTGAAGTGACACATAACTGCGCCTTCAGTTGAAAAGGGATGTCATTTTTTCGAAATGCTTTTACCCGTGCCGTCATCTTTCATACAAATTGTCAATGACAGCGCCAGGACTCTGGAATAAGTAACAATCACAAGGTGATTGTCAAAGGGGCGTTTGAAGACACAACTCTGACATGACATACTGTATTAGTGATGTCAAACATTTTTACATTCGTGAAATATGGCAATCGATCCAACGCAAAACCCTCACGCTCACCGCTTGGAAATGACGAATAGTTTAAATATTTCTTTTAAAATGAGATTTTGACATCTTTTCATGAGATATTGATTCTAAATCAATATTTTTACGTCTTCTTACGCCTTCAAGTGTAATGATTGTGTCAGAATGTTCATTTAAAATCCTGTTTGAATTGAGTGGTGTTTTAACAGAAGCTTGGTACAAAACTGTCAGTTTTCAGTATAAACGATTCCACTTGACCTTTGACATCCAATTAATTTGACCCTTAGAACTACGTAATTCAACATATATATTTCCCGTCAATTGTATAGTTTGAGAATTTTATATAGTATGACCTTTATGGGGATTATGTATCCATTGGTGCCTCATCATTGTTTCTTTACTGCTCCACCTCACGGTTAGCGATAGTCCCGTCATAACCAATTTCAGATCAGATATACCTGCACAAAAAAGCGCAAAATTGATTTTTCAGATCATATGTCAAAGTGAATCTATCTGTTCTCAATATCTTGTATGGTCTCAAAACTGCCTGGTATCGTCGCTCCATTGAACCAATCAGATCACGAACTGTGGCCTGGGGAATGTTCACCCACTATTCCTCCAGTGAATGTGCCAACGTTTGGGTGCTCTGTGGCTGTTGTTGACGTGACCGCCAACGTTGACCAAAGCATCCCATAAATGGCCGATGTGGTTTAGATCTGACCCCGATTTCTCGAAACAAACTTAAGTCTGAGTTTTGACTTAAGTTCGAATTTTTACTCAAATAGAGAAAATGAATTTAGCAGAATGAATTGAAATTGATATTAAACGCAAAAAAACTAAACAATTTGAGTTTGGTGGATTGATTACTTAAGCTGTTTGGGCTTTTTAAAAATGCAGTTGAGTTTAAAAATTCAGCTGTTTCAAATTGTCAAACTCAGTTTGAATTTTGAAATTTGAGTAAAATCTTAAGTTTGTTTCGAGAAATCGGGGCCTGGAGACCTTGAGGACCATGGCAGTACCTTGATGTTGTCCATGTGAGGCTGGACGTTGTTCTTGTTACGTTAAGCTTATGAAAGTCACTGTTTTCACTTTCCACCTTCTGTACAATATTGATGACAGGCAGATGAAATTTCAGTCGTATTCAAAGTCCATCAATATATATGTTGCACCTTCATTTCGTGTTGGTGTGTTTCGGCGCCATGTTCCTACGCGTTTTGGCGTTTTCACCACTTTTGGGGTATTTCTGCCAAACTTTATTCTACACGCACAGTTCACTCCCGATGCAGGCAGACATGCGAAATTTATATATGGTATTTTGTATGAATATCAGCAAAAGTCAAATATATTTATGTACTATTAGGGTCGAATATAAATGGGATAACAGTTATAGTCAAGCTTAGTGTATGATATATGTTAGATGTAGTTCCAAATATTGATTTAAAAAACTTGCTAAAACCTTGCCGAAGTCATGCTTCATGTGCTCGAGTATTCCACAAACATCGCATTAAGTAAGTTTTCATGAACTGCGGTTTTGCGAGCAAATGGTCCTTCAAACTGTCAATTAAATGTGCTAAAACATACTTCATGTGTTCGGGATTTACATTATTTTACTGTCAGTGGTAAGAAATGGTGGAATATCACACTGCCATATTACATACTAGCACAGAAACAGAATTGTCTATCAGGGCCCCGTTCCAGAAAGCTATCGTAGCGCAACGACTGTCGTACTTCCTATACTGTAACATAGACTTACGATAGTCGTAGCGCTACGATAGCTTTGTGAAACGGGGCCCTGACGAAGTAAGTATTTCGAGCTGTCACTATGACATATCTCATCTGAAAGTCATGCCACAATTGTACATTATATTCTACATTCATTTGTATAATCAACAAAAGGTAAACAGACGGGGAAAAGAAAGTATACACCTATATTTGTTTAATTGTTGCTAAACATTTACACATGTACCGGTAATGGCTTTTTGTTAAAAAAATACAACAATCAGAGTGGCCAGGTGACCAAGGACAAAATGCGCGAATTGGCACAACATGTATTACAACCGAAGGTGAGTGATGTTGTTAACTCCAAGTCTGTTATCATTGAACCATATCTCCTCGGGCAAAATGTATAGTTTGATTGCGTGTCATTCACAGCCCATATTCAATACGCACATTAATGTTCCATGTCGTTTTGCTTACGAGTCAGCTTAAATTTTATGAATGGTCATTAATTGTTATTTTTTTCTTCTTCTTTTCAATAGGTTTGTTAGTAAATATCAGTTATCTATAATCAGTCATTATATAAATCATATTAACCACCTGACGTTCATTTTTGTGTATATTTTGCCCGTTGTACAAGTATTTACAGAAATAACTAATATTTTATTGACAGTAGGTTTCCATGTGGTGTAGCGATATGGCCATACAGTATTTATTGTAAGCTCCCATACAATACATAGATTTCCATTATACTTTATATTGATGGAGAAACGTGTGAATAATAATAAAAACTGTTTTCGTTTATGCAGGTTCTCTAGTATCTACTGCTTGGCTATAAACAGCCAACAGAGTCTGTACACGGCTCCCACGCCCATATGCTTCTTCCCTACAATATCCCATCTTTACTGTCCGAAAATTATAAACAGTTGTTATCCTCCTGCAAAATGGAAAGAATAAAACTACTGTATCGGGCTAGAAAACGTATCTCGGGAATACCTATCTGATCACAGCCTTCCGGCATCGTTACACCTTAATTTTACAACCCACAACAGCATTAGTCTCTACTGCAAACCCCAGCACCCTTGAGGTACAGGGATGCCAGCAGTATTGAAACCAGGTCACCTCGTTCTGCAAACAGACAAGGTTGTGAGAATGGTAGTCACATAATATACCACCTGAATACAGGAAAATATTAATCTGTTATCACATTTGAAACAATAAATAACTCTTTCGTGTTCGTTTCAAGGAGGCAAATGCAATTAAGTTAACATTTGTTTTATAAAATCTAGCTGATTACGAAGTAGTTTTGTCTGAAATGCCAATCGATGTATATAAATAGATGTTTGAAATTATGATAGCCAAGAAACGATATATACACGACCGACAAGTAAACTCCATCAGTATCTTCTACTCGATATCAAACCCAATCATAAGAATTATGTAATAAATCTCTCAGATCCCAGTGGGGTTGAGATTTCTTCCTGTACTTTTATGACAGCAGTCTCTCATTATCATTTGAACATCACCATGTAGAGAAAACTATGAAGATTAATGCTATAATCGTGAGCAATAAATGCATCGATTTCAGATTCGGCATTAGTCAGCCAATGTAAACCAATGCGTCGAGTCTTGAGAATGTCTCCCAATATCAAAACAGTTGGACGAGCCTTTGTACATATTTTACAGGAGAATATGTATTAACCGGACTCACTGTCAGACTAAAATGCATGTTGGTCAGAAATGTTCGTCCGGTTTTAACAGGAGCCGTATTGATGGGGTTGTAGTTTCGCGAGTCTAGGGTAGACTTGGGACAACCTTGGTAATAATTAGTTGAACTTTGACCCATTTCCACGAACGATAACCCTGTAAATATTAATACACCATAGGATACGTATAAGTGGGATTTAGTTTGAGGAGTTAGTTAGAAGCGTGAGGAACATATTGAAGTCTGAGTGATGACAATAGACCAACTTGTCTGGTAAACATTCCGGCACTCCCAGCATGCATTACAGGAAGTGGAACTTCGAGGTCATTTAGCTCACTGGAATAATTGATGCTTGTGACATTGCAGAAAACATTGATTGACTTATATATGCAAAAGTTCAATCAACCATTTATCAGTCGGAACTTCAAACAAGTATCTTGAATGTTGCTGTCGTGACGGATATGAAAATCAAATCCGTAATTGCGCAAAATGATATTCTCATTCATAGGCACAGTGAGGTCAAAAAAGATTGAAATACCTCCCTGGGTATATTTGCTAAAGGTTGAGAACAAATCAAGGTTCACTGGTCAGTTGTAATGTGAGAGGCTGATGCCGGTGTTCACTGTGGAAAGCCGTCAGATGAAAACGCGTGAACATCCGGGTTAGAATTGGTCTTCAGTAACCCATACCTGTCGTTAAAGGTGACTTACGGTATCGGGTGGTCAGGCTCGCTGACACAGTTCATCGTATCCTAATTGCGTAGACTGATGCTCATGCTGTCGATCACTGGATTGTCTGGTGCAGATTCTACCCGTGAAGATCCGGGTTAGAATTGATCTTCAGTTACCCATGATTATCGTATGAGGCAACTAACGGGATCGGGTGGTCAGGGTCGCTGACTTGGTTGACACATGTCACTGTATCCCAATTGTGTAGATCGATATTCATGCTGTTGATCAGTGGATTGTCTGGTCCAGACTGATTATTTAAAGACCGCCGCCGTATAGTTGAAATATTGCTGCGGCGTTAAACAACCAACCAGCCAACCAACGGTCAGATTTACTGAATATAGAGGACACTTGGTATGTGTACTGTTTGTAGCAGAGGCTGTCCTGAAGCATTTTAAATAATAGACTGTGGTTAGGTTAATGCTGCAGTCTGGACGGATGCTATCGAGGTGCACTGTGGAGAACAGAGCTGAAGAAATGCAAACCAAGATCGAGAAATTTGTTTTCTAATGTTCATATTCTATATAAAGTTGTTTCTCGTTAGACGTCGAACTCAGAAATGTTACAATGACAGGAGTTGTACCTCCCGATGCCAACTTTGTCATGGTATGATAATATTTAGTAAAATCAATTGTGTTCATATTGTTTCAGTTTCCGCGCATATTGCATTGGGAGTTGAGGTTGGTGAGGTTGAGATGGGACGTGGGGGTAATTCATGCAATCCATTCACACCTTTCCTTAAGGTTAAATAAATACATACTGAAAAAAAAAATAATTAATTTGCTTTTAGCCTTTAACCACAACTATCTGATTACTTTTCATTAAGCGGTAACATACGTTTAGATTTGCCATATGGGCACACTCAGACAGTCCCTCAGGAGCCCATAACCAGGATTCGTACAAGAACCTATTATCCTTCAAGACTTCCATATTCACGAAACACAATGCATTAATCCCAAACAGCATTGTCTCTGAACCAAAGAAACGTATACTCACATTCAGGTCTAAAAGCCTTTTCATGAACACGAGAAGCTCAATGGAAAATCCTTTGGGCGTAATGTGGAAAAGGGACTGTGTTTATCGCGCTTCCGCACTCCCATTAGGGCCTGTCCGTATTGAGTGATTAGCATTATGAAAACCTGTGTGTATTCTTACAATCTGCCGGGGAGGTTTATAAATCATGCCCATCTACTATAGTAGCCAACACAAGTACTGTGCCATCATGATGCTGCGCGTCTGATTGACTGTCACCAATAAGGCCAATATTGATTGGGAAATGACGCTAGTTTTCTTCGACTAATGAAACGGGATGTCCATTGACAGTTTGTAAGAAGAGCCGATTGAGTGAGAGAGTGAGTGACAGGTAGAAGTTCGTGTGAGTTTGTAACAGAGCGATGAGTTGTTGGATGGACGTGAGTGAGTTCCGTTTAACGCTGCTTTTAACAGTGATCCATGGATATCACCGTGTGTCTACTTTCTGTGGGAGGATGTGAAGCAAGACAAACTTTTACTTCTTGTGAAACCCACGAGCACTGATATGCAGCTGATAAACCTAGAATCATAATCGAGACAAATCGGGATTCGAACCCACAAACGTAGGTTTCTGACGTGCCCAGGGGATGCAACTATGCACAGTGATTAGCTGCGCCTGCGACCACTGGGCCACTGGTGTTACTTCAATACTCCAGACATTCTGACAAATCACTCCCCATGTGATACCCCGAATAACATAGCGTCCTCACAAGGTGTCAGAGAATGATGAAGGTCTGTTTATTCCAAAATCATTGCTTTACCCCAAACATACCAATCATTTTCCCATCACAAAGCCATAATTTTTCACCCTGATACGCCCATATGTCAAGACAGAGAAATGTCTTTGCAAGAGGTTTCAGTCTAATTCATTCAAGGCCAACAATGATCAATCGGTTTTTAAGAATAGTTTCGTCATCAGAGCCAGTTGGGCAGTCTGTAAGACTAAATTAAGTTATCTTTGTCTAAGTCAGTAAAAGGCGGTTATTCTCACTTTTGAATGCAATTATAGGTATTAAAAGAGAAAATATGCCAGTATAAAATCACAAAACCACGCAAGCTCGAATCTTTTTTGCGAGTCACTCATTTAACAAGGTAATAAAAACATTTTCAATGTAATACTAAAATGAATAGCATTGTCAAAATCCACTTTAGTGGAGCGTTTAACTTGTGAGACAGGCTGTGATTAGATCAATGGAGAAGGTGCTGCCATCGCGGACACTGTTCAAAGCATGGAGTGCTTATGTGGAATTTGAATCGTGCTTGGCATGTATTGTATATTGATGGGGGGTCACGTTGTGACTGACCTTCTGCTTGAAACAGATCACATCAGTCAGTGTGAGTCCCCATAGAAAAGCCGAGGCAGCAGCCACTGTACCCATGTGTGCAATCACACCAAGACTTTGGTCTGAGAAGCAAATGTTTCAACCACTTCATTACTCCAATGAATAGAGATAAGTTGGTACATGGCAGCTATATATTAGCGGTAGATAATGAAAAATTAGAGTGCAATATGAGGATGAGAGAGGGAACACATAGACGATATATACAGGGACAGAGATAGGCGATAGATATGTGAGTAGAGAGGTGACAGATAGACAGATAGCTAGGTGAAAAGATAAATATACCATGGACAGTTGACCTGAAATGACAACCAACATTGTAAACCTTAATCACTTCAATGGATTGATTGATGGTATTGTCTTCTCGTCTCCTGTCTTGATAATGTTGATGTGAGAATTGAGCAATACATTTGTATGGATGACCAGTGAGGGAATATTAACCAGGTTATTATGTTGCACACTGTAACACAACAACATGTATGGCATGGCTGGGCATGGTCAAGTTGGGTCATCTCATCAGTATTCCTGCAGACTTATTCCAGCGGAACGTGTGTTCAAACAGAGTTGGAGCCAATTTTAGGAGCTGACAATTCATAGCCAGACAACTGACCCTACATGGCTGAGATTTAACCCAACCTTTCCCCGTCCATTTTAAGCGCTGAACTTCAAGACCCATCAAAGTCTGGAGCAGGTCTGCATGTGTCACTTTCTTTTATATTAAACCTGCACGTTTTGTACTTACATTCTGCAACGCTGATTAAAAACCGGGCGATGTAGGATTAATCCGACGAGTATATTTGCACAGAGGTATTGAGCGTGGCATTCATAATATCCGATACAGACAAGGTTAAATAGCTGCTAGAGTCAGTCTGTACAGTTGACACGAACCTGATGTGTTGACAAGTGTGTTGGTCTTAGGTTGGAATATTAACAACGGTAATAGTTGTAAGGAAAATATTAGTCTATTAGTCTTAGTGTTGGGAATTGGTTAAAATCTCATGATTGATGATTGGTTCATTACAACCGATAAATCATCGACAATAATTGGCTAGCGTCGTTTATCAAATTTTCCTGGTTGGTTAGCACCAAAAATAAAGACAAAACGTAGTTCTTTTGAGTGTTTTGCAAATTTTACATCTTTAAAGGATGACTAGCATGTTAGAAACATAAATTGCCTTGAGTCTTTAAAGGTCACATGCAACCAAAAAATCAAACATAATTAAAACACAATTATCACTTATTCATGACATATAATATACATTGCTGGTTATGAAAAAAAGATAAAAACAAAATTATAAGCGTACAATCGCAAATCAAAAGTGCAATATTTTGTACTTGGGTTTACTTCCCAAGAAACGAAGCAGCCGGGATACTGAACCCAGTCAGAGCGGATGGGTGTGCACTCAAGTGTAACGGCTGGTTCATTTGCAGATGCTCTCACGGCTCATTGTGTGTGTGTGTGTGTATATATATATAGAGATGTTGGGTTTTGTAAAGACATGCTCATTATTTGTGTATAACATTTTGCAATCAACAGACATCATAACATGTCATGTGAACAAGTATCACACCTGCCTGTCTGTGTAATTACATAATGAGACAGAGACCGAACTCGGGCCATTAATCAATGCGTTTTGTTTATGGTGTATAACCTGATAGGTGTTAAGTTCAAATTGCATGTGGTCAGTGATTGAAATTGTGTATTGAATATTGTCATTAGCAGACGGGCAGGCAGACAAATAGGTGCCAATAAAACAGACACTGATTTTTGTCTGTGACAACGACATATCTATATCACAGTAAGAAATTCTGTCGACGCTAAATAATGACATTGCTTTTAAGTATCGAACTTAGAAAGTGACTCGGTAAGAAAAACGTGTGGTGAAATGGACAAATGAAATTATATAAACAGTTAAATCGGTAATCTACTGTAATAACATATAAAAAGCTCGTGCCTGTGAAATATCAACAAAACATTAGAAAAATACCTCACACCAAAGCCTTCACCGAATATTCATCGGACAAGCCGCTTCCCATTCTCTTCCCACAGAGGTTACTCCTGTCATATCTTCCTACGTAACCTCTGTTCTAATACGGCCCTTTCATGGTGTGAGCGTTCAAGACTCGTGATTGGAGACAATCAGATTTAGTTGTGCAATCAGCAACGTTGTTTCAAAAGTGACCATTTGCATGGCCTCGGTAATTTCCGTGTACTTCGAGAAAACTAAACCTCTTCCTCCGCGCGATGCGCAAACGTTTCTTCTAGACAGAACTCAGTCATGTTATGGCGGATCAGTGGCGTCTCCATCGTCCTCGTTGACAACGGACAAGCTAGCCATTAAACGTCTTGTGTGTAACATCAACACAAGTCCCCGGCAGATGGGGGATATTTGTGGCCTCACATTTGCTTGTGTTAGTCAAGTTGAATCTAAGTCGATGTAACACGTGTTCTGATTGGATAGAAAGAAGGGAGATAATTCGTGTTGCGATCTTTTGCCGCTAGGGGATTTTACGAGAAACGGGAAATATGGCCGTATTAGAACAGAGGTTACGTAGGAAGATATGACAGGAGTAACCTCTGTGGGAAGAGAATGGCCGCTTCCAAGCTCCGCGAACCTATTTCACTGCGCATGTGCTATGAGCGCAGCCCAGCTGTTGAAACCACTTCAATTCCCCAAAGCGCTGGGGGTAAGTTGGTGAATCGTTTGAACTACGATTTCGCGCGGGTTTTTTCATCGCGTTATTTTTCAACTTTATAAGTTGAATTTGCATTTTCGATGATTTGTTTCGGTAAGTCCATACCGAAAGGTATCAGAATCTGCAAAAGTTGTGTTTTACGTTGCATGTGACCTTTAAGATAAATTCAATCATGACTTGGAACTAGATGCACTGCTTATGAAATGTAACAGACAAAACCAACCTTGTGAAAAATATTGTTAAAGCAAACAAGTGTTCCAAAATTGTTTGTGTTCGATTATGAGTAAACATGATCGATTGCTTGGTCGTTTAGTCATTGCGATCAATCTTCGATTACTTCAATTAATCGGACCACACGTGTTAGTATAATATCAATACAAAGCCACTTTGTCATTCGTTCTTATTCGAGAGACTTGACTCATCCATTCTTAAAGCACATCTGACTTTATATCATAAAAAGCACAGGGACGTTTTGTCATAAAGAATAAACTTTGATTATAAAGAATAAACTTCGTTTTCTGATGAAGTGATAGAAATAGAAACATGCACCTGCCGGAACTGAAAGCAAGCAGTATTTGCATGCCAAAGAACAGACAGTTGTTGTCAATTCCCTGGACACAACGAAGATCAAGTGGCACTATCGTATGAGTTATATTCAACCGAAGAAAATATTCAACTGTAACTCCTTTTATCCAGCGTATTGCATCTCCATTCAATGATGTCATATACCACTGACCCATTCAATGCCTTTTGAAGTAATCTAAACACCTACATTCATTTATCACTAACTTTGCAGAGAAATCCTTTCATTTCAGAGTTTAAACTCAGCAACCAACCAAAATGCCGTTTATGGTCAACCTTCATCGATATATCTAATTGAATCAGATAGCTATTCTGAAATGACTGTCAGCTAGTAATTATTTTCTACTTACAGCGATGATAACCTACCAGTCGATCCAAAATGTGGACTGTAGAAGGAACAACGTGAAATGACTGAACGGCAAGGGTGAGGGTTTTATGTCGAACTCCAACAGAAGCTATGGTGCTGACCGGGTCCTATATCATAATAGAATGGAGATAGGATGACCTAAAAAAATACGATGTACTTACTACTGCTTGAAAACTATGGCAACGTAATTGTGACGAAAGGATAGCAGCATATGACTTCATGGGTGTACATGCACAAGGCACCTGTGTAAACACGGCTCTGAAAAAAACCTTCAAGAAATGTGCGGAGGCAAATATTTGCTGGAAATGAGATGCCTTCACATTTCTGTTAATTTTTCCTTTTCAGCTCTCTCTCTCCCTCTATGGATCTTCGGGAACATTGTGCAGTTTGTATGTCATTGCAGGCTTTTGGACTGTCGTAAGTCTATGTTTCGGATTACGTTAATGATGATTTATCATAAAACAAAACATTTTTATAGCGCCATTTCCAGTCCAAACGTACTATGAAAAATTATGAAAAATGAAGTGTAATAATCCCTATGTATCCTAATCCGAACAACTCAAGAATGAAACGTTAGACACTGTATGTTTTTTTAAAAAAGGTATGTCTTCAGTTTAGATTTGAAAATCTTCAGGTTGGTAATTGTCCAGTAAACTCCAGTGGAAGTTGATTCCAGAGAGTGGGTCCTGCCACCTGAAATGATCTATCCCCAAACCTGGTACTGGACCTAAAGATGGACAAGACCAAGATTTTCAGATCGGATACTTCGGTTTGGCTGATACCTGGTGATCAGGTCAGATAGATACTTTGGAGCTAGGTTATTTAGACACTTGAAAACAAAAAGGTTGAGCGTATATTGGATTCTGTCTGAAGCCAGTGTAATGCCTGCAGAAAAGGAGTTAGGTGAGATTATTTCTGTGATCTCATCAGATCGATTTACACAACTGCACATCTTAACACATACTGATATTCAATCATACCTCACACTTCAAATCAAAAGTGGATTCATCTGCATGATATAGCCAGTCAATGAAACAACCCCAATTACACTGTATATGTCTCTATCAATCTGTCTCGTATTATGAAGCATATGAAGCAACTAATACTCGTCGGGAAATGACAGCGACATGTTGCTTCATCAGTGGTCAGTAGTCACTCTTCCCAACGCCCCCACTACACGCCAGCCGCCATTGCAGACAGCCGATATATCTAGAACCGGATGAGTGAGATGCCAATGATACGACTGAAATGTGTATCCCTATCACTGGGGTCAATCAGGAACATTTCCTTTTACGTATTCACCTGTGTCCGTAATTATGTCATACATGATACTCGAAATAGCTGTCGTAAATGAATCGCGACTATCAGAAACTCATAAAAAATTTAACTGGGAGAAGCGGAAGATGGGATTTCTAAATAATCCTACTCCTGAATCGGATCTCATATCCGTCCATTGCATGCTTGGTGAACATCCATTTTCTATCCCTCCCAACTCTCGTCATCGCCATGGAAACAGCGTTACTTTGTCCGACGTGTCAAGGGAGGGCACTCTTATCAGCTCTGACCACCAGATCATAGTGAATCGAGCTTTAAATACCTGATACTTTCTTCATACTCTGTAGACAAATTATCTTCGGCCACTGAGTATCGGTCTGAGTCACGCTCGGCATTAAGTCCCAAGAATACAGTTACCGTGCCGTTACGGTGCCGAGCTCTTGACTATGGCGATAGTTCTCCACAGATTAGGACAGAAAAGGCAACGATTAAGCCGAGCCTGCTTCAATGGACTCCCGCCGTACAACTCCACACCATCTCTTGGGGCAATATATATCGCATTACACTTCCCAAATAAAGTAGAGACATTTGTCTCAAATCGGCCATGTCACTCACAAGCAGAGCACAGTCCAGCGAGTCTGTGCTATCAAATTAGAAGCGTTCCTGCAATTATCCACGCGGTGATTGTGTCTGTAGATGGAGTGAGATTGCGTGATATTGCAGGCGTTACAATAAGTTAACCTAGTATAGGGGCTGCACTGACCCCGTATATACAGGGAGTGCTGACCGTGGTCACGAGCCGTGTAACACATAATGTAATTATTCCAGCGTTACCAGGAACATTAGAACATATACTGGAATCATTTGTACAAATGACACTGAGTGCTTGTATCAACAGCGACTGTTTTGACATTATATGATCGCCTCTCTGTGGTTTCCACAGGCAGATGTTTATAAACATATTTACAAATATTGTATTAGAAGTATAGTATTTGGTGGTGTTCCTAATGGTAGTGTTCATTCTGCCAAACTATTGCGATATAGCAGGATAGGGCTTGATGTATGACGGCATACGAGAGTATTCTGTATATACATGTCAGGATGACCCACATTCTCCTCTCCCACTCCTTCTATACTTCCGATGATGATCAACTGGGAGATCGTTTTTGTCACATGTCAGCTGTCTTCAGATGTCAAATCAGCCACACATTCTCTGTCTTCGAAGTAATTATATAAATCATTTGGGTCTTATGTTTCTAATATTAAAAAGTTAGCAATATAAAATTAATAAGATTCTACTCTCAGAATTAAAACTGAAACTGGATCAAAATCCTACTGCAGTTTCCGATTCAACATTATATAGTCTATTTTGATGTAACAGCGAAACAAAACGAGCAGTTTCTTGTATCGACATGTAGGTTGGCGGTTTTGATTACATAATAGCGCAAAGAATAAACTACCCACTAAATGCACTGTTAAAAGCGTTCTACCCACCAAGATGTGGTCATTTCTAATCAAACAACAGAGAGGTTGACGTCATTAACAACTGGATGACGTAATCTGAACCACGTCCCCTTGCGTTAATCCCCTGTCGCTTAACATAGACAGCAATGAGGATATTCACTTATTATCCATTTCAACTCCTTCAATAATGAGTCTGTGGGATGGTGGAACTTGCATCATCCTAACAATCCAAGGACACCGCCCTGGGTTTCTGCAGTGAACTTTTCCTGTTATGATAGCTAAGGATTTTCTTCACTCGCAATTTGATCTGTTCAATATCAATGCGTCTTTTTAAATGAGATAAGAACAGATCATTATTCTTAAACTAAATTTTAACTTAGAATTTAGACCATATAGTCATAGGCCATGCTGAGATTGTGATATGGAATATTTCGGTTTAATTACGAAACAGAAACTTTGACCTGAAAGGCCAGAACAGTGTTTCTTTGTTGTCATGCCAATCTCAATCATGAACGACGAAAACGTTTGATCTCCAAGGTGAAAAATAAAGGTATATTAAAAACATCCTTCTTCCTACTTCAATCAGTAAATTACAGAGATAAGGGATGAAAAACTGTTTCGAAATGCGTTTAACTGCGCCATTACTCGACAAATTGTCATCGAAAGAGCCAGGATTAAGAATAAGAATCGTCAGGCGTTTCATGATACAACTCTCACATGACAGACTGTATTAGTGATCTCAAACATTATTAGATGCGTGAAATATGGCGATTAGTTGATCCGACGCAGGTCGTCAGAAAAAAGAAATAATTTCAATTGTTTGTGAAAAAGAGATTTGAGCATCTTTACATAAAATATTGATTCAAAGCAATATTGACTTGAATCGTTTTCAGTCGACTTGCCAGTACAATAATTTTAATGTTAAATAATTGCCTTTCGTTGTAGTTTTCAATAAAATATGAGCACTAGAAGACCAGTTACTGATATATACGCTTCCCCTTGACCATTGACAATCCATCTCAGAATAGCAGGAGGATCGTTCAATACAGACTTTCCCTGTCAATGAATCTAACATAGTATGACCTTATGAATCTGAATTTCCCATGTGAATGATCGACTTTGTATGGACAGTGAGTGAGTGAGGTTGGTCAACTCCAGTTCTATCATTATTCAACCATGTTTCCGTAAGATGTGGGGTATGTTAGGGTAATTAAATAGTTTGTTTTTCACATCCCAGTATGCACGTTCTGTGTCTTTTTGCTTATGGGCCAGATTTTACGAATGAGTAATATTTTGATTTCATTTCTATCTTTTGATTTTTGAAGAGTTTGTTAACAATATTTAGTAATAAAAATCTAAACATTACTCATCAGTCTAACAGGTTAACCACTGGACAACATTTTACTTTTCTGCGCTTATTACCAGAAATAAGTATATTATAAATGAAGCATGTCTTCTCATTTCGACCTTCAAGAATATTTTATTTCCATCAAAGCACTAGTTTCAACCTCTACTTCCAACTCCAAACATCAGCACACCTTAAGGAACCTCGATATCAGCAGTTTCGATGCCATGTCACCTCGCCCTGCAGACAGAAAAGGTTGTTCTGAACTCGGAATGTAGACCTCGCATAATACACCAACTGAGTGCAGAAAAATAATATAATCTGTTTCCGAATGTCAAGAGACAAATACCACTGTTGTTATTATATTTCCTTACCAACTTTGGTGCAAAAGATGTATTGCTTGAAGTGCGAATCGTTGTATAAAAATAGGTGTTTGAAGTTATGAGAGCAAAGAGAAGCCATATACACTGCTGACAAGAAAAAGCCATCAGTAGTTTTGTACGTCAAACTCATCAATTGTATAAACTCAACTCTAATCACAATCAATCACTATGTACATCAACCTCCTCTGCTGCAATCACTTATCAAAAATCCAATGTACATCAACCTTGTTAATTGTATATACTCACTATGCAGCAATGTATTTATTCTCCTTGTTTCAAATTGTTGTATCACTTGCTTGATAACGGTGTTAGTACCTACACCGAAACGTCGCACTCATTGCAATAAAGAAGTTGACTATCCATAGAACTTAGTTCTCCTTCATCTTCACAACTTCTAATATGCCCCTCAATGCCTCTCAATATATATTGTATTACACTTCGGAAAATGTGCATAGACATTTGTCTCAAATCGGCCACTCTTGTCACAAGCAGAGCCAATTCTCGAGCTGAGCGAGCCTGTGCTGTCAAATTAAAATTATTCATTTATCCACGTTGTGATTGTGCTTGTAGACTCCGTGAGATTGCGTGATATTGCGGGCATTACAATAAGTTAACCTAGTGTAGAGGCTGCACTGACGCCGTATCGACAGGGAGAGCTCTCCCTAGTCACGAGGCGTGTATACATGAAGTAGGTACATTAGAAAATATATTGGAACCATTTGTGCAAATAGCATTTAACACTGAGTTCTTGTGTCTGCAGCGACTGTTTTGATATTATTGTGAAGCACGATGATGTACAATTACATGTGCATAAATTCAATAATAATTCCTGATGACATAAAACAGAGCAACCTCGACTATTTCATACCCATGAGATTGGTGAGGACCTCTGATATCAGTTTAGGCATTTACGTCGCCTCTTTCTGTGGTGTATTCCTCGCTGACTGGGTTGACACATGTCATCGTATCCCAATTGCGTAGACCGATGTTCATGCTGTTGATCACTGTATTGTCTGGTCCAGACTCGATTATTTACAGACCGCCACCATATAGCTGGAATATTGCTGAGTGCGGCGTAAAACTAAACTCACTCACTGTGGTGTGGTCCACAGGCAGATGTTCCTAAACATGTTTACAAATATTATCAGAAGTTTGGTATCTGGTGGTATTCCCAATGGTGGTGTTCATTCTGCAAAACTATTGCGATACAGCTACGTGACCTCAGAACACGGTGAAGCTTATGTATGACGGCAGGAACCTGATATATTATGTCCATATCATCATCGTCTTCATTCTGTTTGGTATCTAATACTGTTATACAGTACAGTGACTTATCCTGTAACAGTGAAACGATATCGTACAGTATATACATAGTAAAGTAGTAAGGTAGCGAGGAATGTTTGTAAAGTATGTACATTGTCATGTATGAAGAATCCACTTGTTCTCTGACATGTGAAAATGTTCCTGTTCATATTGTTAAATGTTCCGTGTTTCACAAATATTTGAATATTGAAGTTAGTGGGTGCAACTTCCAGATATATCGGCTTAAATAGCCATTGTGAAAGCACTGAGCGATGACCATTTCATGGTGGGTGCAACTTCCAAATGCATCCACAATATGGCCATTGTGAAAGCATTGATCGAAGACCTCATCAACCGTTCAGAATATGCACAACAAAACTTACTATCACAAACCATAAACCTAATATTATTCAGAGCTCTAACAAAGACGCTTTCTGTATCACAAGTTCTATGGTAGCCTTTGATGATTTTTTTAAAATCCCAGCAATTCTTTTCACTCTTTGAAGGTGTTTTATTCTGTTTCGTTTTTAGAAAATTAAAAAAGAACCATTCCTTTCTATGTCAAATTCTCAGGGACTTGAATTAACACGATGACAAAAAAAGGCAAAAGTTTAACCAGGATGTGAGAAGTGCTATCGTCTTACTTGTCGGCGTAACTCATCTATGACGCAAAGGACGAGGGTTTGAAGATTGCCTTGTCATTTCCACATTGATATGATGAATAGGCTCACAAGACGTTCTCATTGGGATACTTGCGCTGATGTACTACCACACTAAATTCTCGACTATAATGCCAAATACCGTCACGGTCTTGGCGTCAAAGTCGTAATTACGATGTCGTAAATAACGCCGGTTTCGTTTTCTCTGCAAGACTGCATTGTTCCCCTCAAATGATATCCAGGCAAGCCAAGCACGATATTAGGCGTTAAACGTTAAAGTTTAAACTTGTTACACTGTATACATCCTATCCATTAATCACGTATGTGTCTTTCCTCTGTCTCCCTACGTTGAGTGGGGATGGGGGTCATTTATCACAACGAACTGGCTGTACCATTGTTCACATGAATGTAACTAGGGAGTGCTACACAAGAGGGATGTTCAACAGGGGATTGTCACACTATCATACAGTCTGAATGTGATTATCGATCCCCACACTCACACTGAACCCATCCAGTCTGAAGCTCTGTCATGTCTGGTGGATCTTTCTGCATCACTGCAAGGTTGCGATCACAAACATACAGTTTAGTCATCGAAAAGAAAAAAGATTACGTTAATTAAATTATGTTTGAAGATTGGGATCGTATGACTCGATCGAGTTTGGATGGCGATTATACACTTGACAATTGAAACTGTTGATAATTGATTAAATTGTTTTTCCGAAGCACATAAATCTACTCTCTTCAGAAGCTTTGTCATAGGTTGTATATTGTACATGGTATACTTCTACAGATGCATAAGTACGCCCTGTATTCTTGCACAATAGTTTACTTGTACCACCTTCGACCAGTTTTGTTTCCTTCTGATGCATATGGATTTGGAATGAAGTATAATAAGATTTGGACATCCTACAGACAAAATGATATTCTTTAAAGCATGAAAACATACAAACTCTCATGGCAATCAGCAAAATTGTATACGAGTGAAAATATACATACTGAGTAACTGTATGAAAGTTTAAAACACAGATATTCACAATTTGTAAAGCGATGCAATGAATGATCGATATATGATATCGATAATAGATTATCTATTTTCAAAACACACGCATTTCCCGTTGTACCTGGTTTTACAAACTCTCAAATTAATATTTCAACTGACACGTGTAGGTTTAACGTTCTTAATAAAAAACGACACCATGTAGATCGGTATCAATTTTGGCCAATTGCAAAGAAGAACATCCTTCTAATTTCTTCTGGGAATTTGAAATTATCGAAATAATTTTACTTTGGCTAAAGTTTAATACAACTGACAGGTGTTTAATAATCCCTTAATGTCAACAACAAAGCCATGTTGTACAACCCAGACAGTGATGAGTCAATCTAGCTTCCAGATGCACTCTTCATATAATGAAGCTGTCCTCGTCTTACACAGTGAACCAATGTAAACCACTGCCCGACTCGCTCCGTATGGTTCCTTACCTGTTTCCACCTATATCGTCGAAGCAAAATTAGTAAATGAATTAATTTACGGCAATGATTTATAGCCACCAAATACACAACTTGACTCTAAATATTAGCTCATGCCATCAATTTTATCCACCAGTGACAAGTCTTTAATTTAATGTCGAGGAAAGTACAGAGATGTCAAGCAATTTTTGAAAGTGCACAGTCGTTAGAGGAAAGGCTTGATCATTAATATAACCCAACTCACACTTCGTAGGGGTGAAACTGTTCAGGCGTTGGTTATTCCAGTTGCTACAACGTTTCCAGGATGTAAATAAGTTACGATATGAGAGATGTGCATAAATAAATCACGTATTTATTGCTCGGTGTGCCCTGCTGAAGGTTGAGGAACGGCGCCCGGCCACCTACGGGCACGGCGTTACCACTACATCACGTCAGTCGGCTCCGAATAAACCAGCCGTGAGCTCTTCACCAACACATTTCTCAGACGCTCGTAAATATTTCTCTTTAAATTTGTACACTTTGCAGAAACGATTTTGGGTGTTTGGTTGTGCACTTGATTAAAGATTGATCGATGAAACAAGTGTAATGTCTGCCTATCAGAATATCATATTTCATATTATCTATCCCCTGAGACATTCACGAAAATGTACTTTGACCAATGCAATGTGAAGCTACAACTAGTCACCGTTCTACTGCTAATGCTAACACTTCATCTGTAACTGCTAAAACTACCAAGACTACAGCCACTACTCTTGCTACTGCTGCTGCTACTGATATTTCTATTGCTACTACCACCACAAAAGCTGCTTCGTTTAACATCATCATCACCACGACATAGACACAGAGGAAGAATCAGTTCATAAAGCTTTGAGGTTTTATCTCAAACTTTGTATCTCATTTGTTCATCCTGGCTTTCGTTACCAAGAAAACGAGTTATTGATCCGGTTGTGTTGTTGCAGTAAACTGTCCGTGTGTTACGTGCTTCGCCACAAAACATTTATGAAAATGTGTATTATGCTTAATTTCATTGCAATAAGTCCAAGCAATTATTGAACACTAAAGTAGCTATTTCTCTGACCTAAGATTTCCCCGTTAAGCGAAATATTGTAAAAACTGACAGTTTAACAAATTGACTTGCGGAAATTCATACATGTCTTTCTCGAGGACAAATTGCATTGTTGGCCGAGGGGTTAATGCACAAAATGACGTTATAAAGAAATCATCGTTAATCAGGAATGACAAGACAACTCAAGAACTGGAATTTCACAAGATAACCTGATTTTAAAAATCACCTCTTTTTTTCTCAAACATTGTATCCATGTGATTACCTCATCAGCTCAGCTCACGAACCAAGAATGTGAACGTTTCGGTGTAATTTCATGCACTTTGTGCAAATGAAGATGTTCATTGTTTTCACGAAAATGTAGTTTTTGCGAATTACGAGAACGTTAACAGCTCTATTACATTATCGCAAATTAATATTTCAAGGGGATTCCGAGATACACGTTCTGATGATAAATTTGTGCTTTGAGGGAAATTCTTCCTCGAGAAAGGTAAAGGAGGACTTTAGTTATTCGAGTAGTCTAATACTGATAAATATTGAATATCTCCCTGTTCCCTCGCCTCTTAGGCCCGCGTCTTCCATCACCCTCTCGATCGCTGGACTGTTATGTCAGTTTTGAAGAAACGCTGTGCACAAGGACATATAATGAGGAAATTCATCGTCATTATCATTTAATACTGTCATCAGATATTCTGAATTTATCTCTGTAGCCATTTGACGATATAATTATTTTTGAGAGAATATGCGCTCGAACAAGTGCTGTAAAGTTTCATAATGTAAATAGTCTTGGTATTTGAATATTGGTAATGAGCAGCACGCTAATGATTTCATCCTATTACACAGAGACTTGTTAATATCCAACAACCTTTTCTATAAACACTTTTACACATGCTTAAATTTCCTTGACAATGCAATATTTGCTCCAAAATTGATAATAATTCATCTTTTTGGGGCTACCGATTAAGTACCGTCTCTATGTTGTCATAGAAACAAATGTAAATATGATTATAGCAAAAATATAACATGAAATCAATACTTATTAAAGATACATCACCCAACCGACCAAGTCCAAACAAAATAACGTGACAGAAGCAAAAGAATATAGCTAACAAGGAGCAGCAAGATGAAACGACGGATTGGGGATTCTTTTCGTTCATTTAGAAAGGCATTGGGGATTCGAATCCCGAGTCTGAAATTTTTGTTCACCTTTGGGATTCGAATCCCAAATCTAAATTTGTTTTCATATTAGGGATTTTTCTTTTGCAGATTCTGCACTCAGCATTCGGTATTTGAACTCTTATTGTGCATTTTTTTACACATTTGGAATTCGGAACTTCAGCGTTCTTGTAACTATATTCTTTGCACCTTCGTCTGTTAAAATTATCTATCATCGACGTTGCCGTGCACCCTCGGAGATAGTCGAACGGTCATGAAGGTCTTCCCTGCTTGCAGGCGTCACCCCTCGATGGCGATCGAAGAATGACGAACAATTTCAAACAATGTCAATATTCATTATTTCATCCCCTTCTTATGTACTCGGTGCTCGTTGTATACCTGGGTAACTTAAAAACATAAACAACTAAACTACAGTTTTTTTTATATTTGAACCTCAAATGTGAGGGTTTTTTAACATTCGGGATATGAATCCCGAAACTGACTTTTTTATCTTATTCGGGAATCCGAATCTGAATTCTTTTCATATTCGGTATTTTTGCAGATTCGACACTCGGCGTTCGGCATTCGGTATTTGAACTCTGCATTTCTTTTACACATTTGGAATTCGGGACTTCAACGTCCTTGTAACTATACCCTTTGCACCTTCACTTGTCAAAATTCAAACTTCGAATGAACTAGATGGGTCAGTTTCGAAATTGGTAGGATTTTCAATTCTTTATTAAATCAAACTCCTGAAAATTGATTTAATTTTTATTCAAATAATATCTCTAACACTTAATTATTCAAAAATACAAACATGCAGGCTCAAATTTACTATTTGGCATTTTAATTGATGCATAAGTAATTAATAGGGTGAGGGAAAATCCTGACCGTTACCATTTCTTAATCAGAATAAGGATTTTGAAATATAATTCATAAAAATCTTATAAATATGGCAGACACAGCTTTTACACCGACGTAATCAAACTTGAAGGTAAAAACTATTATCATGAATCTTGAAAGTGTTATTTGTATCTTTCATTTATTTACCACAAAATAATAGCATTTTTCTAAAACATTATTATGTATATTGCTTTCAACAGTTGAAATTGTCTAACATAAACATCAGCTACTAAGCCCAGAACATCTTTTGATGACACCAGCATAAAGAGGAGTGTTTCATGTACACTCTTCAAAAAAAGAAATGCAAAACCCAAATATCAATGAAAATTTGGTGTTATTCAAGGACGTTTAGATCAGCGGAAAACAAATATACATGAATGAAATTTTGTGGAGCAATGCATTGCTATCTTCTCCATATTTCATGAGAATAACAGTCATCACAGTCATTACTGTCCACCAGGTGGTGTTGAAGTCAGTACCTCGTATGACCACCTCCAGCTGCTACCACTGCCCGACACCTCCTGGGTACAGATCGAATCAGTCGTTAGATGTTTTGTTGTGGAATCCTTCTCCATTCCTCCTGCAGCATGTGGAACAACTGTTGAAGATTCTGTGGTGGAATACGACATCGACGTACCCGTCTATCGATCTGATCCCAAAGGTGTTCGATTGGGTTTAGATCCGGGGATCTGGAGGGCCAGGGCAGGGTATTGATGTTGTTATTGGCCAGGTAGTCCACGGTGGCACGTGCTGTGTGGGGCCTGGCGTTGTCCTGTTGGAAGAGCTGCCGTTGACGGTCAACAAAGTGAAGGACGTGCGGACGGAGAATCTGGTCGATGTATCGATTGGCCGTACGATTGCCTTGGACAAGCACACGTTCCGATCTGTGGGTGTATGAGACCGCTCCCCACACCATCACACTCCCTCAACCGAAGATGTCGACCTGTCTGATACAGTTAGGAGCAAAACGTTCATGACGTCGTCTGTAGACACGGTCTCTACCATCACGTCACCTGAGGAGATAACAGGATTCATCGCTAAACCATATGCGCCTCCAGTTTGCCAGGTACCATGGCAGCACCGTGTTACACCATCTCACTCATCGACGTCGATGTAGTCGTGTCAAGGAGGGGGCAACTTTTGGACGTTTGGCACGTATTCCTACTTCTCGGAGACGGTTCCTGATTGTCTGATCGGACACTCTTCGGGCTCCAAACTGTTCTTGTGCTGTGTCCCTGGCGGTACGATGGCGGTCACGTAGGTGGGTTACCCGGATGTACCGATCTTGGGCAGGTGTGGTGACTCTAAGTCTTCCTGATCTTGGACGGTCATTTGTAAAATTTGTTTGACGAAATCGATCCCACAATCGAGTTATTGTGCTGGGATGAACGTTGAAGATCCTTGCCACCTCACTCTTTGATTCGCCAGCTTGCAATCGTCCAATTGCCTGATTTCGATCGGCAGCGTTGAGACGTCCCATTTTCGTGTACAGTACTTGCAAAGATCGTGGATGAAATTGTGAGATTTATTTGGGTCTTTTATAGTCACATGCTGTACTCATGCTTTGCATGCGAGAAACAATCATTGTGCCTGATATTCGTGCTGCATGATATCCACGCACATCATGACAATCCTGATTGATAAAACCGTTCAAAATCATTTTTGGTTGCGTTTGGTCAAGCATGATCTTCTAAAACATTCCAGAAACAATGTGCAACCATAAAAACGTTTGAGTTTACATATGTGTACAAAATTGTAAGTATCATTCTTGAATTTCATTTTGCGTTTCTTTTTTTGAAGAGTGTATTATCATGAATTAATTAGAGCAGTCAATTAACACCAGTAACGGTTAGGACAATAGTGGTAACGGTTTGGGCAGGAATGGTAACGGGCTGGACATAAACCTTAAACAATTTAATTCAACCTAGAAACAGGTAACATGGAAGGAAAAAATTATATCATTTACTTCAACTGCTAACCTATTTTGGACAGACGATGAAATGTGTATTAGAAATTGTAACTTGTAACAAATATTACATGTTTTCTTCCATGCTGTGGTAACGGTTTGGACATTTGTTATATCAATATGAAACTTGTGAATGAATTTAGGCTTTTGAATAAAAACAAACTGTAGCTTCTAAAGAATAGAAAGACACACCTGTCCAGATTGAAAATCACTTGTAATCTAAAGAAGAGTGCAGTTGGGGAAATAAAATTGAATGAATAGTAACGGTTGTGACATTATTGGTAACGGTCAGGACATCAGTGTAACAAAGAAATGTTATCCCTCTAAAAAGTTGCAAAAGAATAAATTCTGAAAAGTACTGCAACAACTATGATACTGTACACAGGGCCATGCTACACAGGCCACTGCATAGATATCATTTTGTTGTTGATATTATGGTGCAATATTAGTCTCCACGAAATATACTTCTTTCATTCACTCGGATAACTTTAGTTTTTGTTAACAGTGAGATGGTAACACATATTTATCAAATACAAAGGATTGGTCAACATATTAGCATCTAGCAATATTCAAAGTAAATGGTAGCCTTACATATCTCACAGTTAAAGTTAAAACAGTTTGAACCCAAAAAATCTCCTAAAGTAATTGTAAATTTGTTATATTTCAAATATAAATGAACAGCTTTTTGAAATACAAATCATTTTGTCCTGACTATTACAAGGACTGTCCAAACCGTTACTTTGCAGAATGGTAACGGTTTGGACAGTAGCGGTAAAGACAATTTGTAAGTAAATCTAGAATATAAAATGAATAATCCCTAAAATATTTCAAAGGACCTGCCTTCCACCTCTTCCATTTCTGGGCAACATATCCATTGAATTTTTTTTTAAAAACAGATACATATTTGACACAAAATACATTGGTAACGGTCTGGACAAATAAGGTTGACCCATAACATTTTTACTTATTTGATGGTGTCAATTTTCCGCAAAATGTGTTGAATCTCTTTATTTCATCTGCTGTCACATGCACAGGGGCTAGCTCAAACAGACACAGGAAGTAGAATTACAATCCATCTCCAGGGGGAAATTATTGCAGGAACTTCATACACTGGTAACGGTAAGGACACAAAATCACAGGACAAGCATGTTACAATTTGTAGAAAATAACGTTTTTAAGTTAAAAAAAAATTAAATGCAGTTTGAGTATGCCTGTTCAATCCTAATTGGCATAATATAAATTAGTTTGTTTATTTGCATTTATATTTACGTTATTTGTGAGCATTGATATTAGGACCGTCACCTCCGGACAGAGCAAATCTGCCAAATTTGACCCTAAAATTTGGCTAAATATAAATTTCAAAATGACAAGACTAATGATATACCACATTAACTGCCTAGTAAAATCTAAATATGTATTCTAGCACCAAAAAAATCCTTTTAAGTTAACAGAGTTTTATTTTATTTGGAACGGACAGAAAATACTACTCTTGAAAATGATCCATATATATCCTCAAATAATGTATATGTAGGCAGCAATTCCAAATATAAACAAAATAAACCTCAAAAACCTTATTTCTTCATTCGGCTAAAACGTCCAACTAAGTCACCCATCCTATATTAAAGAACCAGTGACATGACCCGATGAATGAATGCATGACGGTCAGTCATGTTTTAGGCGTAAATATTGTCAACGTCTCTCTAAACTCCAAATTCTTAACGGTAGTAAGTTTGCAGATGCGTTTGTGCTTACACTGACTTACAGACATAAAAAATAAAAAAATGTTAATATTTTGATAGTCATTGTATATTATTGTAAACTGTCTACCAATGTGTGTGAACGTAGTTTCATTTCATTTACGTTTCTAGTTTTATTGCATCATAGCTTCTACATGCAACATACAAAATTTCCGAAATGTAAATAGAGACCTAGATGTCTAGAGCACACACATGTATGGAATGAGGCATGATGTGTCAAGTGAGATGGATGTTTTGACAAAGCCAGCATAGTGAAATTTAAAAAAATATGTCTTCGAGAGCAACTTTCTGAACCCAACGAACAGAGGTTGCAAGGTGTCCCTATGTTTGATGTTCATAAAATGCATAATAGAATGAGGATGTTCAATGCTGGCAATATGATTTCAAAACTGACTTTCAACAATTCAATTCTCAGGTGCAAAGTTTTCGCCTACACTGTGGCAGAGTGAGAGATCACTTCAAGGCCTATTTTGTGAGAGGCGACGGGTGGTATCTATACGATGGTCTCAGCAAACCAGAAATAATACCAGTATCTAGACCAGGTGGTGGGTAGATGGAGCATCTGGTACTGTCAGAAGATCCTTAGACGTATAGATCATGTAACACGGCATTAACTTTATGTCTGCTGAACTTATTTCCGAAAAAGATGTTGTAAAGGAATGAATGTATACATTTATATATTCAAATATGTAATTCAACTGCTCTCTTTAAAACAATGCTTTATGTGACATGTTAAAAATGCCACTACCTGCCTTCCTCAGGGCAAGAGAACTAGGGATTATTTCACAGAGTCAGGTTTATGTTAACATTTAACATTGTCTTACATAATGAAAACGTGACACAATGAAAATGTGTTTCAAATTATTAACTTTGTTGGTCTTTCTTCGGTCTTCACCGAGCGCTCATACATACAAACAGGGGAGAGCTTCAGGACCTCTCGACTGTCCCCGACGGAGGACAGCAGCGCCGAGGATAGATCATTTTCTACGTGGCCAGTTACATGGCCGCTGAAGTCCCGAATTCCAAATGTGTAAAAGAAATACATATTCAGACTTCAAATACCGAATACAGAATGCCGTGTGTCGAATATGCAAAAATACCGAATCTAAAAAAATCAGATTCGGGATTCGAATCCCGAATTTTAAAAAATAATCAGTTTCGGGATTCCAATCCCGAAACCCGAATAATTTGAGGTTCAAATAACAAAAACTGTAGTTTGGTTGTTTATGTTTTAAGTTACCCAGGAATATAACGAGCACCTAGTACATTAGAAGGGGGGTGAAATAATGAATATTGAAGGCTGGTATGCTAGACATTGTTCGTCTTTCTTCGATCGTCATTGAAGGGTGACGCCTGCAAGCAGGGAAGAGCTACAGGGTGCACGGCAAAGTCGAGGATAGATGAGTTTGACAGATGAAGGTGCAAAGAGTATAGTTACAAGGACGCTGAATTTCCAAATGGGTATAAGAAATGCATAACAAAGTTGAAATACCGAATATCGAATGCCGAGTGCCGAATCTGCAAAAGAAAAATACCGAATATGAAAATAAATTAAGATTCGGGATTCGAATCCCCAATGACCAATCCGAATCCGTTTCTAAACAAAATATTCAGATTCGGGATTCGAATCCCGAATGTGAACAAAAAAATCAGATTCGGGATTTGAATACCGAATGAGAACAAAATATTCAGATTCGGAATTGAATTCCCAATGCCCAATCCGAATCTGTTTCTAAACAAAAAATTCAGATTCGGGATTCGAATCCTGAATGTGAACCAAAAATTCAGATTCGGGATTCGAATCCCCAATCCGAATCCGTTTCTCGACACACAAAAATCAGATTCGGGATTCGAATGCGGAATGTGAGAAAAAAATAACGAGACGCTTTCCATATTTACATACCCGAACGACACGAAGTTGAACGCATGTGCAAATAAGAATCACAGCTTCCTGACAATAGCCACTGGTTGCCAAACAAACTCAATTAAAAGATCAATGAAGTGTAGATGGCAAAGGTGGATGTTTGACGAATCACCTGAACCAAGTGCACTAGGGGTGTAACGATAGATCGAACTATCGATGCATTGCAATTGTTTCGGCCTCAATAGCAATTAATCGATTAAAAATATGAATTACTGTCAATAAATCGATAGTTCCTGTGACTATCGATAGTAAAACGATTGTTTCCGTCGACATATGCGCAGCGCAGTTAAGACAACGAACCACTTTGGTTTAGAGTTATCTGCCCCTGTTGATATGGTTAAAAATGGCGGCTGGTCTTGCTTTCGACATCGTGGCGAATGCCGGCGGTAAATCTAGAGTTTGGGACCACTTTGGGTTCGTTAAAGAAGACAATACTGTCAACAAGAAACGTGTTGCATGTAGGAAATGTCGATGTGTATTGAAGTACAGTGGAAACACAACAAATCTGTTCGACCACTGACAGAGAAAACATCGTTCTGGCAGGAACTTCTGACTCGGAAGAATTGCGCTCTCCACAAAAACAGAAACAAGTTCAAATGACTCTTGATAAATCGTGTGTGCAAACTAGTAAGCTATCATCAAATTCAGATAGATCATTTCCAGTGCTGTTCTTGAGTTTATTATCAAGGATTTGCGACCGTTCAGTGTTGTTCAAAATACAGGATTCCGAAATCTGATACAAGTGTCAGATCCCAGATATGCCCTTCCATCACGGCAGTATTTCAGTGATTCAGCGCTGCCCAAACTGCACGGTGATGTGAAAGTTGAAGTCCTTGATTATTTGATAAATGCAGATCATGTTTCACTCACGACTTTCGGCTGGACAAGTCGTGCCACGGAATCCTACATCACAATAACATCAAGCCATATTGACAGTAACTGGACAGGTATGTTATGACTAAATTTTTTGGGGGTATTTCATTTAAATCATGTCAAGTTAAATTGAATGGAAGACAATCCTTTTTATTTTGCTATGGACAAATATATCTGAGGTTTATTATGAAATACGAAATCAATGTTTACGTATTGTTTTTTCCATTATTTGCACTTTATAATGCCTTGTGTTAACTAGTTGTTAGACTCTGTTAGTTCCTATTTCTAGATATTGTGTAGTTAATACATTTATAAGTTTATTTAGTTTATGTTCATAATTGCGATGAATTTTGTTCTCTCTTGATCATTAAATAAAAATGTTAATGTTTAAGTAATTTATTTCAAATTCTAAAGAACATTTAATCTATTTGCTTTGATTCTTTCTTCAAAAACCTAAGAATATGTCATAAAATTTGTTTGTGCATTTTAGTGAGTGATCAAAACATTAAAAGCGATAGAGGATGGAGTTAATGAGAATTGTTAGTTATTATTATGTAATTTATATGTTAATGACAGAAAGTCAATTATGGCCTTATGCTTTTCGTGAGAGGCGACTTAACTGAATCGGGTGGTTGGGCTCGCTGGCTTGGTGGACGCATGGCATCGTGTCCCGGTCGTGGAGATGGATGCTCATGATGTTGATCACTGGATTGCCTGGTTCAGACTCAGTTATTTACAGACCATCGTAACGTTGCTATAAAATTACTCAGTTTAAACAAAATAGAAACCCACAACAAATCACACGCCACAGCGTATTCGTAATTATTCAATTATTTTCTCTCACAAAAATGTCAGGTTTTGCAATGTAAAAATATTTGCATTTGTGAGTAATATATTTGTATATGCATGTATGGTATATGTATTTATGAAAGTATAATTTATAAAAGTTCACTTAATAGCCCAAATCGTTTGGTAGTTACCACAATGGTGTTGTGACGCGTGCATGTCATTACCGTATCTTGAATGATAAGGAATATTAAGGTAATATTACCATTGTATAAAGCGTTGTTTTGGACATAAGGGTATTTAAATACGTTTATGTTTTTATGGTTTCAGCTTGAACCTGCTTCATGTGATGTACTTATTGAATTGTACTACTCAACACTACAAATGTGTCTCACCAAAACTGTCACGGAATAAAGCAGTGTGTAAGAATTTGGCGGAATTGGATATTGTTGACTTTTGAAACTGACATTATATACTAGGCACATAAAGAAACTGTGCATACAAAAATTTAAAATCTAAATTTATCAAACCTGTGTAGACACATAAGGATTTAAACTCAGAGATTAGTGACATGTATCCAACATGCATGCACGTGCCACGTTCGGTGACGTCAGTGGGTTCGTCCTTGAGACGTGCAATACGTTGTTGCACGTGCATTCCGGGAAAGAGAAAGAGAGCAAATGAATGCCACACAATACTGTCACTTTGGAAATGTTGTGATTACAGATGAGTCCAGGTTTAACATTTCCCATAGTGATGGACGTCAACATGCCTATAGACGCGTGGGAGAACGTTATGCACAGGCCTGTGTCTTGGAGATGGTTCCGTGATGATTTGGGGTGGAATAACAGCACGCCAAAGAACTCCTTTGGTGATTGTTCAGGGCAACTTAACTGTTGTGGGCTACAGGGATCAGATTCTTCGACCTGTGGCAATTCCTTTTCTGCAACGTCATGGCCCTGGGTTAACATTCCAACAGGACAATGCCCGCCTCATACGGCAAGGGTTGCTATGGATTTCTTGCAACACCACAACGTTGACTTACTGCCTTGGCCTGCAAATTCACCGGATCTCTCCCTGATAGAGCATGTTTGGGACGAGATGGATCGACGTCTAAGCCGTCTTCCTCATCCGCCAGATAACGTCCTTGACCTTGCAACAGAACTTGAGAGAATCTGGCGTGACATCCCACAAGCCTTCCTTGCACGTTTGATAGGCTCTATGCGTCGTCGATGCACTGCTGTTCTCAATGCCGATGGTGGACATACCCGTTATTGAGCTTGTGACTTGGTCGTTTGACCCCTGTCCCGCTTGTGGAGTCGTGACGTCATTGTGATTGACTTTTCAATTGAAATTCTCCCGACTTGTTATGGTCTCATGATCCCTCCATTAAAGTTTATATGTACCTTTGACATTGTTATCAACTGGGATAATATTTTGACTATGCAAAGTTTCTGTATGTGGCTAGTATATAACATAATCTTGCAATCAAGGAATGGAATTTCAAAGAAGCATCAAGCCAAGTAACAGACAATGCAGCAAACGAAGCTGAGTTTGAAATCCATATTGGATGCTTTGAACACACTCTGGCCTGTGGAAAGGTGTTAAAAGTTCAAACTGTTAGGGAACTCCTCGGCAAAATGAGAAGAATTGTTGGATACTTCCATAGAAGTACAACAGCAGCTGCTTCACTTAAAGGGAAACAGGAACTTCTCAATCTCCCAAAACACAAGTTGATAATGGACTGCCAGGCAAGATGGAATTCCGCAGTAGATATGACTGAGCGCATATTGGAGCAACAACCTGCCATAACAGCTGCACTAAGCAGTAGAGAACTCAGAGGCAAAGCCACCGAGTCGTCTCTTCATGATCAAGAAATCATACATGCTGAAGAGCTCCTGACAGTCTTACAACCGTTGAAGACAGCTACACTTGCTCTCTGTGAAGAAAAGATCCCAACCCTTTCCATTGTCTTACCTTTACAGGTCCAGCTAACCAAGCACATCTTGGCTGAGACGGAGCGTGACACTGCATTTGTCCGTGAGATGAAGATGACAGCAAAACGTGATCTTGGGACGTGTTATGCAGCTGTCAAACATCACCTGATGAAGGCGTCTTTGTTAGATCCACGTTTTAAATCTGCCCCTTTTTGTCGTCAGAGGATGTTCTTAATATCTACCAAGCAATGACACTGGAGTCGGCAAAAATTGACGAGAAACAAGAGAGAAAGTAAAATAAAATCAGAACCTGTGGAAACAGATGACCTGCCAGAATTGCCAAGCTTGTCTGTTGACATCACTGACACTGGAGAAGATCATAATGCTAGTGTTCCAACTAGTCCAGAGACAAAATGCTGCAAGTTAGAAAGCGTCCCAGAGGAAACTACTTCCAATCCAGTGAATCTACAGTGTGCCATGTCTGCACTTTTATGGGACATTTTTGTCCTGAAGGTTGAAGAAGCCGAACCTTGCCTGGACAGAGTTCAGGATGAAATCAGCAGATACAGAAAACTAGAATCCATTCCTCTTACCCACAACCCACTGACATGGTGGAATGAACATTCAGGAAACTTCTCAGTGTTATCAGTTCTTGCCAAAAAGTACTTGGCCATACCTGCCACATCAGTTCCTGCTGAGCGAGTCTTTTCTACAGCAGGTGCCATTCTGTCAGCTCAAAGATCCTTTTTGAGATCTGAGCATGTAGATCATTTGCTTTTTCTTCAAAAGGACTGGAGAACTGATTAAGTACAGCAGAAAAGATTCCACCCAACTATGCAACCCTGTATATGAGACTGTCTAATTTCGTTCATTTTAGATTACCCCGACTGAGATTACTGATTATTATCCTTTGTTTGAGATGATGTGAGAGTGATCATTGCAGATGGTGTTACTTAAATTATAGCAAAATAGCAACAAAATATCATCATTAGTCAAGTCAGAATCACAGATAATATTCAAATATGTTTCCATTTTTTGACAAATTTACTTTGGAAAGGTTTTTTTGCAAATAAGTTTACTTCCCATTCCCAAGTTGTTAATTTTCATTCATGAATGTTTTTTGTTGAATGTTAGAAATATTTATCTAAAATTTTGAATATCATATTCTTTATTTGATGATAAAATGTTTGAAGGAGGAGAAGTGTTTTAAATTTCTACTGGTCATCAAGATAACTTAGCTGTCCACTTGACTTTGGACAATATATTTGACTATATGACGAAACTGAATAATTGAATAAATCTTTACTGCAAAGTAGGAGGAAATGATTCACCTAAATTGTGTTCAGTTTGTTGTTCAGTGTTATTCTGTGGGTTTTTTAAATTTTGAAATGTTTAAAACAGAAGTGTTTTTAATTCCTTCTGGTCAGTGGTTATCAAGTTGACTACGATCAGACTGAATAAAGTGAATATATCTTTTACTGCAATGCTGGAGGAGGTAAATCATCGTCCTAAATTGTGTTCCGTTTGTAGTTTAGTGTTTCTTATTTTTAGTTATTGCTCATTATCATACACAACCACTGCAAGAGAAGCAACCTTCTGTTTCCATGTTCTATTATTCTGAAGTTTATCTAAAAAGGTGGCTAAAAGATATGTTTGGTGGAAATTGATGGTGGATTTGTTTGAGGCGTATTCATTAAGAACTAAAACTAAAAAAATACATTTGTTTTTATTTCAAACAAAACTATTGCAATAGTTATCGCAATAGTATGCAGCAATAGTCTATCGCTATCGCAATAGTCAGCAGCTATAGTCTATCGCCATCACAATAGTCACTTTACCTCAATAGTCATCCCTAAAGTGCACCTATCTTAACTCATGCGTGAATTTCATTGCTACTGAAAGTATCAAGTTTAACCTTACAATGCAAATCTAAAGTAAATCCATCTTAATGACATTGCAATTCAATGAAACAAACCCATCTTTATTTGTACTTGAATTGGACTGTATGTGTCTCTATCAATCTGTCTCGTACTATGAAGCATAGGTCACAACGTAAACTGATACTCGTCGGCCACGACAGTGACATGTTCCATCCAACAGTGGTCAACAACCATAGTTCAGAACGCCCTCACTATACGTCGGCCCTCACTGCAGACAGCCGAGCAACAAGTGGATCAGGAAAATAGTGATGACACGGCGTGTCAGGTATATACCCGTCATCATAATATGGAATGTCTCAGGTTATTTTTAGTGAGTGGTGTTATGTATCCATCTGTCTCCGAACTTATTTAGCAACTACGTTACTTTATCCGACGTGTAAAGGGAGGGAACTCTTATCAGCTCTGAAAACCAGCTCATCAAGCATTAAATACTTTCTTCCTACACATTTATCATGGACCACTACATATCGGTCAGAGCCATCAATTACACGCTCGGAATTAAAACCCTAGCGATATTTCTCCACAGATTAGGACAGAAAGGGCAACAATTAAGCCGAGCTTGTTTCAATGGTCTCGCGCCGTGTAACACCACGCCATCGTTTGGGGCAATATATATCGTATTACACTTCCTGAATAAAGTAGAGACATTTGTCTCAAATCAGCCATGCTCGCCTCTCGCAAGCAGAGCACACTCTAGCGAGTCTGTGCTATCAAATTAGAAGCATTCCTGCAATTATCCACGTTGTGCTTGTGCTTGTAGACTCAGTGAGATTGCGTGATATTGCGGGCATTACAATAAATTAACCTAGTGTAGAGGCTGTACTGACGCCGTATCGACAGGGAGCGCTCTCCGTGGTCAGGAGGACGTGTATACATGATGTAATTATTCCAGCGTTACCAGGAACATTAGAATATATACTGGAACCAATTGTACAAATGACACTGAGTGCTATACAAAACAGCGATCGCCTCTCTGTGGTTTCCACAGGCAGATGTTTATAAACATATTTACAAATATAATGTTAGAAGTATAGTATTTGGTGGTATTCCAAATGGCAGTGTTCATTCTGCCAAACTATTGCGATATAGCAGGGTAGGGCTTGATGTATGACGGAATACGAGAGTATTTATTCTGTTATATACATGTCAGGATGACCCACATTCTCTTTTCCCACTCCTTCTATACTTCCTATGATGATCAACTGGGAGATCGTTTTTGTCAGCTGTCTTCAGATGTCAAATCAGCCACACATACGCAGTCTCCGAAGTAAATCATTTTGGTGTTATATGTCTAATATTAACAAAGTTAGCAATATAATAATAAGATTCTACTCTCAGAATTAAAGACTGAAACTGGATCAAAATCCTACAGCTGTTTCCGATGTTCAATACCTGCGTCCTTTTAGAATTAGATAAGAACAGATCATTATATTTTAACTAAATTCTAAATTAGAATTTAGACCATCGAGTCATAGGCCATGCTGAGATTATGATGTGGGGTATTTCGGTTTAATTACGAAACAGAAACTTTGACCTGAAAGGCCAGAACAGTGTTTCTTTGTTGTTGCCATGCCAACCTCAACTATGAACGACGAAAACGTTTGATCTCCAAGGTGAAAAATAAATGTATATTAAAAACATCCTTCACCCTTCTTCAGTCAGTAAATTACAGAGACGCCTTCTTTTGATAACGTGATGTTTTTATACGTTGATAAGGGATAAAAAACTATTTCGAAATGCGTTTAACCGCGACATTATATGACAAATTGCCATCGAAAGCGCAAGGACTCTGGAATAAGAATCGACAGGTGATTGTCAAGGTGCGTTTGATGAAAAATTTCAATTGCTTGTGAAAATGAGATTTTAACATCTTTACATTAAATATTGATTCAAAGCAATATTGACTTGAATCGTTTTCGGTCGACTTGCCTGTACAATAATTTTGTCAGAACTCTCATTTAAAATCATGTTAAATTATTGACTTTCGTTGTAGTTTTGAATAAAATATGGACACTAAAAGACCACTGATATATACGCTTCCCCTTGACCATTAACAATCCATCTCAGAATAGCAGGAAGATCGTTCAATACAGACTTTCCCTGTCAATGAATCTTACATAGTATGACCTTATGAATCTGAATTTCCCATGTGAATGATCGACTTTGTATGGACAGTGAGTGAGTGAGGTTGGTTAACTCCAGTTCTATCATTATTCAACCATATTCCCGTAAGCTGAAGAGTATGTTAGGGTAATTCAATATTTTGTTATTCACATCCCGATATATCAGTATGCACGTTCTGTGTCTTTTTGCTTATGGGCCAGCTTAGATTTTATGAATGAGCAATATTTTCATTTCTTTTCTATCCTTTGATTTTTGACGAGTTTGTTAACAATATTTAGTAATAAAAAAACTGAACATTAGTTATCAGTATAACAGGTTAACCACTGGACAACATTTTACTTTTCTGCGCTTATTACCAGAAATAAGTATCTCATAAATTAAGCATATCTTCTCATTTCGACCTTCAACAATATTTTATTTCCATCAAAGCATTAGTTTCAACCTCTACCTCCAACTCCAAACATCAGCACACCTTAAGGAACCTCGATATCAGCAGTTTCGATGCCATGTCACCTCGCCCTGCAGACAGAAAAGGTTGTTCTGGACTCGGAATGTAGACCTCGCATAATACACCAACTGAGTGCAGAAAAAATAATATAATCTGTTTCCGAATGTCAAGAGAAAAATAATACTGTTGTTATTATATTTTCTTACCAACTTGGGTACGAAAGATGTATTGCTTGAAGTGCGAATCATTGTATAAAAATAGGTGCTTGAAGTTATGAGAGCAAAGAGATGCCATATACATTGCTGACAAGAAAAAGCCATCAGTAGCCTCTACTTGGTATCCAACCTAATCATAAAAATTATGTAATAAATCTCTAAGATCCCAGTAGGGATACGGTTTTCCTGCAGTTTGAAACAAGCAGGCTCTCTTAATCATTTAACTTCACCATGAAATGAAACCTACGACGAATAATGTTTTGAATCGGGAGCAATAAACGTATCGATTTCAAATTCGGCAGAAGTCTTTTTACACACCAATGCGTTCAATCATTGCGAGTTTCACCATATCAATATGGTTGGAGGAACTTTTGTATATAAACACTTGAAGGGAGAATCTGTATTAGCCGGACCCAGTGTAGCGCCAAGATGCAGTCCAGTTTAGAGAGGGGACGGTGTCGCACTGTTATTCCGGTTCATACAGAAAGCTCCATGTCGGACCGAAATGTTTTAGGTGACCTCCACACCATTTTCAGAGACGATAAACCTGTAAACATAAAACATTACGGGATACGTAGATGTGAGATTTGGTTTTCAGAAGGATGAGGAACATATTGAAGTCTTAGTGATGAAGATTCTCCTCTTCCTGTACTCCCAGCATGCATTAAAAGAAGTGGACCTTCGAGGTTGTTTAGCACACTGGAATAATTTATGCTTGTGATAAAAAATAGTGCTGAGCTCATATTTGCAAAGAACAGTTTTCAATATTGATGACGGGACACCCTTGAAAATTCCAACTGAGTAATTCCGCAAAAATTGATATGCCCAACCCAGGTTAAGCTGCAATTTGTACCGTGGACTTAGCTATTTCCCATGTCCTATTCAATTCCCTATTTTGTGTGCCAAACGTTCACGAATTATTTTAGGTGAACAATTGACTAGACTTAGTATGTGTTTATGACGGCTGCCACCGGTGGGGCAGGATACGCTCACACTTTCGCAAACACCCAGTATCATCACTATCGGAGAGTGATTCGTAAACACATGCTCTGCCACCCGCGCATGGCTGTCTATACTGGTCCTCTACTTATGCCCGCGTCATAATGCCAGCCCAACATGCACCACTTTAACATAGACACCTCAATAAGAGAACGTATATTAGAAAGCTTTTATAGTCTATTAATATCTATACTTGCTGTGGAATCAACTCATCTTCAGTATTCTGAGTGAGTGAATGAGTGAGTTAATCGTGTTGAACAAAGTTTTCTCTGCTCTCTCACGAGGTGTCTGCCTGCTGTAACAGGAAAGCCGGATGCAGGTCTCAATGTGTAATCCACCAGCATGGGCATGGTTCTTACAAACGACGAAACATACACGAGACGGACCCGGATTTGAACCTACGAGCACAGTGTAATCTGCCACAGTGTATTACGACGCCATAGACAACTGGGCCAGTTTCCCATTACATGCCCGTATTATTTCCTCCTATAAGCCCACACTGCCACGGGTCTCGCTACGTTATCAGTGATTCAATCAAGGCAATGTCTTTTTCACAATATATTCCTCACCAGAGCAAGTTTAGGGCATGAGGCTGAAATTAAGTTGTCTTTGTCTTGATCACAGGAGGCGCGTATTCTCTCTTGTGTATTTGATAATAGGTGTCAAAAGGTTGCGTTTCAATAATTTCTCACCTTGTTTTTAAAGATGTATGACTTTTGAAGAGGGATATATGAACAAGATTCGTTTGGGATTCTTCATTTTCTATGAAGATATGTTTTACACCGGAAATGACGTCATCAGATAGCCACACATCAGTAATAAGTCAAGGGTTTTTGCTCTTGAGATTTCCCATGAGCGAGTTCATTAAACGAAATTCTAAAGTCAATCGTGGCTAAATTCAATCTTTTTTAATGAACTGTGAGAGGAAAGTGATTGTTATTTCAAATTCACATTATGCAGATTTGCTTGGGCTTTGGGCAGATTTGCAAGTCTCATGCTTGTCGTAAGAGGCGACTATCGGGATCGGGTAGCTTAGGCTCGCCGACTTGGTTGACACATGTCATTGTATCTAAATTGTGTAGATCGATGCTCATGCTGTTCATCACTGGATTACCTGGTCCAAATTCGATTATTTACAGACAGACCGTGGTAGAGTGGCTTTGGCTTGGAGTTGATCTCCTGTACATAAATGAGATGGACGAGACTAAAAGAACTGCATATACCAATAATACGGTGATTGCATATTCAAACGTTTCCATATTTTGGAAAGCCAATTTCAACATGTACTTGCATTGGACCAACAATTATTGTTACGGGTTTTTGAAAGTACATAATTAAAACAAGTTAGCGGAAATTCTAAGAAGGAAATGCCAGTTTATTAATGCATAGCTACAAATCACGAAACCAACCTATAACATGCTTACCACCAGAAGTAACAGACTAATACATATCACGACGCATCACTCGAGTAAAAAAGTCTTCGGTATAAGATGGAAGTGAGTTATATCAAACAAGGTTGTTGGAGAGCTCGACTCGTGACACAGGTTATAATTTAATCAATAGAGATGTTGCCTGTTACATCTTGCGAGGTGGAGATGCAGCCGTCGCGGACGCAGCTTCAAAGCTAGTTCTGCTTATGTGGAATTTGACTCGTGCTTTGTATGTGTTGTATCCGTGTGGGGGATCACGTTGTGACTGACCCTCTTCTTTAAACAGATTACAGTCAGATTCCCTGGTCTGATGAAAGAGAGAAAGGTTGAAGACAGAAATAGAGAGAGTGGGTATTGTTTTTCGCCGCTTTAGCAACATTAGCAATATCACAGCAGGGGCACCAGTGAAGGTCTTCACGTATTGTCGTATTGTAACTATGTGGGCAATCAAACCCGAGTATTTGGCGTCACGACCGAATGCCTTAACTACTTGGTCATCCGGGTAGAGACATAGTCAGGTGGATAGATACTCGGGTAGATAACGAAAAGCAAGAGAGATGGATATATGAGGGGACGAGAGGTGGTTAACATTGATATCGCTGTGTGCGTGAGAGAGGGAATAAAAACTAAATATACGATACATATAGATATATCTATTACCCATTAAAAGTTTAGACTTGCTGGTACAAACATAGCCACTTACTTCAGGCAACTGTTCTAACCTAGATTTTGCAAAATATGCCATACTGTTTAAAGGTACTGTTTACACAGGAACTGATGTATTGTAAAACAAATTTGTAATGTTGAAAAGATTATTGTCAAGAGTTCAATAAATGATGAAACTCGGTGAAAATTGGCGAATTCTTAACAAAACTTTATACCAAAACGCAGCTGTTCTCATGCACAATATTTGCACACACTTTTCAGCAATTTGATGTGTGACCCTCATGCAATTCATCTGCATAAAGTTTGCAGCTGGTTTCCACCAGATAGTGGAGAAATTCATCTTCGATGTAACCACATATATTTATACAACATATAGTGAGTGCTTTAAGTGAATCTAAACTTTTGATGGGTAGTATATATTAATAAAGAGGCAGGTGATGGAAAGATTACATTTTATGAAATACGTTATCATCACAAAAAATCCTATGCTTAACATACAACAATGGAATTCTGATTGATGTCATTGTCTTCTTGCTTTCTGTCTTGGCAGTGGTGATGAGAAACTTAGGCACCACATTTGTATGGATGACCAGTGGGGAAATTAACCAGGTTATTATGTTGCACAGTCACACAACACATACAGCATGGCTGGGGCCTGGACTACAGTACTAGTGGCTGGAACAGGAGAGTTATAACGTGAAGTGTCTTCGTGGGGATTGGATTCCAGATCTGATACATTAATAACAATAAACATTCAGCTTCATGAACTAGTAAAGAGTGTGAGTTTTCTAAATTCCAAATTCGGTGTATGAATGAACAGTGCATTAAGACAAGCATACTCGATCCTGGTTGAGGAAACGAAGTTTATCGACCTTTTCCAAAATATATGATGCAGAAGGCAACAATATTGTGTACGCCCTGGCGTTTCTGAGGGCCATCATCGTCTGTGTAGACCTTCTTTTGACTAATATCGAATTCAATAAATCACTCCTAACTACGAAATCTTACCAACCTCTTTTCCCTAATTTCAAAACGGAGTCAAAATATGTTTTAATTAAGCTGATATTGCGAGATACGTCACTTCTGTGCCTCTGTTATCGACCAATGATTTGGATCCTCAACTTCGGATGGACCTAACACCAAACAATCTTTCAAAATCGATTCTGAATTCAAACGTACCCAATATATCACTAATATCCCACGATGTACAATTTACTCACTGCAATTCGCACAATACTTTCAATAAATAAAATTTATTCCACATCGGATGGGGACACTGATCCACTTTCAGTATCAGTCGCTATAATCACTATTCGCAAAATGCGACATCTCTTTTGCCCTACACAGAGAGGTGATGTAAATGCCTAAGCATCAAGGGAACTATTCAGTAATTTCGATGAATGAAGTTAACTCCACTTTGGATAGGAACCCCGAGCGATTTTACAATATCGGTCGTTGTGATATGATAAATTTAGAAAACGAAGAGAAATATATAGCGAAGATAATTAAGTCATATTCTTAACTTAACATTGCAATCGTGATTGTGACCAATGAGGATTGGCAATGACTATTCTTATACATGTAGTGTGATATCTTAATATAACAACAGGATGCAATGATAAAGTTACATAAAGGACGAGTCTCAGTCTAAACCTTGAATGACGTTCAATGCCACTCTAAATTCATTCTTACCAAAGTCAGCATCATGGAGTCATCCGATCCCCCTGCAACACTAGACAGACCAGACTGTAAAAACTCTAGGGTATTATCAAGTCTGGTCATCTCATCTGTATTCCAGCAGACTTATCTCATCGAGGCGTCCAACATGCGTGTTTAAGCATCGTTGGAGCCAATTGTGACGAGCTTATAATTCATAGTCAGACAACTGAAGCTACACCGTTGAGATTTAACCTCCCCTCTCTCCATGTTAAGAGCGGAACAGCACGACCCCCCAAATTTAGAAGGGGGTATGCATGTGTCTCTTTTTTCATATTCGCCCTGTACAGATTTTATTTACATTGAGCAATGCCTGATTAAAAACCCGCCGAAAAAATAGCCTGTCATACACAATATCTGATACAGACATGGTTAAAACTGATGCTTGAATCAGTCTGTATATTTGACATGAACCCGATGTGTTGACAAGTATCGTGCTCTAAGGTTGAAATATTTAAAAGTTGTAATAGTTGTCAGGAAAATATTAGTTTATTTGCCTGACTTCATAACCACGCCACTAAGCCATTCCCATCGCTCGTTTATATCCGCGAACTTGGATAGACTTCCTTGACAACTGGTCGAATCTATTCTCCCTTTCAGAATTATCTTCAGAGGACGAAAAACCATCTATTAGGTCTTTTGTCCTAAAGGAGAATCTGTGTTTGCAATTATGTGACAGAGATAGAAACAAGCACCTGCGCCACTTGGAAACGTGTAGTACATGTACTTACTTGCCAAAGAACAGTCAGTTCTCTGGAACCAGCTTGCACTATTGCATGAGTTACATTCAACAAAAAATAGAGAACAACCCTATCCTCAATTCTCAAAGCAATTTTGTTCCTATGCTATGATAATATATATCCCGAACCCTTTACCAAAATAGCTTCGTTTCAAGACTGACAAGACAATTTCATACCGCGTTGTGTAAGAGATGGCTCATCGGCCTCAACGTAGAGACTGTCAACAGGAGAAGTTCTAAAAGATCCAAGACAAAGTCTGAGACCTTGGTGGTGGACAGAATCTAATAGTTTCAGGTTGCTTTTGCAGGCTCCGCCATAAACGATGGAACAATAATCAAGTTTGGAACGTACCACTGATCGATATAAATGTAGGAGAGTAGCTTGATCCCCTCCCCACTTAGAATTATAAACGACATTCAACAAGTAAAGTGCCTTCAGGCATTTAGTTTTAAGGGATGTAATATGTGGGTAGAAACGTTAAGTGTGAGTCAAAAATAACACCCAAGAACTTGGCCTCCTTCACAACTTTGGTGGGTGTGCCATTTTGAGAAAGTTCAGGGTTTTTATGCGGTTTGTATTTACGACAGAAATGTATACAATTAGTTTTGGATTTTGAAAATTTAAAGCCGTTTTCAAGACACCATCTATTTATTTTGTTTAAACACAACTGCAGTTGCCGTTCAATAGTATGCATATTTTTACAACGACAAGAAATATTAAAATCATCCACAAAAAGTGATCTATCGATTGAATCATTTAAAACCTTGGATAAACTGTTGATCTTGAGAATGTCATTGAAGAAAACAACGTTAGTGCTACGATAGTCGTTGGTCTGTGTGAAATTATGAGAGTTGCGATGACGTTAGTGTTGAGATCAATGTGTTCAACGGTCCAAACTATGGTATAAACTACAATTACCCATCGCTAGGCGGATAAGGGGTCGCAAATTATTTTTGAGCAATCGAATGTAAGAAAGCTTAAAATATCAATAATAATTGGCTACTTGTATAACTCACGATGCAGGGACATGCTCTAAGCACATACAACACGATGGACATTATTACCACGTAAACCCAAGCTGAGAGGCAGGACAGAAGTCCTAGAAACTCTCAGGAGTCAAGCTGCCAAACACGGTCACCCAAGGACTCTTCGTGACCAAACTTCCTTAACCTGATTTGTGACCTGCGCTCTGTGCACAAGACTACACACCAACACATCAAATCAAATATTTCAAATGAATGTTACAATTCCATTTTAGTTTGCACAATACGTAGATATAGATTTGAAGCAATATGTGACAGTAGTAATCAATAATCGTCGACGGTGACAGCGACATGTTGCACACATCCGTGGTCAACAGCCGCAGTTCCCAACGCCCTCGCTTCAAGACAACCGCCATTGCAGACAGTCGATAAATATAGAAGTTGATTGAGGACATAATACTGACAGGGCGTGAAACCTCATCACTAGGATCAGTCAGGAACATTTCGTTTTACTTATCCATCTGTCTCCGTACAGACATTCATGTCCATTACATCTGTCACTCGAAATCACCATCGTTTGTCATTGTAAATCAATCACGACTATCAGAATCTCATGAAAACTCGAACCAGAAGAAGCGGAAGATGGATTTCTGATAGTCCTGAAGCGGATCTCACATCCATCCATTGCACGCCAGGTGAACATCCCTGTTCCATTTCTATGGCAACTCTAGTCATCTCCATGACATCGACGTTACTTTATCCCATGTGTCATGGGGTGGAACTGTTATTCAGGTCTGACTACCATCTCATATAGCTGAGCAAAGCTTTAAATGCCTGATTCTTTCTTCATATTAAAAAGACAAATTTATCCTCGGCCATTGAATATAGGCATGTGTCATCAATTACACGCTCGGCATTAAGTCCCTAGACCTCAATTACCGTCCCGTTACGGCGCCAAGCTCTTCTCTATAACGATATTTCTCCACGGATTAGGACAGAAAAGGCAACAATTAAGCTGAGCTTGCTCAAATGGACCACAATATATATTGTATTACACTTTCCAAAATGAGTATAGATATTTGTCTCAACTCAGCCACGCATGTCACTCCCAAGCAGAACAAATTCTCGCGACCCAGTGCTGTCAAATTACAACTATTCCATCAACTACACACGTTGTGGTTGTGATTGTGATTGTGATTGTAGATTGAACGAGATTGCGTCATTATCAATATGTTAACCTCGTATAGCGTCTGTACTGACGCCGTATCGACAGGGAGCGCTCTCCGTGGTCACAAGGCTTGTATACATGACGTAATTAATTATTCCACCGTTTCTAGGAACATAAGAACGTATATTGGAACCATTTGTGCAACTAGCATCACTGAGTGCTTCTGTCTGCAGCGACTGTTTTAACATTATTGTGAAGCACGATGATGTATAATTACTTGTTTATAAATTCAATAATAATTCTAGATTACTTAGAACAGAGAACAAGATCGAGGTTTTCATACCCAAGAGATTTGGTGAGGACCTCTGATCTCGGTTTAGGCATATAAGTCGCCTCTTTCTGTAGTGTATTTCACAGGCAGACTTTCCTAAACCTATTCACAAATATTATCTGAAGTATGGTATCTGGTCGCATTCCCAATGGTAGTGTTCATTCTGCCAAACTATTGCGATTTTGCTAAGTGGCCTCAGAACATGTATGTCGATATCATCGTCGTCTTCATTGTACTTGTATCTGACACTGTTATCAAGTACAGTGACATATCTTGTTACAGTAAAATGACGTGCCGTATACACAGAGTCAAGTGTTAAGGTAGTGAGGCATGCTTGTGAAGAGTGTACATTATCGTGTGTGAAGAATCTACTTGTTGTTCGACATGTGAAACTGTTAATGTTCATATAAATTATTTCGTGTTTCATGAATAGCTGAATGCTGACGTTAGTGGGTTCAACTTCCAGATACATCCACAATAGTCAGTTGTGTGAAAGCATTGATCGAAGACCTCATCAAACGTTCAGTATATGTACCACCAAGCTTACTATCACAAACCATAAAACTAATATTATTCAGAGCCCTAACAAAGAACCTTTCTGTATCACAAGTGATATTGCAGCCTTTGATGACTTTTTTAAAATCTCAGCAATTGTTTTCATTCTTTGAAGTGTTTTATTCTGTTTCGTTTTTAGAAAATTAAAATAGAACCATTCCTTTCAATGTCAAATTCTCAGGGACTTGAATTAACACGATGATAAAAAAGCCAAATTAATAACCAGGATATAAGAAGTGCTATCGTCTTACTTGTCGGTAGAACTTAACTCTGACGCAAAGGACGAGGGTTTGAAGATTACCTTGTCATTTCTACATTGACATACTGAATAGGCTCACGAAACCTTCGTATTGGGATACTTGCACTGATCTTCAAGCCCACTAAATTCGAGAGGATCATGCCAAAAACCGGCGCGGCCTTGGCGTCAAAGGCGTAACTACGATGTCGTAAATACTTCTGAGAAACAACGTTAAAGTTTAAACTTGTTACATTTTATACATGCTATCCATTAATCATGTCTATGTTTTTCCTCGGTTACCCTACGTTGAGTGGGGATTGGGGGCATTTATCACAACAAACTGTAATTGGGGAGTTCTACACAAGAGGGATGTTCAACAGGGAGGGATTTGCAAAGACTGTGATCACAACCATACAGTTTAAGTCATAGAAAAGGAAAAGCGATCGAAGCGGGATGCCTGATATATTCTTCCAGGATCTAGAGTTGATGACGATGATGCTGATAATTATTATCAGCAGGAAGTTGAAGATGTGTGAAAAAGTGAGTTGGTCAATGAGTGGGTGAGTGAGGGCGTGAATACGATTTAATACCGCGGTTGAAGGCACCAGCAATGGGCGTTACAATCGGCGTAACAAACAAACTCTTTAACTACTATATTCAGACATCGCCCCTGATTACGATACAATTTATTGTGAATTATTATACTTAGTTATAAATTGACATAATATGTATCTGATCTGCAGTCAATTTCAAATCACAGTTGGTTTATCTCCATTCTACCATGATGGAAAGCGTGCTTTGAGAATGGAGCCCTCCTGGAAATCGTCATTACACTTCGAAACAGGTCCGTCATCTTACAACTTTCAGCAAAGGGGTCACAGCTAGTTACATATGTGCAAATACAAGTAAAGATTAAAATATTTACAGGACGCTTTGGACTCCAACAGACAAAACAATGTTCGAAAACATGCTAACTCTCGTGGGGAACGTTACTCAGTGTTAAATATAGCATGTGTATCGAAGCAGCTAAAGGAAACCCTTTTACATCATAAATGCTCAAAGTGTGTTCCATACACACACACCAAACATCGATACCTTAAATAACTTGTCACATTAATGTCAGTCTTGTTGGGAACATTTCATTCCCCCAAACATCAATATTTTACATTTATGGTAATAATGTTCGTCCAAAATTCAATACTAAACATTTTGCTTGGTAGTAAAAAAGGATGAGACCGCTTTTTCTGATTAAAATCTATCCAATAAACCTGCACTGATACACAAGAAATTAAACACCCGTGAAAACATGTATACTGAGTAGCTGGATAAAAGTTCAAAACACGGAAATTCACAATTTGTAAAGTGATGGAATGAATGATCGATATATAGTATCGATGAAGGTTTATCTATTTTCAAACCGCAAGATTTTCCCGTTGTACGTGGTTTTACAAACTCTAGGTTAAACGTTCTTAATCAAAATCGAAATCTTGTAGATAGGTACCAATCTGGGCCAATTGCAAAGAAGAACATGTTTCTCATTTCTTCTGGAAATTTGAAATTATCGAAATAATTTTACTTGGACTAAAAATGTCGGAAATGTGCCAAGAAGATGACGGGTTTTGATTAATCCCTCAATGTCAGCAGCAAAGCCATGGTGTGCAGCAAAGACATTGTTGAGTCGATCTGGCTACCAGCTACACCCTTACATAATGAAGCTGTCCTTGTCTAACACAGCGAACACTGCCCGACTCGGGCAGTATCATTCCTTATCTGTTTCCCCCTACATCACCGAAGCAAAATTAGTAAATGAATTAATTTACGGCAATGATTTATAGCCACCAAATCCACCTCTTGACTCCAAATATAAGCTAATGCCATCAATTTCATCCACCAATGACAAGTCTTTGATTTAATTATGAAAGAATTGCAGACAAGTCAAGCAATTTTTGAAAGTGCACAGTCGTTAAGGGTAAGGCTTGATCATTAATATAACGCCACTCTCACTTCATAGGGATGAAATTGTTCAGGCGTTGGTTATTCCAGTTGCTACAAAGTTTCCAGGTAGTAAATAAGTTACGATATGAGGGATCCGGATAAATAAATCACGTATTTATTGCTCAGTGTGCCCTGCTGAAGGTTGAGGAATGGCGCCCGGCCACCTACGGGCACGGCGTCACCACTACATCACGTCAGTCGGCTCCGAGTAAACCAGCCGTGAGCTCTTTACCCACACATTTCTCTGACACTCGTAAATATTTCTCTTTTAAACTTGTACACTTTGCGGAAACGATTATGGGTGTTCGGTTGTGCACTTAATTAAAGATTGATCAATGAAACAAGTGTAAATGTCTGCGTATCAGAATATCATATTCATATCATGTGTCCCCGGAGACATATACGAAAATGTTCTTTGACCAATGAACTATGATGCTGTAACTAGTCACCGTTCTACAGTTAATGCTAACACTTCACCTGTAACTGCTAAAACTACCAAGACCACCGCAACTGTTGCTCTTGCTACTGCTATTTCTACCATTTCTATTGCTACTAACACCACAAAAACTACTTCATGTCAGCCAGCAATCAACCGTGACCAAGGAATCTACCTACCATGCGCTTGGGACTCACTCATCTATAGTCTATTTGCAGTGAAAACGTACCGATGAATTTCAATTTAAACAAAATAGTAAATCGGATAAAGCGGAATTACGATTGCCAATCCTCATAATTTAACCTTGCCAAATGAACATTAAAATCTCAGAATTGTATTCAATTTAGGATAAAAGTTGTTTAACAAACTATCATAGTTTCAAATCGATATTTTTGGTTTGTATTACAAGGGGTTATTCACATCAAATGAAACACCGAGAACAAGTAGAGTTGGTCTAAGTTAACTCTCATCACTAACCGCACGTGCATTTGTTTCACTTAATTGATTTACTTTTTTATTTAAAGTGAAATTCATCGGTACGTTGTCACTGCAAACAGACTATGTACATCACTATTGCTTATCACCACCTCATTAGCCCACTGGCCTCTTGTTTGTTGTGCTTACTGCCCTCCCTTATCTCATGTCTATACGGCATCACTGGCTTCCCTGTGTTATTCTTCACCCTGTCAATTACCATGTTGTTTTATCACTGGCCTCCTCGTGTTTGTATTACATCCCATCGATCTATTAATATGTTGTTTTAGTGTATCACTGGCCTCATGTTTTTATTACATATTCTTTCCTCAACATTGTTAAACTTGTTATACACGTTTTCTTTGTAAGTGCCCCATGTTTGTGTGTGTGTGTGTGTCATATATATATATATATATATATATATATATATATATAATCTCCCTTATACTCCCTACCATTCACCTGATGAAGGAGCAAGTATACACTCCGAAACGTCGTGCTATTCACAATAAAGAAGTTGACATACATAAATCTTGCTTTTCTTACTTCATTAAACATCATCATCACCACAACATAGACACAGAGGAAGAATCAGTTCATAAGACTTTGAGGTTTTTCTCGAACGTTGTATCTCATTTTTTCATCCTGGCTTTCGTTACCAAGAAAACGAGTTATTGATCCCGTTGTGTTGTTGCAGTAAACTGTCCGTGTGTTACGTGCTTTGCCACTGAACATTTCTGAAAATGTTTATTGTGATTAATTTCATTGCAATGAAAAAGTCAAAACAATTATTGAACACTAAAATAGCCTAACCAAAGATTTGCCTGTTAAGCGAAATGTTGTAAAAACTGACAGTTTAACAAACTGACCTGATGAAATGCATACATGACTTTCTCGAGGACAAATTGCAGTGTTGGCGAGGGGTTAATGCACAAAATGACGTTACAAAGAAATCATCGTTAATCAGGAATGACAAGACAACTCAAGAACTGGAATTTCTCAAGATAACCTGACATCAAAAATCACCTCTTTTTTCTCAAAGATTGTATCCTTGTGATTAACTCATCAGCTCTGCTCACGAACCAAGAATGTTAACGTTTCGGTGTTATTTTATACAAATGAAGATGTTCATTGTTTTCACGAAAATGTAGTTTTTGCAAATTACGATAATGTTAACAGCTCTATTACATTATCGCAAATTCATATTTCAAGGGGATTTCAAGAGACACGTTCATCTGCATCAGATGCGGCTTAGAGGCTTATTTGTGGGAATTAAGCCTCCCAGGCCCCCTTCAATACGGCAAGGGTCTATCGAGAGGCATCCTTCGCTGTGCCTTTTATTGTACTCGGCTATGTCATAATGACATCTACAAAGCAGTTTAACGTACATCTTTTACGAGGTCTTTGTTCTTGGTCGGGAAGGCTTGAATGATCTGTTGTCGGCCTTGTTTTTTTCTCGTCTTCGCTGAAGTCGGCGGTTTTCCGAGTCTTGGTTCGATTCTCTTCCTTCATGCGGTGGTACTTGGCGAGTTCGGCTAAAATGAGGCAGAACTCTTCTTCGGAGATTTTACTGTCCGTGAGCGCCGATGAGACGTGATCGTTGGTCATGTTCAGCTTGGCTTCGGCCAGCACCCTGATCTCGTTCTGTTTTAAGGCCAACGTGAAATGAATTTAAGAAGGCTACTCCCGCCAGTCCTGATACCCCAGCGGCTATTTCCAACCCGAGGACGATGGATGTGGCCATGATGGTCGACAACAAGCCTATGCCGGCACCCCCGAGTCCCATGCCGGCGACCACGAAGGCCATGTCCACGCTGTCGATGGCATTGACAGCACGATGGTACTTTTTGTGCATTAGCCGCATGTCGCGTTCTCGTTCCAGTTGCCGTTTGATATCGCTGATCTGTCGCAAACGAAATCCATCCACGGTTTCGAGCGTTTGAGCCACATTGTCCATGGCCGGATACAATCCCATCTCGAGTATTATTATAAGTTAGGAAATAAGCTTCAGTTTATCCGCCGTCAATATTTGATGAATGTACTTTAAGCTGATGAGGTACATGTGGTCGTATGCAAAAGCCTGGTAGAGTAAAATTTCATCTCCAATAAAAAACCTCGACTCCCTCGAGGCTTGTGGTGGAAGCTGTTCCTAGTTGTACATAAATACGACAGCGCTGATTTTTATGGCCATCGTGCCAGCGTATGTCTACCCCAGCCAGAAGTCCCACCAGTTGTCCGGAGGCATTTCCAAGAACGATGTCGATAATAAGGGTAGAACCTGGTATCACAGTGATCCACGAGTCTGGGACTTCACTATATCGGTTTAAATAGAGCATTTTGCTGCGTCTTCCGAGAGAGGGACTAGCATATAACCCGTTTGATCTGGTAATGGTGATCCGTACATTCCCTTTTTATGAAATGGAATAAAACTCCCCAGTAGAATCCCATTGTTTTTTAGTTTGAGGATATTACGATCCTGATCCATGACGAGATAGGGGTAGGTCAGGACAATATTGATGATCCAGTTCAATGCGCCGATGACTTTTCGACGTTGGTTCACATTGTTTTGTAAGTGCAGGATGTACAAGGTGTTTTCCGTACCGGGTTCTTCGAATCCTCGCGTGTCCCTGAGATCGTAGAACGCGATGGTGGTGATTTGTTTCGGGTTTGACACGTCGCCCATGGTTATGCTCGTACTATGGAAGCGTTTTCAATTGATTCTCAGACAATTTCTCGTGCGTAAACGTTAAGCTGATGAGATGGATTTTTTAAGGTAGAAAAATCCTCGTGAGCGCGATTGTATTCTCCTAGTTAATATATTATATATATATATATATATATATATATCGTGACTCCTTCAATACCCGCATAAGCATTGACGTTTTTCTGTATGTAAATCGAGCACACGTGATTTTGGTGTTTTCGAGGCCAACGGGGTTTACTCCCGTTATAATTTCAACATCTCGGTCGGGTGATGCCTCCCCGAGAAAGACTTCGATATAAAGCGTAACATTGTGTGGAATCCCTTGTGTGAAATCAGTCATGTCTTCGAATTCAAGCACCAACTGTAAACTCGTATTTCGACTATCCGGTCAACTCGCTAGCAAATGACCCGCTTTATTCGGGATGAGGCTCATGATCACACTCCTTCGTTGCGAGTGGACGTAAGCCGAGATGAGAATCCCCTTATTGAGGACTTTCAATAAATAATGATCCCTTGATTCCACAAACATGTAGGGAGAAATGAGGGTGATATTGAGTAGCCAGTCGATTTGGGAGATCAACATCCATTGATTATCATCGGTTAGGACGAACTGGTACAACGAGACCTCGGGTCTAGACATTGTCTAAATCGCCTAGATTGCCATCGAATGCAGGGACCATCACCTATTTGTTATTGTCGTTGAGCACGAGATTGTACTGGGTGTTTTTCCTGAGCCCTCCTGTGAGTACATCGTCTAAATCTCCTAGGTTACCACCACCACCACCGTGGACTTCCGCTCGCCTGTAATTGTTGTTTCTGAATTCTAAACCGTATATTTTGCCTTCGACCCCGGGTTCGTCGAAGCAGCGTATGTCCCCGAGGTCGGAGATAGTTAGTCTGGCGCATTTTCTCACATGCATTGTTGTTCCGGGACCCAAAGATTGAGTCATTGTTTTATGTGCACCATGGTGCTTGGATAGCCGATATGCATTGGTTTATGTTTTATATCTAAAATGGATAGTTTCAATTCCGTGACCATGCCCTGCGTTAACTTTTTGTACTGCAGGGTCAAAAACGATTCGGTTCGACCATCGTTGCACTTTTCCGTTTTGACGGGCACGGCTCTTAGCAGCATGGAAGTGTATTCGCCTTGAATATTGTTGGTCGTGCTTACCCAATTGAGATGAACGAACAGTTTGTGATAGACCACGAGGTTCGGTAATTTCGAACCCATGACGGTCTCTCGAGGTCGTATTTCGTTCGAGATCAACCCGAGCGTTCTCGCAAAGGCTTTACCGAGTTGGATTGGTTTTTTCCCCAGCCGTCAACGTCAGCGTGCCATTCGATTCGTTGAGTTTGATATGGGCTGAAATGGGTTCGAAAATTTCGTCGTTCAAAATACAAACGCTGTAATAACCGTTGGACAAATCATGGCGTTTGCCATCGATGAATAGCCTGTTGTTCCCTTAATGTTGACTGATATTCTACCAACGTTGGTAGTAGGTGAGATCGCAGAGAGCGACTTTGAGTCGTCCCGACGTGTTATCGATTGCGTGTAGCATTTGAACGAGTTCGCCGCTCGTGATTCCTGGGAGCGTAACGAACATGTTACACATATACAATACATTATAATATACATTCAATATGTCTACACCCAAGTACCAGCCTGGAGTGATTTATTTTTTAAAACGATACTTTAAGTGCTAACGATCTAACGCATATGAAAAATGGTGATGGATGTGAAGGAGGGTTCCCACTTTTGAGCTCGATTTATCGATGTTTTTTCAAAGTATAGGCTTTCGGTCACGAACGTCAAGGCAGTCCACACATGGTTTCACAACCCAATGCAGTTCTGGCACAATCAATTCAATTTCACCGTGTGGTGCGCGACGACGGGGTGCGGCGTGACCTTGAACGACACACGTCATGATGCGCTGACTCAGTCCGTGTTTTATTTTCACGTGTATTACCAGATCAGACGCAGCCTCAAAGAGATCAGCACCCCAATGCCACAGGACAAGGCATGGGATGCATCGAACAATCCATACGATCGGCGAGCTTACGAACGGATTTGCGGTGAATTCGAAATCGATCCAAACACGGATTGGCATATACCGGGTACGAACCACGGATTGGGTATTCCGACAGTGGAGCGAAATCCGTGAAAGAAGTCAGTAATGGTTTACTGAAAAGTGGTTGGCTCAAGTATTGTGAATGATGGCGAAATGATCGTATGAATTTTAAAGGCGGTGTTGCTTTCACCGTTCAAAAGGTGGAGCAGCCTCAGTTTGCTGAAACAATTGGAAAGTATATATGTTGGATACGTCGAAGCGGTTTACTCGTCCCGGTGTTGTCAGACTGAACGATTCGATTCGAACGTACGTGTGGGTGCTGCTGGGCGCGCAGTCGCAAACGCGTTCCGGCATCGTGGGTCAAGGGATGGCAGAAACAGTTGGTGTCGAACGTCGAGGACGCCATCGCCAGATCGGTGGATTTGCCGAGTGCCATCTGGTGTTACCAGGACACGTTGGAATACGCCCGGTTGAAAGTCGACTACGTGTTCGGCGTGGGACTGTACATGGCTCCGAGCAACATGTGACTGAGCATCCACAAAGTGGTGGGCTACAACAACGAAATCATCATCACGACCGCCGATCAGAAACTGAGCGTCAAATTGCTAGCCAAAGGCGCTCGCGTCTCCGAGGATACCGCCAAAGCTTGGCTTAAAAAACAAGCCATTTGACAAGTGTACCTGCTGGCTCCCCGATACATCCCGAGAAGAAAGTTTGACATTTCCATACCCAACCGTACCCATCAAGCCAACCTCCTGTTTCTCCCGCACGACAGGGTGAGAAACAAAACGTTCAAGTACGCCCTGACCGTCGTGGACGTTGCCAGTCGCTACAAGGAAGCAGAGCCGTTGACGACCAAAGATTCGAGTCAAGTCAAGCCCTTAGAACGCATCTACAAATGCGATCGCTTGACCTGGCCTGCACTATTGCAAGTCGATCCTGGACGCAGTTCATGGGAGCCGTGTCGCAGCTGTTATCGAAGCATAAACTCCAGGTGAGACGAGGCGTGGCCGGAGCTCACCGAAGCCAAGCCATCATCGAAAGATTAAACAGGACTTTAGCCGAGCGTTTGTTCGGACATCAGTATGCCCGAGAGATGGTAAACCCACAAAAACGATCGACGGAATGGGTCGTACGCTTACTGCGAGTGGTGTCGGCGATCAACAACGAAGTCACTCGACTCCTTGATAAAAGACCCATTGAAGCCATTCGAATGAAATTCGTGACGACCAAATCGGCTGCGCCATCGCGTCATGGCCAAGAGAAAAAACTACCGGACCGGGTCGTCATGAGGTATCTGTACCAGCCTGGTGCACTCGAAAAAGGGGACAAACGTCGCGCGACAGAGCCCGTAAGGTCCATGAAAATGTACCACGTCAACCGACTGGACATCAAAGACGACGAACCGAATCTGTATTACTTGCAAGATGGACCGGGTAGGGATTCGTCCGAGAGGAATTACAAATTGTCCCTCACGACACGGTATTGCCCCCTTATTAAAGATTCGTCTTATGTATCTCATACATGTGGAGATTGATTGAGAAACGGTTGTTCAGACCCGTCGGGCTGGACGTCCATGGCCTCGATATTTACGCCACCCCTTTACTAGCCTGAACGATAGTTTAGGTCTCATGGGCACTGAACGGTTACAACACCTCATGGATACGTTAGTCGATTATAGCTTCGAGACACGAGAATGCGATGTCCCGTACTCCTTAATCCACTTCGATGAGTTCATGGCAGACCCACTCCATAAAGTCGTCACCAAATATTACGGCTACATTTAAATCCAATCCAAACCCAGTTGCTAAGCTCGGCCGCCATCTTTGTTTGGCTTAAGAACTCAGTTCTCGGCTGAAGGCATAGCGAAGGATGGTTCTCGCTATTTTTTAAGGGGGCTGGGAGGCTTAATTCCCACAAATAAGCCTCTAAGCCGCATCTGATGCAGAACTTCCAGTGTAGTACTACTCGCTCTGATGATAAATTTGTGCTTTGAGGGAAATTCTTCCTGGAAGAAGGTAAAGGAGGACTTTTGTTATTCGAGTAGTGTAATGCTGATAAATATAATCTCCTTGTTCCCTCTCCTCTTAGGCCCGCTTCTTCCATTACCCTCTCACTCACTGAACCGCTATGTCTTGCAGAAACGATGTGCACAAGGACATATATATAAAATTCATCTTCATTATTAGCGATTTATTACTGTTATCAGATATTCTGAATTTATCTCTGTAGCCATTTGACGATATAATTATCTATTCAGAGAATATGCACTCGAACAAGTACTGTAAAGTTTCATACTGTAAATAGTCTTGGTATTTGAATATTGGTAATGAGCATCACGCTAATGATTTCATCCTATTACACCGAGGCTTGTTAATATCCATGTCACGCGGAGCAACCATTTCTATACACACTTTTACACATGCTTAAATTTACTTGCCACTGCAATATTTGATCAAAAATCGATGGTCATTTATATGTTTTGGGCTACTGGTTAAGTAGCGTCTCTATGTTGTCATGGAAACAAATGTAAATATGATATGAGCAAAAATATAACATGGAATCAATTTCTTATTAATGATACACCACACAACCGACCAAGTCCGAACAAACTAACGTGACAGTAGCGAAGGAATATAACTATTGGTTGGCATTGTTCAGACTCTCCCCATCATGAAACAAAGAGCAGCAGCATTTACGCCACGCTTTCCGTATTTACATACCCGAATCTGGTCGGACCGACACGTAGTTGAGCGCATATGCAAATAAGAATCACAACTTACTGACAATAGCCGCTAGTTGCCAAAAAAACTCAATTAAAAGATCAATCAGGTATAGATGGCAAAGGTCGGAAGTTCGCTGGTCGACTTTCATCTGACACCTGTCCGTCAGCAGTCCATCATGCTTGTACGTGTTTTTGTCTGATGATGTCATGTTGTTAAAAGGTTTCCTAAAAATCAGGTGGAAAAGAAAAATAATCAAATACGTTCATGAATATATCGTCAAGAGTTATGGAGCATCGTTTGAAACAAACGTCGATTGACAGCACTCTACCTCTAACCATGAACGTGCTCTTCTGACCATTCCGGCGACAATATAATGTTAATTCTATTTCTGTGAACCAACCTTCCGCGTTATGTGCAGAGAACACCGTGCAGTAAACAGTTTACCTGGTAGAGCTATATACTGTTTTAAAAGAAAGCTAATAAAGTAAAACTTTGAATACAGTTCATGGCAGACTCACTCCATAAAGTCGTCGCCGAATTTTACGGCTACATTTAAATCAAATCCAAACCCCGTTGCTAAGCTCGGCCGCCATCTTTCTTTGGCTTAGCAACTCAGGTCTTGGCTGGAGGCACATCGAAGGATGGTTCTCGCTATTTTTTTAAGGAGGGCTGGGAGGCTTAATTCCCACAAATAAGCCTCTAAGCCGCATCTGATGCAGAACCCCCACTACTCGTTCTGATGATAAATTTGTGCTTTGAGGGAAATTAAGGCATTGGTTATACGTGCGTGCGGTAATTATAACTCTCTGACTTCCTCAATTGTTCTGTGTCATCAAATATATCCGCATGAAACTATTAAGTTAGCGCTCCTCATATACAGCTGTAGTAATTATGCCATTGGTTTTACTTACGTTTGTTACTCAATTACAGCTGTGGTAATTTTGACATTGGTTACACCTGTTTTTTGTTACTGAACTACAACCAAGTATATCATTGGTTATGCCTGCTATGGTAACTATAGCATGTTATAGTTGCATGTGTTACTCAACAACACCTGTGGTAATTATTCCATTGGTCACAACTAAATGAACTGAACTGTTGAAATGGTTCTGAATCCTATCATTTATTCTCGTTAATTTTAAGAGAACCAGGGACTCATTTTTTCATGATTTTATATTTGATTGCATATAATAATTTAGAACGCCAACACCAGAGAGTTTTAAGTCTCAAATATCTACTGAAATAAATTAATTAGGTTTGACTGTGTCCTCTCGGCTGTAAGAGTAGAGCAGATTTATTCAGTTGGCAAAAAATGAAATTCTGTCTGATTATATTCGTGCAGGTACATTTTTCTACATATTTGTTGACGTCTATCACAATATATTTTATGTTATAAACAACATGTCGAAGCGGGGTAATGTGAGCAGATCGGGAGATCATATTTATAAGCCTATGTAAAAATGAAATCAGAATCTTGAACAGCCTCGACATTCCCTATTCTGAAATTTGTTTCACGACAAAACGTTAAAAAGAGATACATACAACAAAACTTGTTATATTGCGCGTATGTGAAGTATACTAGCCACATAAAGAAACTGTGCATTGTCAAAATATTATCCCAGTTGATAAGTACGATAACAATGTCAAAGGTACATATAAACTTTAATGGAGGGATCATGAGACCATAACAAGTCGGGAGAATTTCAATTGAAAAGTCAATAACAATGACGTCACGAGTCCACAAGCGGGACAGGGGTCAAACGACAATGTCACAAGCTCAATACCGGGTATGTCCACCATCGGCATTGAGAACAACAGTGCATCGAAGACGCATAGAGCCTATCAAACGTGCAAGGAAGGCTTGTGGGATGTCACGCCAGATTTTCTCAAGTTCTGTTGCAAGGTCAAGGACGTTATCTGGCGGATGAGGAAGACGGCGTAGACGGCGATCCATCTCGTCCCAATCTGTGGCACAAAGTACACTTAACCTGTGTCTTTTCATTAGAGCGACTTCCTATATCCAGGTATACCAGGGTATGAAACTCCCAAACAATTCAGCCAGACCACGGAGCTGGTTAGATGTAAAACTTGCCAGCCCTGACCAAAACTTACCTGCCCACAAATAATTTAGGTTTGACAAGCGACGTAATTTATCATCCAATTGGAATTCATCATTTATTTTTACGAGTGAATTAATAATGATTTTCTATCCTGAAATATGATGAATATCTTCATACACGGGTCTCAATTTTAACCCGACCGTCGAGCAGGTGAATTTGAGAATCTGGCAGCCCGTGTTTAAAATAACCTGTCCAGGGCGGTCGGGCAGTCGGGTATTTCGAACGCTGGGTATACTCTAGAGGACTAATTTCGTGTGCAACCATTTCGTGCTGTGAATTTCTATTTCTACTTCGGCATCGGCAGCCTTGGGTGTCACCATTTCACACAGAACTGACGTCTAGCTGAGTATGTTCTTTCTGCGAAAATTTCACAACTTCTTTTCAAATGTTGTTTGGTCAGGGTTACATCATTTAAGCCTTAATGGGCTTTTTAACGTTTCACAGCAGAGATTTAAAACACTTTTGGCATAACTGATGTTTGCACCATGTTACCGTGTTTGTCCCTGGTCCCTGTTCTACAAAGTGATAGCAGCACTAAGACTATCGTAACTCCGATCTTAACTACGATCGGTCTGTGGAACGGTTACGTTGTAGACACTTGTCATGCCTTTCCATGTGTTTGTGACAGGAGTTATTGGTAGGGAAGGAAACGCTCTCATATCGCCAACACATGGTATGATAACTGTTTGATAGTGGTTCATATACACGTGGTTAGGATCTGGTCGCATTCGCAATTTGGGGTTCTGACACTAGTGGAGAGTTAGTATTATTCTGGAAAGGGTTTTGTCGCTGTTATTTGAAAGATATCAAGCTAGCCTGATAGTTAATGACGTTTTTGTTTCGACCAAAATAACATTTAGTCGAAGAAAAGAAAAAAGTTATCTTATTTCCACAAAACCAGCAAAACATAAGCATAAGGTTCAGGTTAACTTCAAAATGAAGCCCAGAACGTTGCTGTATTTCTGAGTTTATGAAATATGACAAAAAGACAGATTTGTGGTTTCTATTTACATTATATACGTTAGTATGTAGCATTTGTCACTAAAGGACACTTGGTTAACAAATGTTATCGGTTCCCAGTTGCGCAGATCGATGCTCATGCTGTTGATCACTAGATTGCCTGGCCCAGATTCGATAATTTACAGACCGCCGCCATATAGCTGGAATATTGCTGAGTGCTGCGTAAAACTAAACTCACTCACTCATTTGCCACTAAAGAGACAAAGTAAAATGATAGGGCGATAAGCAATAAAAAATATGCAAAGCTGTTCTTACGGATCTGACTTATCATGTACTTGTTATTGTTTCTGTTAGTGAGTGAGTTTTACGCCATTTTAGCAATGTTCCAGCAATGTTCCGGCGGGGGACACCAGAAATGGGCTTCACGCATTGTACAAAGCGGAACCGGAAGGTGGTATTTTTAAATCGCATCTCACATCCGTCCCTTGCACGCCAGGTAAAGATCCTTTTCTGTCCCTTGCAATTCTCACCCTCGCCATGACAACAAGGTTACTTTATCCCATGTGTCAAGGGAGGGCACTCTTATCAGCTCCGACCACTAGGACATAGTGAATGGAGCTCTAAATACCTAATACTCGGTAGACAAATTTATCTTCGGCCACTAAATATCGGCTTGTATCATCAATTACACACTGGGCATAAAGTCCCAATTATAGTTGCCGTACCGTTACGGCGCCGAGCTCTTGCCCATAACGATTTTTCTCCACGGATAAGGACAGAAAAGGCAACAACTACGCCGAGTTAGTTTCAATGGACTCTCGGCATCTATTAGGACAATATACACCTTATTACTCTTCCTTAATATATTTAGCAGAGACAGTTGTCTCAAATCGGCCATGCTTATCATTCGCTGGCAGCGTACGCTCAAGAGGGTCTGTGCTATCAAATTAGAATCATTCCTGCAATTATCCACGCTGTCCTTGTGTCTGTAGATTGTCTGAGATTGCGTGATACTGCGGACATTACAATAGGTTAACCTAGTATAGAGGCTGCACAGACGCCGTATCGACAGGGAGAGCTCGCTGTGGTCATGAGGCGTGTATACATGATGTAATTATTCCAGCGTTTGGAGAAAAATTAGAACATATACTGGAACCATTTGTGCCAATAGAATCTAACGCTGAGTACTTGTGTCTGAAGTGACTGTTTAGGCATTATTATGAAGCAAGAAAATGTACGACTACTTGTGTATAAATTCCATAAGATTTCAGGAATACAAAAATCAGAGACCACTCTCCTGTCTTTCATCCCCAAGAGAGTTGGTGAGTGTCAGCTCTGATATCAGTTTCGGCTTTTACATTGTCTCTCTCTATAGTGTATTCCACAGGCAAATGCTCATTAACCTATTTACAAAAATTTCCCGAAGTATGCATTCCATGGAATACCCAATGGTAAATAATTCTCCCAGATAAATAATTTGGCCTTGTGTTTAAAGCGTCACTCATCACGCCGACGATCTGGCTTCAATTCACTATATGGATGCAATGTGTGAAGACCATTTCTGATGTGATATTGCTGGACGATTGCTGTAAGCAGTGTGAAACCATACTTACTAACTCACTCACTCACTCCACGTAGTCTTAATACACCATATCTACCATAGCTGATAGGATACGTTTCATACCTTAAGAAATGTTCCTGTTCCACTGCTATGCAGTTCTCAGTGGTATGATGTGGTGGCATTGTACATCGATATGTCGTATTTCATTCTCACAAACGGACTGGGTATCGGCCATTGACGATTTGAAAATCTGGCCCACAGTGGTTAGACTAAATGGATGATACTAAAGTACAATGACATATCTTGTTACAGTACAACGGTATCGTACAGTACATACATAGTCATGGAGTGAGGCATGTTTGTGCAGTGTGTACATTGTCATGTATGAAGAATCCACGTGGAACTGTAAAAATGTTCCTGTTAGTATTATGAAAATTCCTTGTTTCACGAATATTTGAATGTTGACTTCATTGGGTGCAACTTCCAGATACATCCACAACGTGTCAGGCCAAATGGCCATTGTAAAAGCATAGATCGAAGATCTTATCAAACATTCAGCACATGTACAACAAAACTCACACACCGTAGAAATAGCATTATTCAGAGCTCTGACAAAGACCCTTTCTGTGCTGTAGCAGCCTTTGAAGAATGTAATATAAACTAGCTCCAGCTCCTTTTCATTCTTGTAGGTGTGGGTTTTTTCCAGATTCCCCCTTAGAAAATTAAAACGGAACCATTCCTTTCCATGTCACATTCTTGGGAACTTAAATTAACACGATGATAAAAATGGCAAATAACTAACCAAGATGTAAGAAGTGCTACCGTCTCACTTGTCGGTATAACTCAACTCTGACGCAAAGGACGAGGGTTTGAAGACTGCCTTGTCATTTCTACATTGATATGCTGAATAGGCTCACAAAACGTCCGTATTGAGATACTTGTGCTGATGTTCAACCACACTAAATTCGAGAGGATCATGCCAAAAACCCTCGCTGCCTTAGCGTCAGAGTCGTAATTAAGATGTCGTAAATAACGCCGGTTTCGTTTTCACTTCAAGACTGCTTTGTTCTCCTCAAATGATAACCAGGCAAGCCAAGTACGATATCAGATTGAGTTTTCTCCCAACAAATAACGTTAAAGTTTAAACTTGTTACACTTTATACATCCTATCCATTAATCACGTCTGTGTCTTTCCTCTGTCTCCCTACGTTGAGTGGGGAGGGGGTCATTTATCACAACGAACTGGCTGTACCATTGTTCACATGAATGTAACTAGGGAGTGCTACACAAGAGGGATGTTCAACAAGGGATTGTCACACTATCATACAGTCAAGTCTGAATGTGATTATCGATCCCAACACTCACACTGAACCCATCCAGTCCGTAGTTCTGTGATTGAAATCACAAACATATAGTTCAGGCACAGAAAAGAAAGAAGCTGATACTGACAAGCGGACCCTTTAGCCACTTGACTAATCCACCGTTCCTGATGATGATGATTATTATTATTATTATTATTATTATTATTATGTTTTGTTTTACAGATTAAAGATAGTGTGCAGCAGAGAGGGTTCGGGTGATCCTCGCACAGTCAGGCTGGTAAGGCTCATCATCAGCTCAGGGCCCTTGCCCCCTCTACACGCAGCCCAGACAGCGAATGGGACTTCTCCCAGGAAACGCTGCCTAGTTGAACCCACCAAGAACTTTCCGGAGAATATGAAGGCTCCCCAACACTTAAGCCTTCTGCATTACCCAGAGTGTCAGAAGGGCTGTACTCCCGGTGGAGAACCCGGGCACTCTCCTGATCTGCGCCAAGAGATCAGGAGGTACCAAACCAAGGGCACCGAGAACAATGGGGAGCCTGGCGACAGTGTACTTGGGATGCAGGCAAGACATTTCAAAGGCGAGGTCCGCATATTTATCATGCTTTTCCTTAATCTTGCCAATCACATTGGTGTCAAAAGGAACAGAAAATTCAATGATATAAATAAATTCATTGGCTTTATCAAAAAGGACAAGATCAGGTTTGTTGGCAGGAATTCTTCTGAGGCTGTATATGGGCCTATTCCAGAGAAGTTTCAAAGCATCATTTTCCATGACGCCCTGGACATGTTCAGGGTCGTACCATGGATGGACCTCGGAGTCAAAGCCACAGGCATGTCGGAGACGGTAGTAAAAGCAACGAGCCATGTCATCATGTCGTTTAAGATATGATGTTTGTGCCAAGGAAGGGCATCGACTGACAAGGTGTTGGACAGTCTCCGTGAATTCATTGCAAAGTCGACATTTCATATTATTATTATTATTATTATGTTTTACAGATTAAAGATAATATGCAGCAGAGAGGGTTCGGGTGATCCTGGCACAGTCAGGCTGGTAAGGCTCATCATCAGCTCAGGGCCCTTGCCCCCTCTACACGCAGCCCAGACAGCGAATGGGACTTCTCCCAGGAAACGCTGCCTAGTCGAACCCACCAAGAACTTTCCGGAGAATATGAAGGCTCCCCAACACTGCAGCCTTCTGCATTACCCAGAGTGTCAGAAGAGCTGTACTCCCGGTGGAGAACCCGGGCACTCTCTTGATCTGTGCCAAAAGATCAGGAGGTACCAAACCAAGGGCACCGAGAACAATGGGGAGCCTGACGACAGTGTACTTGGGATGCAAGCGAGACATTTCAAAGGCGAGGTCTGCATATTTATCATGCTTTTCCTTGATCTTGTCAATCACATTCCTGTCAAAAGGGACAGAAAATTCAATGATATATATAAATTCATTGGCTTTATCAAAAAGGACAAGATCAGGTTTGTTGGCAGGAATTCTTCTGAGGCTGTATATGGGCCTATTCCACAGAAGTTTGAAAGCATCATTTTCCATGACGCCCTGGACATGTTCAGGGTCGTACCATGGATGGACCTCGGAGTCAAAGTATTATTATTATGATGATGATGACGACGACGACGGTCGGTGATGATGATGATCATCACTGTTTTGCATTTCAAAACATTTAGAAAACATCCACTCAGTAAGAATATTAAGACAGAAATGATTATAAAAATTTATGTTGAGATTGATTAAACATTTTCGTGAAGCACATCTATCTGCTCAGGTTAACGCTTAGGATCGTATGGCCCCAGTGTCGATCGAGTCGTGATGGATCATATGCTCTTCTAACCTAACCACATATTGTGTCAAATAAGAAACAACGGTCAGGTTCAATATTTAGGCCAGATCTAAGTAAAAAGAACCAACGAACTCACAAAGTGTCTGGCGCTAAGTCAGTAGTGGTGTGGAAACTGATCCATGGAGTGAGTGAGTGTAAGTGAGTGGGTTGAGTTTTACGCCGCACTCAGCAATATTCCATCCATATGGCGGCGGTCTGTAAATAATCGAGTCTGGACAAGACAATCCAGTGATCAACAGCATGAGCATCGATCTGCGCAATTTGGAACCGATGACATGTGTCAACCAAGTCAGCGAGCCTGACCACCGGATCACCTTATTCGCCTGTTACGACAAGCATGGCTTACTGAAGATCAATATTCTAACCCGGACCTTCACGGGTACTGATCCATGGAAGCCATGCTTTGCTATGTATAACCCCGAAACAATGGCAAGAAGTCAACACTAAATTCTTGTGTTAAACCAAACATAAACAATTAACGGTTAAACCTCAGAATCATAAGTTCACAGTCTGGCGGTTTGGGACAACTGCTTGTTAAAAATTCAAGTTAAAGAACAGAAGTTAATATTAACATTTATTAAATAAATACATATGTTATATTTCAACAACTCTTAAATTTAGAAAACAGCCGCTTCACACGAAGTATGAATATTATGTAAATGTAAATTTCATTTGAAATAATAATTGATAATAATTGCTCTTCTTCACAATATATCGTACACTGTATACTTCCACAGATGCATGCATTCATTATGTAGTCTTGTGCAACAGCTTGCTAACACAAGGTTCAACCGATTTGGTTTCCCTTTAACTATTGATGGATTCAGTGGAAAGTATAAACACTGTGACAAAATAGTGTTATTGGAAACTCTCATGGGGAACGGCATTCAGTCTGAAATGTAGCATGTGTATCGAAGCGGCTAAAGGAAAACTTTTCACAGCATAAATGCTCAAAGTAGGTTCCATATATACACACCAAACATCGATACCTTAAATAACTTGTCACATAAATGTCAGTCTAGTTGGGAACGTTTAATTACCCCTCACATCAATTTTTTACATTTATGGTAATAACGTTCGTCTTGAATTCGATAATAAAATTTTGGCTTGGTAGTAAGAGGGCTTAAGACCGTTCTCTCTGATAAAAATCTATTGGAAAAACCTGAATTGATACACAAGAAAATGACATACGAGTGGAAACATGCATACACAGTAACTGGGTAAAAGTTCAAAACACGGAAATACACGGAAATAGATAATTTGTAAAGTGATTAGTGATCGATAAATAGGAAAGGTAAAAGTTCATCTATTTTCAAAATGCACGTTTTTCCAATTGCACATAATCAAAATACTTTGTAGGTTAAACTTTCTTAATAAAAAATGTAATCTAGTAGATCGGGCCAATTGCAGAAGCGAAAGTGTTTCTCATTTCTTCTGGAATTTGAAATTATCGAAACAATTTTACTTGGACTAAAGTTTAAGAAAACTGTCGGAAAAGTGCCAAGAAGATTAGGGGTTTGATTAATCCCTCAGTGTTAACAGCAAAGCATGTTGTACATCCCAGACAGAGTTGAGTCGATCTGGCTACCACCTGCACTCATCACATAATCAAGCTGTCCTTATCTTGTACAGTGAACCGCTGAAACCACTGCCCGACTCGCACCGTATCATTCCTTATCAGTTTCCACCTACATCATCGAAGCAAATTTAGTAAATAAATTAATTTACGGCAATGATTTATAGCCACAAGATCCACTGTTTGACTCCAAATATTAGCTAATGCCATCAATTTTATCCACCAGTAACAAGTCTTTGATTTAATGTGGAAAGAATTGCAGAGATGTCAAGCAATCTTTGAAAGTGCACAGTCGTTAAGGGAAAGGCTTGATCATTATTATAACGCCACTCTCACTTCGTAGGGATGAAATTGTTCAGGCGTTGGTTATTCCAGTTGCTACAAAGTTTCCAGGCAGTAAATAAGTTACGACATGAGAGATGCGGATAAATAAATCACGTATTTATTGCTGAGTGTGCCCTGCTGAAGGTTGAGGAATGGCGCCCGGCCACCTACGGGCACGGCGTTACCACTACATCACCTCAGTCGGCTCCGAGTAAACCAGCCGTGAGCACTTCACCCACACATTTCTCAGACGCTCGGACTTATTTCTCTTTGAACTTGTACACTTTGGGAAACGATTGGGTGTTTGGTTGTGCACTTAATTAAAGATTGATCAATGAAACAAGTGTGAATGTCTGCGTATTAGAATACCATATTCCTATTATCTGCCCCGGAGAAATGTACATGCACGAAAATGTTCTTAAACCTACTACAGCCATTTCTACCATGTCTACTGCTATTACTGCTACAACAACTACTGCACTTAACATCATCATCACCATGACATAGAATGAATAAATCCATCAAACGTTGAGGTTATTCTTAAAATTCGTATCTCATTTCTTCATTCAAGGTTTTCGTTACCAAGATAACGAATTATTGATCCGCTTGTGTTGTTGCGGTCAGTGTGTTACGTCAGAACATTTATGAAAATGTTTATTATGATTAATTTCGTTGCAATAAAAAAAAGTCCAAGCAATTATTGAACACTAAAATAGTCATTCCTCTGGCCAAAGACTTCCCTGTTAAGCGAAATTGTGTAAAAACTGACAGTTTAACAAATTGACTTGAGGAAAGTCATACATGACGTTTCCCGAAGACAAATTGCAGCGTCGGCTTCGGGGTTAATGCATAGAATGACGTTACAAAGAAATCGTCGTTAATCGAGAATGACAACACAACTGAAGAACTGGAAGTTTCCAAGATAACCTCAAATTCAAAATCACCTCATTTTTCTCAAAGATTGTGTCCTTGTGATTACTTCATCAGCTCTGCTCACGAACCAAGGATGTGAACGTGTCGATGTAATTTTACACGCATTCGGAGAATGCAGGTGTTCATTGTTTTCACGAAACTATACCTTTAGCAAATTACGATATTGTTAACACATTAAACATTATTGCAATGTGATATTTCAAGGGGATTTCAAGGGACACGTCCTGATGATAAATATGAGTTGTGAGTGAAAGTCCGCTAACATTTTTTCAAAACCGAACGCGCTAGTTTCTATCACAGTTTTATGAACAAAATATCTGGGTCCCTGCCAATCCTAAGGATGGGATCAGTGAGGCGAAGTGAAATGCGATCTAAAGTTTCGTCATTATTCGCTGTATAATACCGTTATCAAACAGTCTTAATTTATCTCTGTAGCCATTTGACGATATAATTATTTATTCTGAGCACATGCACTCGAGCAACCGCTGTAAAGGTTCATAATGCAAATAGCCTGGTATTTGAATATTGGCAATGGGCATCACGCTAATGATTTCATCCTATTACACCGAGGCTTGTTAACATCCATGTCGTGTTGAACAACCTTTGTCTAAAAACACTTCTACACATGCTTAAATTTACTTGCCAATGCTATATTTGCTCAAGAATCGATAGACCATTCATCTGTTTTGAGCTACCGATTAAGTAGCGTCTCAATGTGGTCTCAGAAACAAACGTAAATATGATATGCGCAAAAATAAAAGTTATAACAGGGAATCAATACTTCTTAATGATACATCACACAACCGATCAAGTCCAACCAAACTGACGTGACAGTAGCAAAGGAATATACCATTGGTTGATTTTTTCATTCTCTCACCATCATGAAACAAGGGGCAGCAAGACGAAACGACATTTACGCGACGCTTTCCGTATTTACAAACCCGAATCTGGCCGGACCGACACGAAATAGAGTGCATGTGCAAATAAGAATTACAGACCACTTACCATAGCCGCTGGTGGCAAATAAACTCAATTATACATGAATGAAGTGAAGATGCCAAAGCTGGATGTTTGACGAATCACCTGTACTGACAGTCGGAAGTTTCCTAGTCGACTTTTATTCGACTCCTGATGCAGCTAGCCGTCACCTGTCCATCGTGCTTGTACGTGTATTTATGTGATGATGTCATCCTGTATACAAAGTTTTGTAAAAACTCATATGGAAAAGGAAAAAAAATGCATTTCTTCCATTGTAAAGGGATTGGGTTATAATCAAATACGTTAATGAACATGCCTTAGAAGTTATGGAGCATCGTTTGAAACAAACAATGACTGATATCACTCTATTTCCAACGATGAACGTGCTCTTCTGACGATTCAGGTTACACTATTTCTGTGGGGCCACTCTTCCACGTTATGTTCAATAGCACTGTTCAAATCAGAGAACACCATGATGTAAACATGGTCTACCTGGTAGATTTATATACTGTTCCGAAAGAAATACCAAATACGTAAAACCGTGATATAGTGCTGACTACAAAGAAACAAAACCCATCAAACCTTAACAACCTTCAATTTGGTTGCACCAACGTGTGCTACTCAACTACAGCTGTGATAATTATACTATTAGTTATACCTTCATGTGGAAAAACTGTGGTAATTAAAACTGTCTGGTTTCCTGAATTCTTCGGTGTAATCAAATATATACACATGAACATATTAAGTCAGCAGTCCTCAGATGTTACAACTGTTACAACTAAATGTGTCACTGAACTATAGCTGTTGGAACAGTTCTGCATCCTTTCATTTATTCTCGTTTATTATAGGATAACTGGTGACTCGTTATTTTCATGCGGATATGTTTGATTACATAGAATAATTCAGAACGCCAACGCCAGAGAGTTTTAAGTCTCAAATATCTACTGGAGCGAATTAATTAAGTTTGAATGTGTCCTCCAAGCTGTACCGGTAGGGCAGAGGAATTCAGTTGGCAAGAAATAGAAATTATGTCTGACTACATTCCTGCAAAGTTATTTTTCTCCATATTTGTTGAGTGCTGTCAGAATATATTTTATGTTATAAACAGCATGTCGCAACGGGGTAATAAAAGCAAATTTGAAGATCACATTTATAAGCTTATGTAAAGATGAAATCAGAATCTTGAACAGCGTCAACCTTCTCAAAATGTTTGACGACAAAACGTTAAACAGAGATACTTACAACAAAACTTACATATACATTGCGCGCATGTGAAGTCTTTAGTTGATTTGAAAGCAGAGAAAACACATTGCTGTTCTATTCAACACGTCAAAATGTCTCTCAATGACATTTAGATATTTGTTTAACACTTGGTCATGATATTGTCCAACCGTACTGCGGCATAAAGTTCACTTAAACTGTGTCTTTGCACAAGATTGACTTTTCAGTTTTAGGTATTCTCTGGAGGACGTATCGCGGTTCATGATGTAAAACGAGTAAATTTCTGTTTACACTTCAGCATGGACAGTCCTGGGTGTTTACATCGAGTATGACGTCAGTGGCGGATCCAGAGGGGGTTCAGGGGTTCCACACACACACACACACACACACCCTTTTGAAAATGACGGTTCGAACCCCACCTTGGCTCTGCCATTGCAAAACATTAACTTCAATGTGGTCTTTAGTTATTTTCAAAGGGGTGGCGAACCCAAACCCAAATATGTGATTGTACCCAAACGGTGTGGATGGTTTCCCATATCAATCACATGATCGTCCGGTTCACATCCGATTGTTTACACTCCGCTGTCATACAAACAAACCATGCTTCATAAATGATGATAGGATTCATATATCTAGTATATAGACACAGTCATCAGAGCGTCGGGGTAGCCTAGTGGTTAACGCGTCCGTTCGGCAAGACCCGGGTTCAATTCATTTCATGGATACAATGTCTTAAGCATATTTCTGATGTGATATTGCTGGAATATTACTAAAAGCGGTGTAAAACCATACCCATTCACTCACTCACTCCACGCAGTCGTTTTTCACCAAGGTCATAGGATAGGTTTCATACCTTGGGAATTGTTCCTGTTTCAACACCTGGTATGCAGTTCTCAGAGGTATGATGTAGTAGTATTGTATATGTGTGCTTGATGTGCAATGGAGCAGCATGGCGTTACACCTTACAAGGTATGCCAGTCTTACAAGTGGACTGGGTATCGGTTCATTGAAGAGTTAATGATGAAGAGAAATAGTCCACGAACATTTGAATACTGACTTCAGTGGGTGTAACTTCAAGATAAATCCACGTAATGTAAACGTTCAGCACATGTACAACAAAACATTAACAAACAATAGAAATTAACAGTATTATTCAGAGCTCTGACAAAGATCCTTTCTGTATCAACTACTATAGCAGCCTTTGAAGAATGTGTAAACATCATAACTCGATTCAATTCTTTTCATTTTTTTTTGAAGGCGGGGTGGGGGGTCATTTTTAGTTTCAGTTTCATTCCTTTCTATGTCACATTCTTGCATTAACACAATGAATAAAAGGGCAAATAAATAACCAAGATGTAAAAGTGCTATCGTCATGCTTGTCGGTACAACTCAACTCTGACCGAAAGGAAGAGTATTTGAATACTGCCTTGTCATTTCTACTTTGATATGCTGAATAGGCTCACAAAACGTTTGTATTGAGATACTTGCGCTGATGTACAACCACACTAAATTCACGAGTATAATGCCAACCCGGCGCGGCCTTGGCGTCAAAGTCGTAATTACGATGTCGTAAATAACGCCGGTTTCGTTTTCTCTGCAAGACTGCATTGTTCCCCTCATATGATATCCAGGCAAGCCAAGTACGATATTAGACGTTAAACGTTAAAGATTTAAAATTGTTATACTTTATATATCCTATTCATTAATCACGTTTGTGTCTTTCCTCTGTCTCCCTACGTTGAGTGAGGATGGGGGTCATTTATCACAACGAACTGGCTGTACCATTGTTCACATGAATGTAATTGGGGAGTGCTACACAAGAGGGAAGTTCAACAGGGGATTGTCACACTATCATACAGTCTGAATGTGATTATCGATCCCCACACTCACACTGAACCCATCCAGTCTGAAGCTCTGTCATGTCTGGTGGATCTTTCTGCATCACTGCAAGGTTGCGATAACAAACATACAACTGTTTTTCACGAAGCCCATATATCTACTCTCTTCTGAAGCCTTGTCATAAGCTATACTGTGTATATATCATACATTGTATACTTCTACAGATGCATACATTCGCCCTGTATTCTTGCACAATGGTTTACTTTGGCCAGCTTCCACCAGTTTGGTTTCCTTCTGATGCAGATGAATTTGGTGCAAAGTATGATCACGTTTAGGGATTCTACAGAAAAAATAGCATTCTTTACAACACGAAAACATACTCTCGTGGGGAAGACCATTCAGTGTTAAATATAGCATGTATATCGAAGCGGCTTCAAAAACACTTTTACAGTAAAATTGCCAAAAAGGTGTTCCAAATACACACTCCAAACATCGATACCTTAAATAACTTGTCACATACATGTCAATCCAGTTGGGGACATTTAATTTCCCCTAACATCAATACTTTACATTTATGGTGATAACTTTCCTCAAGAATTCGATTATAAAATATCTGCTTGGTGGTAAAAGGTTTAAAGGTCGTTCTTTCTCATTAAAATCTCTTCGATAAAACTGCACTGATACACAAGAAAAACGTATACGAGTGAAAACATGCATACTGAAGAACTGGATAAATGTTCAAAACACAGAATTTCTGTTTTTATAAAGCGATGTAATGAACGATCGATATATAGTATCAATACTATACTAGCCACATAAAGAAACTGTGCATTGTCAAAATATTATCCCAGTTGATAAGTACGATAACAATGTCAAAGGTACATATAAACTTTAATGGAGGGATCATGAGACCATAACAAGTCGGGAGAATTTCAATTGAAAAGTCACAATGACGTCACGAGTCCACAAGCGGGACAGGGGTCAAACGACCATGTCACAAGCTCAATAACGGGTATGTCCACCAGCGGCATTGAGAACAGTAGTGCATCGACGACGCATAGAGCCTATCAAACGTGCAAGAAAAGCTTGTGGGATGTCACGCCAGTTCTGTTGCAAGGTCAAGGACGTTATCTGGCGGATGAGGAAGACGGCGTAAACGTCGATCCATCTCGTCCCAAACATGCTCTATCGGGGAGAGATCCGGTGAATTTGCAGGCCAAGGCAGTAAACCAACGTTGTGGTGTTGCAAGATAGCCATAACAATCCTTGCCGTATGAGGGCGGGCATTGTCCTGTTGGAATGTTAACCCAGGGCCATGACGTTGCAGAAAAGGAATTGCCACAGGTCGAAGAATCTGATCCCTGTAGCCCACACCAGTTGGTGAACAATCACGAAAATAGTTCTTTGGCATGCTGTTATTCCACCCCAAATCATCACGGAACCACCACCAAAGCGATTCCTCTCCATGACACAGGCCTGTATAGGCACGTTGACGTCCATCACTATTGGAAATGTTAAACCTGGACTCATCTGTAAAAACAACATTTCTCCACCAAAACAGGGCTCTGCGGACATGATTTCGGCACCACATTCGGCGAGCTTGTCGATGACGTTGTGTCAGGATAGGCCGTATGGCGGGACGTCGTGGTCAGATCCCGTGATGACGTAAACGTTGTCGAACTGTGTTGGGGTGGATACGGCGAAGTCCTGGGATGGTTCGGGCAGTCATCACTGCAGTCTGAAACCTGTGGCGAAGATGGGTCACCCTTATCCATCTGTCCTGTCTTGTCGTTGTTACACGTGGACGTCCAGAACGTGGCCGATCGATGACGTCATTTTGTTCTGGTAGCGTCTCACCAGTGCAGAAATGGTGTTCCGGTGGCAGTGGAAATGTGCAGCCACTTGTCGTTGAAACATTCCCCACGGACCATCCCAATGGCCTCATGACGTTGTGCAGACGTGAGCCTTGGCATGCTATGCGTTTCAATAGCCGTTTAATTTTTTGAACGATCGCAAGAGCAGGGGTTGAGCTTTCCAAAGTGACAGTATTGTGTGGCATTCATTTGCTCTGTTTCCCTTTCCTGGAATGCACGTGCAACAACGTATTGCACGTCTCAAGGACGAAACCACTGACGTCACGGAACGTGGCACGTGCATGCATGTTGGATACATGTCACTAATCTCTGAGTTTCAATCCTTATGTGTATACAAAGGTTTGATAAATTTAGATTTTAAATTTTTGTATGCACAGTTTCTTTATGTGCCTAGTATATATATCGATCGTATAAAAACTCACGTGTTTCCCGTTGTACATGGTTTTCCAAACTCCAAATACTTTTACTGACACATGTATACGTAGGTTAAACGTTCTCAATCAAAAACGTACATCTTGTAGATCGGTACCAATCTGCAAAGAAGAACATGTTACTCATTTCTTTTGGGAATTTGAAATCAGTAAAATACTGTCGGAAACGTTCCAAGAAGATGACAGGGTTTGATTAACCCTCAGTGTCAACAGCAAGGCCTTGGAGTACAGCCCAGACAGTGATGAGTCGATCTGACTACCCGCTGCACCCTTACATAATGAAGCTGTCCTCGTCTTACACAGTGAACCAAGGTAAACCACTCGCATCGTATCCTTCTTTATTCTTCTTTATGTGTTTGCCCCTACATCATTGAAGCAAAATTCGTAAATGAATTAATTTTCGTGATTTATAGCCGCCAAATCCACCTCTTGACTCTAAATATTAGCTGATGGCATCAATTAACCAACAGTGACAAGTCTTTAATTCAATGTGGAAAGAATTGCGGAGATGTCAAGCAATTCTTGAAAGTCCACAGTCGTTAAAGGAAAGGTTTGATCATTAATATAACGCCACTCTCACTTCGTAGGGATGAAATTGTTCAGGCGTTGGTTATTCCAGTTGCTACAAAGTTTCCAGGTTGTAAATAAGTTACGATATGAGAGATGTGGATAAATAAATCACGTATTTATTGCTGAGTGTGCCCTGCTGAAGGTTGAGGAATGGCGCCCGGCAACCTACGGGCACGGCGTTACGACTACATCACGTCAGTCGGCTCCGAGTAAACCAGCCGTGATCACTTCACCCACACATTTCTCAGACACTCGTAAATATTTTCATTAAACTTTTTGAGTGTTTGGTTGTGCACTTAACTATATATTAATCAATGAAATAAGTGAGAATGTCTGTGTTTCAGAAAATCAACTTATATAATATCAACATTATCTGCCCCCGTAGAAATGTACTTACACTAAAATGTAATTTGACCCATGTACCATGATGTTACAACTGGAATCATTCTACTGCAAACCCTACTACATAAACTGTAACTGCTCAAACCACCGGAACTATTCTCCCTACTACTGCTGCTACTGCTACAACAACTACTGCACTTTAGGAAGACTTAGTCTATTAAACATTGAGAGGGGTTTTTTTAACTGTTACTCATTTGTTCATCCAGGATTTTGTTGCAGAGAAAACGAGTTATTGATCCGAATGTGTTGTTTCAGTAAACTGTCCGTGTGGTACGTGCTTTGACACAGAACATTTCTAAAAATGTTTATTGTGATTATTGTCATTGCAGGCAAAACTTCCAAGCAATTATTGAAACCACAAATGGCCATTTCTCTGACCAAAGATTTGCCTCTTCGGCGAAATGTTGTAAAAACTGACAGTTTAACAAATTGACTTGAGGGAAGTCATACATGACGTTTCCCGGAGACAAATTGGAATGTTGGCCGAGGGGTTAATGCACAGAATGACGTAAGAAAGAAATCATCGTTAATCGAGAATGACAACACAACTCAAGAACTGGCAATTTCCAAGATAACCTGAATTTCAAAATCACCTCTTTTTTCTTAAAAATTGTCTCTTGTGATTACCTCATCAGCTCTGCTGACGAACCAAGGATGTGAGCGTTTCGATGCAACTTTATACACATTGTGCAAATGTAGATGTTCATTGTTTTCACGAAAATAGAGTTTTTGCAAATTACGATAATGTTAACAGCTCTATCACATTATAGCAAATGAATATTTCAAGGGGATATCTAGAAACACATTCTGATGATACATATGTGTTTTTAAGAAGTCCTGGTAAAAGTTTGTTATTCGAATAGTTTGATATCGATGAAATTGATTACTTACTCATGATAGAGATCTATGGTTTTGGTGGAATAGGTCTGCTCCTAATTTTCGGGTAGTAACAGTAGTAGTACTAGTAGGACCACTAGTTAAACCTCCATCTGTTGCTCAATGACTGCTATGGTAAATATGCCATTGGTTACACCTAAATGTGTCTAAATGTGTTATGCAGCTACAGGTGTGGAAATAGTTCTGTTTCCGTAAATTTGTTCCTATGAATTATCAAGGGACCACTGACTCATTATTTTCATGTGGATATATTTGATTACACAGGATATATCACAACGCCAACGCCAGATAGATGTTATATTATTTCCGTTGCACATTTTGGTATTAGTAAAGGTATAGTTGCCACAGCTTACTTGAGTAACACACGCAGGTGTGACCAGTGGCATAATTAACCACAGTTGCACTTGAGTAACACATGTAGGTGTAAGTAAAGGTATAGTTACTACAGTTTACTTGAGTAACACATGTAGGTGTAAGTAAGAGTATAGTTACAACAGCTTACTTGATTAACACATGTAGATGTAAGTAGGTATAGTTACTACAGCTAAACACATGTAGATGTATAGTTACTACAGCTTACTTGAGTATATGTAGGTGTAAGTAAAGGCATAGCTTGAGGAAGGTGTAACACATGTAGGTATAAGTAAAGGTATGGTTACTACAGCTTATTTGAGTAACACATGTAGGTGTAAGTAAAGGCATAGTTACTACAGCTCACTTGAGGAACACATGTAGGTATAAGTAAAGGTATGGTTACTACAGCTTATTTGAGTAACACATGTAGGTGTAAGTAAAGGTATAGTTACTACAGCTTACTTGAGTAACACACGTAGGTATAAGTAAAGGTACAGTAACTACAGCTGAAGTTGGGTAACGCACCTAGGTGCAACTAAAGAAATGAATCTCAATGTTTAATGGCAGTTGTTGTTGAAATCATACCAAACTGTTGAAATTGTCCCTTACACCATGGAGAAGGTGCTGCCGATCTCTTTTCGTGTTTTCAAATCGACTTCACAACGGCTCTGTTCTGCTGTTGTGTGCGACGTTCTCCGTGGTCTAGTGGATAGGTCGACGGAAAGCATCGAAAGTGGCTACCTTTTTAATCTGGGGCATGTTAGTTCAGTAGGCTTGCACATTGAAAGCGACGGTGTACGAGGGCAATAATGTTGAACGCCACGTTAAACCCCGTTTCACGACATCTAATGTGGTGTATAGGTTTATGGAACACAATAAAACATTTTGACGTTACCATTATCTTTTTGTTCCCATAAATTCTTATAAATGACAAGGCCACGAAAAGATATTGAACGCTGTCGAGACAGATATCCTTGACAGTCTGGCGCTGAGGTTACATACTGAATTCCAAAAGAAACGCGAATGTTTGAAATGACATGAAATATGACATTAATCAAGGCAAAGTGGTATGTGTCTCATTCTGAGATAGTCATTCTTGTCAGTTGTATGTTCTGATGACACCGACATGTCATTTGCCATGCCTCTTCAGTGACCAGACCCGTGAGGTTCTTGGTTAGAATTGATCTTCAGCAACCCATGCTTGTCGTAAAAGGCGACCAACAGGATCGGGTGGTCAGGCTTGCTGACGTGGTTGACACATGCGATCGTATACCAATTGCGTAGAACGATGCTCATACTGTTGGTCACGGGATTGTCTGGTCCAGACACGATTAGACCGCCGCCATAAAGTTGGAATATTTCTGAGTGAGTGCGGTGTAAAACCTAACTCACTCACTCTGATGATACCGAAATGTCATTTGCCATGGCTCTTCAGTGACATTAAGTGACTCTTCAAATGGTGGTATCTAACGTAAGAGAGGGAGTTTAGTTTTACGCCACACTCAGCAATATTCCAGCTATATGGCGACGGTGTGTAGATAGTCGAGTCAGGACCAGAACATCCAGTGATCAACAGCATGAGCATTGACATGCGCAATTGGAAACCGGTGACATGTGTCAACCAAGCCAGCGAGCCTGACCACTTGATCCCGTTAGTCGCCTCTTACGACAAGCATGGGTTACTAAAGATCAATTCTAACCCGGACCTTCACGGGTAGGCGGTATCTCACGACGTCTTATTGACATTATTACAAAACACATCTGGTTGTGGATATAGATACTTTGTGTGTAAACATTATGGCCACACTTTGTTTTGTTTGCATGATTTTTAAGCAAACACCAATCTCTTTATTCAGCACTGTATCACAGTTTTACGTGATTTGCTTTTCTCTTGGAACTGAGTATATATACTGAACATCATTGAAAACGCACCACTTATAAAAGTTCAGATTATTAAAAGCACGCGTAAGGAATTGATATATTTTGAGTGGATAATAACAGATGGACGACTGACAAAAACAACAACACAGAAAAGACGCTCATTCACTGAAATGTTCCACAGTCAGAAAGGATCAAACACACGTTGGGTCAAATCGAAAAGTCAATATCGCGTGTGACCGCCATTTGCATTCACACATGCAGTTCAACGTCTCCTCATTGAGTCAGAGTTCTTGAGGATGGCATTCCACTTCTGCAGTAGTGCAGCCTCAAGTTCCCGGATGTTTCGCATCTGTTGTCGCCGCGAAAGACTTTGACCAATTTCGTCCCACAAGTGCTTCATGGGGGATACATCCGGCGACTGTGCTGTGCACTGAATAACCTGGATGTGTTGCTGGGCCAGATACTGCATGGAAAGTCTTGTTGTGTGTGCCCGTGCGTTGTCCTGTTGAAAAGTATGGACATCTTGGTGGTGATTGAAGACAGATACGATGTGGTTCTGAAGAATCTGCTCACGGTAATAAAGGGCATTAACTCTCCCTTGACAGACATGAAGGCAGTCCTGTGATTGTAATTTATTCCACCCCAGACCATGACACTCCCACCACCCAAAGGTCTGTCTGAACCACACCAGCATAACGTTCACTACATCTACGCCAAACACGTAATCGGTCGTCAGCATTACGTAGATGAAGACGTGACTCGTCAGTGCCTACCACACCATGCCATTGTTGTAACCTTTACTGAAAATACACGCTAGCCCACTGTATACGCTCATTACGGTGTCTGTCAGTCAGAATTAGTAGGACGTCGAGCATGAAGCCCTGTAGCGTGTAGACGGCGTCGCATGGAATCAGCGCTGATGACCCCCACGTCAACCTTGAACTAGTGCAGCAGTCCTGGCAGTCGGCAGTGTTCAATCACTGATATGGACAAGGTCAATATGGCGATCCTGATGGAGCGTCGTAACACATTGTTGCCAAGGTCATTGAAGGTCACGGGTGCTGCCTGTTTACTGATGTCGTCTATGAAGCCTAACGATGGTGGAGTGGCCAAGTCCAAGTTGTCGAGCAATATCCTTGCTGCTGGTGCCAACCTGAATCATGCCTAGTGCACGTTCTCTTTCGTGAGGTGTTAACCTCGGCATCTCTGTCCTCGTTTCACAATCGTTAGTGAACCAATGAGAATCGGTTCTCATACACCTGCTTTTACTGTCACAGTCAGTAGGATTTCAGAATGAAATTCGCGCTTTTTTCATGGCGTGGCTGCATGTTGATACATTTTGGAATTAAGAGTCATACTGTGGACAGGAATTTGTTTCTAATGCATTTTTTCAACTGGACATGCCCTTCGACTTCATGTTAGTTATATTCATTGTCATGCTGAAATCCATGTTGATGAAAATATGGACAATTTTAGACTGGTGCGTTTTCAATGATGTTCAGTATATTTACCAGCTAAACGTCTTAATGCATGGTGTTCCCTGATTTGAATGCAGTGCTGTTGAGCAGAACGTGGAAATGGACGTGTGAATACAATAACCATCAAATTTACACGAAGATGGTCAAAGAAGCACATTCATGGTTGACCAGTAGAGTCCTATTGTTTGCTCCAAACGACAATAACCCACTTCCTTTACCACATTGGAAGGAATCGTAGTTGTTTTCCTTTACCATCTGTTTTGAGATTATTGGATTACAGCATGGCCATCGCATAAACACATGTACAAGTAATTTTCTAGCAGTATTGATGTGGACATTGCCGTCGTAACATGTGTTCACAAAAATGTCTCTCCTTCACGGTGTCTAGGACAATTGCCACCCGCACTATTGCCACACGGAAAAATGCCGTACGTACATGGCAGTTTATACGCTTCCTTCGCTCACCAGATGCAGACCAATATATTATATGAATTCCTTTCACGTCAGTGTGCATTTAGAAGGGAAAAATGGAATATATTAGAGAAGCTTAAGGTTTGCGCTCATACAGACCAATGAACATTGCAACGGCAGGAGAGCGTCACTGTACACAATATGGTACATTCATTCCACACCGGGTTTAGGTGAAGGCAGGTTACGGAAACGGTCGATCGGTGATGGATAACTACATCAGCTGCCGGATACAAGTCGACCAGCGAACTTCCGAATGGAAGTTCAGATGATTCGTCAAACATCCACCTTTGTCATCTACACTTCATTGATCTTTTAATTGAGTTTATTTGACAACCAGAAGCTACTGTTAGTAAGCTGTGATTCTTATTTGCACATGCGCTGAACTTCATGCCGGTCCGACAGATCCAAGTATGTAAATACGGAAGGCGTCTCGTAAATGTCGTTTCATCTTGCTGTTCTTTGTTTCATGATGGGGAGAGACTGAAAAATGTCAACCTATAGTTATATTCCTTTGCTTCTGTCACGTTATTTTGTTTGGACTTCATCGGTTGTGTGATGTATCATTAATAACTATTGATTTCCTGTTATATCTTTGCGCGTATCAAATTTACATTTCTTTCTATGACAACATAGAGGCGCTACTTAATCGGTAGCCAAAAACACTTGAATTACTATCGATGTTTGAGCAAATATGGCATTGGCAAGTAAATTTAAGCATGTTTAAAAGTGTTTATAGAAAAAGGGTGTTCCACATGACAAGGGTATTAACAAGCCGCGGTGTAATAGGATGAAATCATTAGCGTGCTGCTCATTACCAATATTCAAACACCAGGAGTATTTGCATGATGAGCCTCTACAGCGATTGCTCGAGTGCATGTTCTCAGAATAAACAATTATATCGTCAAATGGCTACAGAGATAAATTCAGACTATTTGATAACAGTGATATATCGCTAACAATGACGATGAATTTCCTCATTATTTGTCCTTGTGCGCAGCGTTTCTTGAAGACTGACATAACGGTTCAGCGAGCGAGTGAGTGAGGAAAGAAGAGGGACGAGGAGGCGAGGGAACAGGGAGATATTCAATGTGGTGTATTGTCCGTTGAAATCATTTTGGGCCGCTTTCAACGAAGTTCTCGTTATATCACTGAGTATCAGAAGAGAGAGAGGAAAGATGCAGGTCTTACGAGAACTTACGAGAATGGGGATGATACCTGACAAGACTAGGGACTTGGCTTGCTGAAGGGACGCAACTCTGCAAAGCGAAATACCACGCCTTGGGCAACTGGCTACACATTCACACATAACAATTTACAGCATGAGGTTTATGTCACTAGACACTTGGCTCCGACCTGGGGCAGGGATTTGCAGAAACGATAAACAAAAACATATCTTACTTTCCGCCTCATTTGCTTGGGTTTATTCAGTAAGCCGAAACCTCATGTCATTCAAAGAAAATTCCTTCTTATCATTGCTGCTGAGCGTTGTTTTCAATCTGTATAATTCTATTACCTGACCGAAAAACCTTCACGTGGGCGTGTGAGAAACAAAGCTGACGATCGCCCACAAGCTTCGGTACAAACGTGTTTTATGTACTGGCTGTCGGTATTGAAAAGTTATCATCAGACATCACCAGTTAGACGCTAATCCAGACTTTCAACACTGATTTGTCAACAACATTGTTTTTGTGAGCGTTCTATTGTTACTAGTACGATTATTGGTGCCGGTGTATTTTGATACAGAGGCCATTGGTGAGAAGTACACAAGCAGACAATAGCAGTTTTGGGAAGCGTACGACTACCACTGTGTAACATTCCCCTTCACATACCCGTGAGCACTTCACCCACACATTTCTCAGACACTCGTAAATATGTCTCTTTTAACTTGTACACTTTGGGAAACGATTTTGGGTGTTTGGCTCTGCACGTCATTACAGACTGATCAATGAACCAAGTGTGAATGTGAGCGTATCAGAATATCATATTCATATTGTCTACCCCAGAGAAATGTACACATACAAAAATGTACTTTGACCAATGTACTGTGATGCTATAACCAGTATTATTCTACTGCTACTGCTGCTAACACTAATACTTCAACTGTAACTGCGAAAACTGTCACCACCACTACTGCAACTACTGATGCTACTCCCCCTGCCTCCTCCTGCTGCTGCTACTACTACAACTACGTCTACAACTATTACTGCTGGTACTACACCATGAGAAATGTACAATATGACCAATGTACTGTGATGATACATCTAGTATTACTCTTCTAAGGCTGCTGCTGTTGCTACTACTGCCGCTACTACTACTACACTACTACTACTACTACTACTACTACTTCTACCCACAGACAACTAATAAACCCATTTCACCAAAGCCATAGAAGTGTGTCAGGAATGCAAGTGCTATTACAAGAGCCATTCATACTTTTACTGCACGTACCATGGATAGTACCAATGGAAATACAATCTTCTGCGACTACCATCCATATATATTATAAACTACTTCTTCCTCTGATGGTGGTTCGTTGACCAAACCCGTGAGAGAGAGAGGGGGGGGGAGAGAGAGAGAGAGACAGAGAGAGAGACCATATCGCTTTATCCTTGCAAGAATCTTGAACGACGTTAAATGCCGATTCACTACATGGCACTGATACGATCATGAGCATTGGCATTGCCACAGATTATTAATTAATCAATTTAATCTATATAATATTCCAATAACAATACGTCCTTCGGGGAAGACTTTCTCAACGTATCAATGTATTATCAGAACGTGCCATTTGAAACATTAATTTCGATAATGCGATATGACATTATCGTTGTTTGCACAAAGATCCTCTATTATCTTGAAAACAATAAACATCTGCATTAGCACGATGTGTATAAAGTTACACCGAAACGCTCACATTCTTGGTTCGTGAGCTGAGCTGATAAGGTAATCACAAGGATACAATCTTAAGGAAAAAAGAGGTGATTTTGAATTTCAGGTTATCTTGGAAAATACCAGTACTTGTTGTTGTGTTGTCATTTCTCGATTGAATGGAGCTTGTTTACAGACTAGTGATTTGTAGTGTCTTCTTCATTGGCATTCTGGAAGCATTCTATGTAAGTACAATCGTGTGTACCCAGATCAAAGCTACGGAGGTTGTTTATAGAGGCGAGAACACATTTTGCACAGAAAATAGCTCTGCATATCCACCCACGAATCTCACGTGCGGCGTGACAGGTGTAACAGTGACCGACATTTGTGACCTGTTACCTAACAACGGCGTGAACATAAACAAACAGATGTTGTTGCTAGCAGGAGATGTCGAGAGTAACCCCGGACCTGTAACTTTGGAGGATGTCATGAATGAAGTGAAGGACGTTAAGAAAGAAATAACAGACTTGAGGAAAGATGTGCAATCTATACATGCTGATGTTAAAGACTTACAGAGGAAAAACACATCATGAAACATTGCTCTGTCAGCCCAGCATGGGGACATGGAGACCAGAGTGAAACAGATGGAGGATGATATGGAAACAACATCACAACTAGAGGAGGATCTCGACAAACTCGAAGCACAGAGTAGACGGGACAATATCATATTGTATGGCATTACGGAAACAGACGACGAGGATCCACTGAGTGCCAAGTTTAAGCTTCTGGATCTGATAAACTGTCTCCTGCCAAGCATCAAACTGACGGCAAGGGATATTCAGAGCCTCAGGAAACGACAAGCTGGCAAAGTCAGACCTGTTACAGCGAGATTTATTCACGCCGATGATCCAGATAAGAGGCGCAAGAGAAATCTTTAGAGGTAATGGTGTGAAGTTCAGTGCAGATCTGACCAAGAGACAGAGACAAAACTTAGCACATTCAGAGAACAGGGACAGCGAGGCTACTACAGGAATGGTGTTCTGCATGTGAGTACAGAGGAGTCGGAACCAGAGGCTTCTTCTTCACGTATTATACTACGGGCACATAGGCGGAACCAGAGAGACTAGAAGCAAGTCTACGGGTAGTGACACAACTCGCAAATAGGATTATGGCCGGGTCACAGCAAAGAGGAGTAAAATCTCTCGAACTAACCTTTCGGAACATTGAAGGACTTGTGAATAAACTCGAGGATAATGACTTTATGGATTGTGTGAATTCTTATGATATAATAGGACTAACAGAAACATTGCTTCACCAATTTGACTTAATAACATATTTTACAGATTTCTCGATCTACTGTAAAGATGCTTATAAACTGTCATCAGGCAACCAGAAAGGCTGCCATGCAGGTGGTATTGCATTTTTAGTTAGAAATTACATTGATAGATTTGTAACACTCCTAAATATGTCACATATAGGTATATCCCTTAAACTTAATCAAGAAATATTTGACCATGGAAATGATATCTTATATGGTTGTGTATATATTCCCCCTCAATATTCGAAATATTATGACAATGCAATTGAACATAATGGAATATTTCAGCTTGAGCATTTAATTGTTGAACACCTTGAATGTTTTACTTCAGACCCAGTTATTTTGATTGGTGGTGATTTTAATGCAAGATCGGATGATTTACAGGAGAGTATTCCTGATTTTGATGACAGTACAAGGAGTGATTTTGATGTTGTTAAAACAATTGTTAAAAGAGAAACCGAAGATAATTATGTTAACACATTCGGCAAATCACTAATAGATCTTTGCTCCGTGTTTGGCTTACATATCGTTAATACACCGCCTCCGTGGTGTAGTGGTTAGAGCGTCCGCCCGGAGAGCGGAAGGTCGCGGATTCGATCCCCGACCGCGTCATACCAAAAGACGTTAATATATGGTACTTGTTGGTCCCTGCCTGGCGCTCGCATTAATGGGTACAACAAGGACCGGTCGGCTCGGAGTCAGTATAATGTGTCTGAGTGGGGTATTCATGCTTCACTGCGGCATGGTATCTCAGTGGGCAAGCACTATAAAACCAGCTTAAGTCTGGGCTAGTACAAGCAGCCGCACATACACATACACACGCATGCACGTCGTCATATGAGCGAAATATTCTCAAGCACGACGTTAAACCCAATTTCACCTCACCTCACATATCGTTAATGGTCGCTATGGTAATGATGTAGGTGCAATGCCTTTCTTCGGTAATACGGGTGCGAGTCTGATAGATTACTGCCTGTTATCTTTAGATGTGAGAGACCGTGTACTTGACCTCAATGTTGTTAATAGATCGGAATCATGCCACTTACCTTTATCAAGTGTTTATAATGCAAATGTATGTAGGGATGAAAGTATTTCAATATTCTACAAGCACGTCCGGGATATTGATAAGAAAGAAATATTTGTAACGAACTTGTGTTCAGATGACAACACCAGTGCAATCAAATATGCAGAAGATATGATAACTTCAAATACAAATGAATCAATAGATTTGTTTACAAGTACTATAAACAAAGCAGCAGGGTGTTTCCAGGTTACGTTCAGTACTAGTAGTTCTGGTAGACGAACTAGAGGGAAATGGTTTGATAGGGACTGTAGGCAGGGTAGCCGTGAGGAGAGACGGGCATTACGCAGACTACACAGTAACAAGTCGAAAGAAAACTTTACATCATATAGAACTATCAAGAAACAGATATAAATCTTTGAGAAGAAAGAAACAGAATGATTACAGATATAAAATCTCACTGGTTTTGAACGATATGCTAACACAGGATTTCACTCACTTTTGGCGTAGTTTTAAGGATCTTCGGGTTACTTCCCGTACAGTATGTAATATTAATGTTGAGACATGGTTTCACTACTGTTCTACATTGTATGTTGAAGATGAATCTTCGGATCAAGATTTTGCTGAAAACCACTCTGTGTTAAACGAAGAAACTCGTGAGATAACGACAGGTAATAATGTTGTTATCACAGAGCATGAGATAAGCAAGGCAATAGATAGACTCAAGGGAGTTAAGGCTGCTGGACAGGACCAGATGATAGGTGAATTTTTTAAAGAAGAAAAACAACATATTATCAGCTATATGCTAACGTTATTTAATCATATATTCAAGAATGGGTTGTTTCCACAACAGTGGTCAATGGGTATAGTACTACCTATTTATAAATCTGGTGCTAGAATGAATCCTGACAACTATAGGGGAATAACCTTAATGAGTGTGCTTGGTAAGATATATACAACGATTCTCAATCAGAGATTGACGTCATGGGTAAAACAGCTTGTAAAAATATCAAAAGAACAGGCAGGTTTTCGGGAAGGTTACTCAACAACAGACAATATTTTTGTATTAAATGCCCTTATCCAAAAACATTTATCTAAACGGAAAGGTAGATTCTATGTTGCATTTATAGATTTCCGTAAGGCATTTTTAATAGAAAACGTTTACTTATATTACTTAATAAGACAGGGTTATCAGGAAACATTTTGAATGCTTTACGGGCTATTTACGAAGAGGGTAAAAAATAAAGTAAAGTCTAATGATTCCTTCACATAGTTATTTGAATCGTCCATAGGACTACGCCAAGGGTGTGTCTTGAGCCCTTTGCTGTTTTCGTTATATATAAACGAATTGATATATACTCTTGAGATTAGTGGTCACAAAGGGATACAGCTATTCCCGAATATATAGAACTTCTCATTTTTCCTTTTTGCGGATGATATAATACTCTTTTCAGATACGGTTATTGGTCTCCAAAAACACCTCGATACATTGAATGCTAATTGCATAAAATGGAAATGGCAAGTTAACTTACAAAAAACTAACATTGTCGTTTTTAGAAAACATGGTGGTCTACGAAAATATGAAAAATGTTACTTTGGTAATGATTTAGTTAAAATAGTTCCACAATATAAATATCTTGGGGTTTTGTTTACATATAATCTAAGCATGCAAAAATCTGTCCAAAGTGTTTGTATTAAGGGTAAAGCTGCACTATATGAGTTACTGAGGTCAATGAAATCGCTAGGCAATCTATCCCATGAGTTGTACTTTAAAATATTCGATACGAAGCTAAAACCTATTTGTATGTACGGCGCAGAATTGTGGGGATATCAAAAGTTTGAAGTCTTAGAACGAATACAAACAACAGCCTGTAAAAGATTCTGAGGAGTACCGAGTAATACACCAAATGTAATGGCTACTGGTGAATGTGGCAGATTCCCAATTTATGTAGAAACATTTATTAGATGAATTAGCTATTGGTTATCATTACTACACATGACAGATAATAGACTTCCCCAAAAAGCTTATAATATGATAGTTTGTTTAGATATACAAAAAAGAGTTAGCTGGGTATCATTTATTAGCGAGTCATTATTTAAGCTGGGGCTCGGATACGCATGGATATATCAAGAAGTTAGTTTTGAACGAGATAAAGATGAGACTTAAAGATGTTTCTCTACAACAGTGGCATTCAACCATAACTGAGAGTACTAGATACGACAATTATTATATATAAACACAATATTTTCCCAGAAAAATATGTAACAAATTTCCAACTTTCATATTTGAGACGATACTTAGCTTTCCTAAGAACTGGAGGCGCCCAATTACAGGTAGATATCTGACGAAGAAAGAAGAAGAAGAATCCAAAGAAGATAAGATTTGTAACTTAAATGTAAAAGAAGATGAATTCCAAAATTCCAACACAAAATGTAAAACATAAATGCCAAATATGTTAAATTTCCATTACCAATGTATTTATGTATGACATTATGTTTATTTGTATATGGGCCTAAGGCCACGAACACAATAAAATGAATTGCATTGATTAACGATGATTTCTTTGTTACATTATTTTGTGCATTAACCCCTCGGCCAACACTGCAGTTTGTCTTCGGGAAACGTCAAGTATGAATTGCTTAAAGTCAATTTGTTAAACTGTCAGTTTTTACAACATTTCGCTTAAGAGGGAAATCTTTGGTCAGAGAAATGGCTAATAGTGTTCAATAGTTGCTTAGACTTTTTGCAATTGAAATTATTCATACCAAACATTTTTAGAAATGTTCTGTGTCGAAGCACGTAACTCACGGACAGTTTACCACAACAACACAACCGGATCAATAACTCGTTTTCTTGGTAAGGAAAACCTTGAATGGAGATATGAGATACAAACCTCAATATTTGATGGACTAACTGTTCCTCTGTGTTTATGTCATCGTGCTGATGGTGATGACATTGTGCAGTACCAGCAGTAGCAGTTCTAGATGTAGTTGTAATAGTAGCAGCAGCTTCTGAAGCAGTTGTTATAGTAATAGCAGTAGACGTAGTAGAAGTAGTAGTAGTGTTAGAATAAGAAGTAGTAGTAGTAGTAGTAGTAGTAGTAGTAGTAGTAGTAGTGGCAGTAGTAGCAACAGCAGCAGCAGTAGAAGAGTAATACTAGTTGTATCATCACAGTACATTGGTAATATTGTACATTTCCCATGGTGTAGTATCAGCAGTAATAGTTGTAGACGTAGTTGTAGTAGTAGCAGCAGCAGAAGGAGGCAGGGGGAGTAGCATCAGTAGTTGCAGTAGTGGTGGTGACAGTTTTTGCAGTTACAGTTGAATATTAGTGTTAGCAGCAGTAGCAGTAGAATAACACTGGCTATAGCATCACAGTACATTGGTCAAAGTACATTTTTGTATATGTAAATTTCTCTGGGGTAGACAATATGATTATGATATTCTGATACGCTCACATTCACACTTGTTTCATTGATCAGTCTGTAATGACGTGCAGAGCCAAACACCAAAAATCGTTTCCCAAAGTGTACAAGTTTAAAGAGACATATTTACGAGTGTCTGAAAAAATTGTGGGTGAAGTGCTCTCGGCTGGTTTACTCGGAGCCGACTGACGTGATGTAGTGGTAACGCCGTGCCCGTAGGTGGCCGGGCGCCATTCCTCAACCTTCAGCAGGGCATACTGAGCAATAAATACGTGATTTATTTATCCAGATCCCTCATATCGTAACTTATTTACAACCTGGAAACTTTGTAGCAACTGGAATAACCAACGCCTGAACAATTTCATCCCTACGAAGTGAGAGTGGCGTTATAATAATGATCAAGCCTTTCCCTTAACGACTCTGCACTTTCAAAAATTGCTTGACATCTCTGCAATTCTTTCCACATTAAATCAAAGACTTGTCACTGGTGGATAAAATTGATGGCATTAGCTAATATTTAGAGTCAAACGGTGGATTTGGTGGCTATAAATCATTACCGAAAATTAATTCATTTACTAATTTTGCTTCGATGATGTAGTGGAAAACAGATAAGGAAGGACACGGAGCGAGTCGGGCAGTGGTTTACATTGGTTCTCTGTGTAAGATGAGGACAGCTTCATTAAGTAAGGGTGAAGCTGGCAGCCAGATCGACTCAGCACTGTCTAGGCGGTACACCAGGGCTTTGCTGTTGACATTGACGTATTCATCAAAACCCGTCATCTTCTTGGCACTTTTCCGACAGTTGTATTAAACGTTAGTCCAAGTACAGGTTTCCCTGTTCCATGTTCTTCTTTGCAGTTGTCCTAGATTGGTACAGATTTACAAGATCGTTTTTGATTAAGAACGTTTAACCTACAAGTGTCAGTTACACCAGGTACAACGGGAAACCTGTGCGTTTTGAAAATAGATAAACCATTGACGATACTATATATCGACTACTCATTACATAGTTTTACAAATTGTGAATTTCTGTGTTTTGAACTTTTATCCAGTCACTCAGTATGCATTTTTTCACTCGTATACCATTTTCTTGTGTATCAATGCAGGTTAATCGGATAGATTATAATCATTAAGAACGGTCTTAAACCTTTTTACCATCAATCAATATTTGGATTATCGAATTCTTGAAGAACGTTATTACCATAAATGTAATATATTGATGTTAGGGGGATTAAATGTCCCCAACTAGACTGACATTAATGTGACAAGTTATTTAAAGTATTGATGTTTGGCGTGTGTATATGGAACACAATTTGGGCATGTAAAATGTTAGCCGCTTTGATACACATGCTAAATTTAACACTGAATGTTGTTCCTCGTGAGAGTATGCATGTTTTCATGTTTTAAAGAATATTTTTAATACTTTAAACCAAATCCATCTTTATCAGAAGGAAAACAAACTGCTCGAAACTGATACAAGTGCATCATTGTGCAAGAATACAGGTGTATGTATGCATCTGTAGAAGCATGCACTGTGCAGTATATAACTTGTGACAAGGTTTCAGAAGACAGTAGATATATGTGCTTCAATAAGTAATAGTAATAGTCAGCTTATATGGTGCTCATATCCAGGCACATTGCCTGCTCACGGCGCTACGTACACTACTATTCCCGGTCATAGCACACTATCGTACTTTCCGATACTTTTTTAACTCCCTGGGGATCATACGGACATGCTGCCTGTAAGGCGCAATGAACTAAACACTCACATTGTCAGTACATCCTCACGGGTACCCATTTTACAGCTGGGTGAACTGAGACAAGGCTTCAGAAGAGAGTAGATACATGCGCTTCAGGAAATATAGTTTCAATTACCAGGACTCGATCAACACTGTGGCCAAACGATCCCTATCTCCAAAGATATTTAATTAATTTCATCTTGTTTCTTTTCTATGACTAAACTTTTTGTTTGTTATGGCAATCTTGCAGTGATATAGAAAGGTCCACCAGACACCACACAGGTTCAGACTGGATGGGTTTAGTGTGAGTGTGGGGATCGATAATAACATTTACACTTGACTGTATGATAGTGTGATAGTGTGACAATCCCCTGTTGAACATCCCTCTCCCCAATTACATTCATGTGAACAATGGTACAGCCAGTTTGTAGTGATAAATGACCCCCATCCCCACTCAACGTAGGGTTACAGAGGAAAGACACAGACGTGATTAATATAGTTTATTCAACAGTTTCAATTATCAAGAATATACCAGCCGTTCCCGACTCGATCAACACTGTGGCCATACGATCTCCAAACACATTTAATCAATATTACCTTTTTCGTTTGCTATGACTAAACTGTATGTTTGTTATAGCAATCTTGCAGTGATATTGAAAGGTTCACCATACATCACTGAGCTGTAGGCTGGATGGGTTGAGTTTGAGTGTTGGATCGATAATCACATTCAGACTTGACTGCATGATAGTGTGACAATCCCCGGTTGAACATACCTCTTGTGTAGCACTCCCCAATTACATTCATGTGAACAATGGTACAGCCACTTCGTTGTAATAAATGATCCCCATCCCCACTGAACGTAGGGAGACAGAGGAAAGACACAGACGTGATTAATGGATAGGATATATAAAGTGTAACAAGTTTAAACTTTAACGTTGTTTGTCGGGAGAAAACTCAATCTAATATCGTACTTGGCTTGCCTGGTTATCATTTGAGGAGAACAATGCAGTCTTGAAGGGAAAACGAAACTGGCGTTATTTACGACATCTTAATTACGACTTTGACGCAAAGGCCATGACGTTTTTTCATATTAAACTTGAGAATTTAGTGTGGTTGTACATCAGCGCAAGTATCCCAATGCGAAGGTTTTGTGAGCCCTTTCAGTATATCAATGTAGAAATGACAAGGCAATCGTCAAACCCTCGTCCTTTGCATCAGAGTTGAGTTATACAGACAAGTAAGTTGACAGCATAGACAGAATAAGCTAGAGTTACAAGAGTTGTCGATTTGAGACAAATGTCTCTGCTTTATTCAGGAAGTGTTATATGATATATATCGTCCTAAACACGGAACATTTCACAATATGAGACGGTGTGGTTTTACCGCCGACGGGAGTCCATTGAAGCAAGCTCGGCTTAATTGTTGCCGTTTCTGTCCTAATCAGTCCAGAAATATGGCAAAAGATAAGAACTCGGCGCCGTAACGGGACGGTAACTGAGTTCTGGGGACTTAAAGCCGAGCATGTAATTGATGACACATGCCGATATATAGTAGCCGAAGATAGATTTGTCTTTTAAACATGAAGAAAGTATCAGGCATTGACAGCTTTGCTCAGCTATATGAGCTGGTAGTCAGACCTGAATAAGAGTTCTCTCCCTTGACACATGGGATAAAGTAACGTCGATGTCATGGAGATGACTAGAGTTGCCATAGAAATGGAACAGGGATGTTCACCTGTCGTGCAATGGACGGATATGAGATCTGGTTCAGGAATAGAACTATCAGAAATCCATCTTCCGTTTCTTCTGGTTCGAGATTTTATGAGATTCTGATACTCGTGATTCATTTACAATGACAAACGATGGTGACAAATGTAATGGACACGAGTGTCTTGTTGGAAATAAGTACGGAGACAGATGGATCAATATAACGAAATGTTCCTGATTGATCCCAGTCATAGGGATCCACATTTCACGTCGTGTCATCGCCATTTGCCTCATCCCTTTCTTCATTTATCAGCTGTCCGCAATGGCGGCTGTCGTGTAGTGAAGGCGTCGGGAACTATGGCTGTTGACCACTGATGTAGACGATTTGTCGCTGTCATGGCCACTCATCCTAGTGATGAGGTTAACACATTTCACGCACTGTCAGTGGTATGTCCTTAAGCCACATCTTGATTTATCAGCTGTCTGCAATGGCGGTTGTCGTGCAGTGAGGGCGTTTGGAACTACGGCTGTTGACCATGGATTGGTGCAACATGTCGCTGTTACTGTCGCTACAGACAACAGTTCGGGACGGTCACTTTGTTCAAGAGACTCGATGACAAGCGTGTAATTGATGACACAGGTCGATATTCAGTGGCCGGAGATAAATATTCTAGGATAGGAAGAAAGTATAAGGTATTCAACGCTCGATTCGCGTTGAGCTGGTGATCAGTGCTGATAAGAGTGCCCTCCCTTGACAGGCCGGATAAAGTAAAGTCGTTGGCATGGCGAGGACGAAAGTTGCCATTGGTACAGAAAGGGACGTTCACCTGGCGTGCAATGGACGGACATAAGATCCGATTCAGGAATACGATTATTAGAAATCCCATCTTCCGCTTCCACAAGTTTCAAGATTCTGACAGTCGCGATTCATTTACAATGCCAAACCAAAGCTATTTCGAGTGACAGATGTAATGAACACAAATATCTTGTTGGAAATAAGTACGGACACAGATGGATAACTAAACCGAAGTGTTCCTCATTGATACCAGTGTTGTGCATATACATTTGCTTCATCAGCATATATATCATCACAGGAAAGGGACATATTTGCTTTCATAATCGAGGATGTGGTTGTTTTTTTCTTAGATTAAATGTAACTAATATAAAAGTGTCTTCGTTGGATCCAGAGAATTGACAGCAACTGTCTGTTCTTCGCAAGTGTCGCAGGTGCTTGTTTCTATCTCTGTCACATAATTACAAAACGAAGAGTCTTCTTTCGGACCTAATGGATTTTTTTCATTCTTTGAAGGCAATTCCGAAAGGATGAATACATGCGACCAATTATGGAGGGTAAATCTATCCACGTTCGCAGACATAAACGAGTGATGGCAATGGCTTAGTGGCGTTGTTGTGAGATCAGGCAAATAGACTAATATTTTCCTGACAACTATTACAACTTTTTCATAATCCTACCTTAGAGCAGGATACTTGTCAACACATCGGGTTCGTGTCAAATATACAGACTGATTCTGGCATCTCTTTAACCATGTTTGTGTTGGATATTGTGAATATTGTGAATAGTGCAAATACACTCCTCAGATTAATTCCATATCGAACGGTTTTTAATCAGGTGTTGCAGAATGTAGGTAGACTCCGTACAGGAAGAATATGATAGACGGCGATACGTGCAGACCCGACCCAGACTTTGAAGGTCCTGCAGTTCAGCTGTTAACATGCCCGGAGGGAAATGAGGTTAAATCTCAACGGTGTAGCTTCAGCTGGCTGGCTAGGAATTGTAAGCTCGTCACAATTGGCGCGTTGGACGCCAATTGTGAAATACAGATGAGATGACCTGATCATACCCTGGAGTTTAGAGAGTCTGGTCTGTGCGCCTCCGTCTGGTGTTGTAGGTGGGATCGGATGACTCCATGTTGCTGACTTCGGTAAGGATGACGTTGTACGTCGTTCAAGGATTAAACTGAACCAAACGTTTTAACTCCTTCATGTCACTTTATCAATGTATTCTGTCGTCACATAAAGATGTCACATTATAAGAATAGTGTTACGGGTTAGGAATTACTGTGATAAAATGCTTGAGAGTCCCCTTTAAAGCAGAAAATATAACACAAACAAGTCTATAATATTCAGTTATATATTGAATAAAAGATAAACAAGGTTACAATGAACGACAGTACAGATTTCTAATGCAATGCGAGTGGGTCACAAATCTACAATATTAACTAAATGTCTATAGTCACCAAAGTCATGATCCTTGGAGATATACTGCTTAAAGTGTGTTGACAGCTGTTGAAAGTTCAATGTAGACGAGGCCTCTTGAGTGGTCAGTCTTGACACGTTAATGTTGGCAGACAGATGAGCGTAAATCCAAAGTCGTCCCCACTACATCTCAGCAACCATCCCTTATATACCTATTATGCAGTTCTAGAATGTTGTAGCAAAGCAATGCCATGCCACCATCTTCTCAGAGCCTTCAGAATCCCACCGAAGACACCGGAAGCGAAAAAAACAAAGGGAGGTTACTGAGTATATATGTACCAGCTGAACTTATAAATGCATGATGTTCTCTGACTTAAACGCAGTGCTATTGAGAAGAACGTTGAAATGGACGCGAGAAAACAATAAACATCAAGTGTTCACCTGGACGGTCAAAGAAGCACATTCATGGTTGACCAGTAGAGTCCTATTGTTTGTTCCAAACGATGTTCCATAGCGAGTGAGTATGATTTTACGCCACTTTAAGCGATATTCCAGCAATATCAAGGCAGGGAACACCAGAAATGGGTTTCACACATTGTACCCATGTGAGGAATCGAACCCGGGTCTTCGGAGTGACGAGCGGACGCTTTAACCACTAGACTACCCCACCGCCCCGATGCCCCATAACTCTTGACAACCTATTAGATAATAGCCCACTTCCTTTACAATGATCACATTGGAAGGAAATGTAGATGTTTTCTTTCTCCAACTGTATTGAGAATATTGGATTACAGCATGACCATGACATAAATACATGCTCAAGCAATTTTCGAGCAGTATTGATGTGGACATTGCCGTCGTAACACGTGTGCACAAAGTCTCTCCTTCGCGGGGTAGAGGACAATTGCCATCCGCACGTACATGGCAGTTTATACGCTTCCTTCGCTCACCACATGCAGAGCAATATATATATATGAATTCCTTTCACGTCAGTGGACATTTATACGGGAAACATTGAATATATTAGAGAAGCTTAAGGTTTGCGCTCATACAGACCTATGAACATTGCAACGGCAGGAGAGCGTCACTGTACACAATATGGTACATTCATTCCACACCGGGTTTAGATGAAAGCAGGTTACGGAAACGGTCGATCGGTGACTGAATAACTACATCAGCTGCCGGATAAAAGTCGACTAGCGAACTTCCGAATTCAAGTTCAGGTGATTCGTCAAACATCCACCTTTGTCATCTACTCTTCATTGATCTTTTAATTGGGTTTATTTGACAACCAGGGGCTACTGTCAGTAAGCTGTGATTCTTATTTGCACATGCGCTCAACTTCGTGACGGTTCGGTGAGATTCGGGTTTTTAAATATGGAAAGCGTCGGGTAAATGTCGTTTCATCCTGCTGCTCTTTGTTTCATGATGGCGAGAGACTGAAAAATGTCAACCAATAGTTATATTCCTTTGCTACTGTCACGTCATTTTGTTTGGACTTGATCGGTTGTGTGATGTATCATTAATAACTATTGATTTCCTGTTATATTTTTGCGCGTATCATATTTACATTTGTTTCTATGACAACATAGAAACGGTACTTAATCGGTAGCCCAAAACAGATAAATTACAATTGATTTTTGAGCAAATATTGCATTGGCAAGTAAATTTAAGCATGTTTTAAAGTGTGTATAGAAAAAGGTTGTTCCACACAACATGGATATTAACAAGCCTCGGTGTAATAGGATGTAATCATTAGCGTGATGCTCATTACCAATATTCAAACACCAGGACTATTTGCATTTTAAGTCTTTACAGCGGTTGCTCGAGTGCATGTTCTCAGAATAAATAATTATATCGTCAAAGCCTTCTTACCTCAGATCATTGCTGCGGAGCGTTGTTTTCAATCTGTATAATTCTATTACCTGAACGAAAAACCTTCACGTGGGCGTGTGAGAAACAAACTTGACAATCGCCCACAAGCTTCGGCATAAAGTGTTTTATGTACTGGTGTCGTTATTGAAAGGTTATCGACAGATGCGAGGCAGTGAGACTCTAATCCTGAACAGACTATGAAGAGCGGCTAACACTGCAGTTTGTCAAAACAATCAACATCTACATGTGCACAATGTGTATAAACGTACATCGAAACGTTCACATTCTTGGTTCGTGAGCTGAGCTGATGAGGTAATCACATGGATACATGTTTGAGAAAAAAGGGGCGATTTTGAATTTCAGGTTATCTTGGAAATTTCCAGTTCTTCAGTTGTGTTGTCATTTCTCGATTAACAACGATTTCTTTGTAACGTCATTCTGTGCATTAACCCCTCGGCCAACACTGCAATTTGTCTCCGGGAAACGTCATGTATGAATTTCAATTTTGTTAAACTATCAGTTTTTATAACATTTCGCTTAACAGGGAAATATTTTGTCAGAGAGATGGCTATTTTAGTGTTCAATAATTGCTTGGACTTTTTGCAATTGAAATTAATCATAATAAACATTTTCAGACACGTTCTGTGGCGAAACACGTAACTCACGGACAGGTTACTCCAACAACACAACCGGATCAATATCTCGTTTTCTTGGTAAGGAAAACCTTGAATGAAGAAATGAGATACAAACCTCAATGTTTGATGGACTAATTATTCCCCTGTGTTTATGTCATGGTGGTGAGGGTGTTGACATTGTGCAGAAAGCAGTAGTAGTTGTAGTTGTAGTTGTAGTAGTAGCAGCAGCTTCTGAAGCAGTTGTTGTTGTAATAGCAGTAGACGTGATAGAAGCAGTAGTAGTAGTAGTAGTAGTAGTAGTAGTAGTAGTAGTAGTAGTAGTAGTAGTAGTAGTAGTAGTAGTGGCAGTAGTAGCAACAGCAGCAGGAGGAGGAGGAGGAGAGGAGTAGCATCAGTAGCAGTAATAGTTGTAGATGTAGTTGTAGTAATCGTACTAGTACTAGTTGTAGCAGTAGCAGCAGAAGGAGGAGGCACGGAGGAGTATCATCAGTAGTTGCAGTAGTGGTGGTGACAGTTTTCGCAGTTACAGTTGAAGTATTAGTGTTAGCAGCAGTAGCAGTAGAATAATACTGGTTATAGCATCACAGTACATTGGTCAAAGTACATTTTTGTATGTGTACATTTCTCTGGGGTAGACAATATGATTATGATATTCTGATACGCTTACATTCACACTTGTTTCATTGATCAGTCTGTAATGACGTGCAGAGCCAAACACCAAAAATCGTTTCCCAAAGTGTACAAGTTTAAAGAGAAATATTTACGAGCGTCTGAGAAATGTGTGGGTGAAGTGCTCACGGCTGGTTTATTCGGAGCCGACTGACGTGATGTAGTGGCAACGCCGTGCCCGGTAGGTAGCCGGGCGCCATTCCTCAACCTTCAGCAGGGCACACTCAGCAATAAATACGTCATTTATTTATCCGGATCTCTCATATCGTAACTTATTTACTGCCTGGAAACTTTGAAGCAACTGGAATAACCAACGCCTGAACATTTTCATCCCTACGAAGTGAGAGTGGCGTTAGATTAATGATCAAACCTTTCCCTTAACGACTGTGCACTTTCAAAGATTGCTTGACATCTCTACAATTCTTTCCACATTAAATCAAAGACTTGTCATTGGCGAATAAAACTAATGGCATTAGCTAATATTTAGAGTCAAGCGGTGCATTTGGTGGCTATAAATCATTGTCGAAATTAATTCATTTACTAATTTTGCTTCGATGATGCAGGGGAAACAGATAAGGGAGGGTACGGTGCGAGTCGGGCAAAAGTTTACATTGGTTCACTGTGTAAGAAGAGGACAGCTTCATTATGTTCTCTGATTTAAACGCAGTGCTATTGAGAAGAACGTTCAAATGGACGCGAGAGAAAACAATAAATATCAAGTGTTCACCTGGACGGTCGAAGAAGCACGTTCATGGTTGACCAGTAGAGTCCTATTGTTTGTTCCAAACGGTGTTCCATAGCGAGTGAGTATGATTTTACGCCACTTTAAGCGATATTCCAGCAATATCAAGACAGGGAACACCAGAAATGGGTTTCACACATTGTACCCATGTGAGGAATCGAACCCAGGTCTTCGGAGTGACGAGACAAAGCTTTAACCACTAGACTACCCCACCGCCCCAATGTTCCATAACTCTTGACAACCTATTAGATAATAGCCCACTTCCTTTACAACGATCACATTGGAAGGAAATGTAGATGTTTTCTTTCTCCAACTGATTGCTGCTGAACTTTGTTTTCAATCTAGATAATTCTATTATCTGACTAAAAAACCTTGACGATCGCCCACAAGCTTCGGTACAAAGTGTTTGATGTACTGGTCGTCGGTACTGCAAGGTTATCGACAGATGCGAGGCAGTGAGGCTATAATCCTGACCAGACCGTGAAGAGTGATTTGTGAACATCATCTGTCAGAAGCTGGACTAATTGAGGTATACCTGATTGGATGTACTTCTAAGGGGTTCCACTACCTTCTGTGATCATTGTCGACGGGGTGGAACCATCCCTGTATTTTTACATTGTTTTTGTGAGCGTTCTATTGTATATTCGCCTAGAGGCCACTGGTGAGAGGTACACCTACCACTGAAACATTCCCCATATACTACTACTACTACTCCTACTACTCCTACTACTACTACTACTACTACTACTCCTACTACTACTACTACTACTACTACTACTACTACTACTACTACTACTACCCAAATACAACCAATAAACCCCTTCATATACTGACTGACTGACTGAGTTTGGTTTTACGCCGCTTTTAGCAATATTCCAGCAACATCACGGCGGGGGACACCAGAAATGGGCTTCACACAATGTACCCAAGTGGGGATTCGAACCCGGGTCTTCGGCGTGATGAGCCAACGCTTTACCCACTAGGCTACCCCACCGCCCCCTTCATATACTACTACTACTACTACTACTACTACTACTACTACTACTACTACTACTACTACTACTACCACCCAAAGACTATTAATAAACCCATTCCACAAAAACCATAGATGTGTGTCAGGAATGCCAGTGTTACTAGAAGAACAACTCATAAGTTTATTGCACAAGCCATGGATAGTTCTAATAGAAATACAATCAATAATTCATCTGCTACCAAAATACCTCTTTTTCTGATGGTGGCTCGATCCCCTAGTCGAATGATACAGTTCACACTATGTAATTCCTGTTACCCAGACACACACACAGACCACATCACTTTAATCTTGAACGCGGCTTAAGTGCACATCCTGAGGATTGGCAGAGACACAGATTAACAATTAATCCATCTAAACGATATTAACCTATTCCAATAACACAAGTTTTCCAGCACGTTCTTCCAGGAAGACTTTCTCCCAAAGCATTCATTTATCATCAGAACGTGTCATTTGAAATATTTATTTCGATAATGTGATAGAGCTGTTAACAGTATCGTGATTCCTAAAAACCCGTGAAAACAATGAACATCTTCATTTGCACAATGTGTATAAAATTACACAGAAACGTTCACATTCTTGGTTCGTGAGCAGAGCTGATGGGGTAATCACATGGATACAATCTCTGAGGAAAAAGTGGTGATTTTGAATTTCAGTTTATCTCGGAAAGTTCCAGTTCTTCAGTTGTGTTGTTATTCTCGATTAACGATGATTTCTTTGTTATGCTATTTTGTGCATTAACCCCTCGGTCAACACTGCAATGTGTACTCCTGTATGAATTTCCTCAAGTCAGTTTTTACAACATTTCGCTTAACAGGGAAGTCTTTTGTCGGAGAAATGGCTATTTTAGTGTTCAATAATTGCTTTGACTTTTTGCTGGATTGAATTCATCATAATAAACATTTTCAGAAATGTTCTGTGGCGAAGCACGTAACACACGGACAGTTTACTGCAATAACACAACCGGATCAATAACTCGTTTTCTTGGTAACGAAAACTTCGAATGAAGAAATGAGATGCGAATTTAACAAAACCTTCTATGTTTGATAGGCTAATTGTTCCTCTGTGTTTATGTCATCGTGCTGATGGTGATGATATTCTGCAGTACCAGCAGTAGAAGTTCTAGATGAAGTTGTAGTAGTAGCAGCAGCTTCTGAAGCAGTTGTAGTAATAGCAGAAGACGTGGTAGAAGTAGCAGTAATAGTAGTAGTAGTAGTAGTAGTAGTAGTAGTAGTAGTGGAAGTAGCAGTAGTAGTAGCAGAAGCAGTAGTAGAATAGCAATACTTAGTAGTCATTTTGTACATTTCTCAGCAGCAGTAGTTGTAGATGTAGTTGTAGCAGCAGCTGAAGCAGTTGAAGTAGTAGAAGTAGTAGTAGTAATCGTGGTAGTAGTAGTAATAGTAGTAATTGTGCTAGTAGTAGTAGTAGTAGTTATTGTGCTACTACTAGTAGTAGTAGTAGTAGCAGCAGTAGTATGAGGAGGTGTAGGAGTAGAAGGAGTAGGGTCAGTAGTTGCAGTACAGTACTGGTGGTGGTGGGTGGTGGTAATAGTTTTCGCAGTTACAGTTGAAGTGTTAGTGTTAGCAGTAGCAGCAGTAGAATACTAGTGGCTATAGCATCACAGTACATTGGTCAAAAAACATTTGTGTATATGTACATTTCTCTAGGGATAGATAATATGACAATGACATTCTGATACGTAGACATTATAAACACATATTTCATTTATCAGTCTTTAATGAAGTGCACTGCCAAAACTCGGAGCCGACTGACGTGATGTAGTGGTAACGCCGTGCCCGTAGGTGGCCGGGCGCCATTCCTCAACCTTCAGCAGTGCACACTCAGCAATCAATACGTGATTTATTTATCCGGATCTCTCATATCGTAACTTATTTACTGCCTGGAAACTTTGTAGCAACTGGAATAACCAACGCCTGAACAATTCCATTACTATGAAGTGAGAGTGGCGTTATATTAATGATCAAACCTTTCCCTTAACGACTGTGCACTTTCAAAAATTGCTTGACATCTCTGCAATTCTTTCGTCATTAAATCAAAGACTTGTCTCTGGTGGATAAATTGATGGCATTAACTAATATTTAGAGTCAAGCGGTGGATTTGGTGGCTATTAATCATTACCGAAAATTAATTCATTTACTAATTTTGCTTCAATGATGTAGGGGGGAAACACATAAGGAATAATACGATGAGAGTCGGGCAGAAGTTTACCTTGGTTCACTGTATAAGACGAGGACAGCTTCATTATGTGAAGAGTGCAGCTGGTAGGCAGATCAACTCAACACTGTCTAGACTGTACGCCAGGCTTTGCTATTGACATTGAGGGATTAATCAAAATCAGTCATCTTCTTGGCACTTTTCCGACAGTTCTATTAAACTTTAGTCCAAGTAAACTGAGAAACATGTTCTTCTTTGCAATTGGCCCAGATTGGTACCAATCTACAAGATCGTTCTTATTAAGAACGTTTAACATACAAGAGTTTGTAACACCACGGACAACGGAAAGCAGGCGCGTCTTGAAAATAGACAAACCATTGACGATGCTACATATCGATTATTCATTACGTCGCATTACAAATTGTGAATTTCTGTATTTTATCCATTTACTCAGTATGCATGTTTGCGCTCGCGTATAAGTTTCTTGTGTATTAGTGCAGGTTTATCGGATAGATTTTAATCAGAAAGAACGGTCTTAAACCTTTTACCACCAAGCAAATGTTTTTATTATCGAAATCATGACAAACGTTATTACTATTAAAGCAAAATATTGATGTTTTGGGGAATTAAATGTGCCCAACTGGATTGACACTTGTGTGACAAGTTATTTAAGGTTTCGATGTTTGGTGTGTGTAGACGGAACACACTCTGGCCATTTATACTGTAAAACGTTAGCCGCATTGATACACATGCTATATTTACCACTGAACGCTGTTCCCCGTGAGAGTTTGCATGTTTCCGTATTTTGAAGAATATTATTTTGTCTGTAGGATGTCAGCAAACCAACCTGGTCGAAGAGGGTACAAGTAAACCATTGTGTAAGAATACAGAGGGTATGTTTGCATTTGTAGAGGTATGCGATGTACAATATACATATATATCTTGTGACAAGGTTTCAGAAGAGAGCAGATACATTAGTCTAGGTAATAGGTGAAAGAATTGCTCACAAGGTGATACAAGCATGAAACTTCTTACCCACAAATGTTCATAAGAACCTACTGAACAATTTCAGGGGTGGAGCCACTCAGATTTCAGTGTTGCATAGCAACGGTTGCTAGGCAAAGCATTTGCTTAGCAATCGACACCAACGACGCAGTTTCTGAACAATGTGTGATACTGACTCACCGGATGTCATTCAGGCCACCCAAATTGTTGCTGTAATATGAAATCTACGAGTTAAAATCATCGCTTTCGTTATTGTTGAAGACATCATCGCTCATTTGAGATAAAGATGGCTACGAAAAGCTGGTATATCACAGCCCTGTCTTTATTTTATTTTTGTGTAGGAATTGTTCTTTTTTTTACATTGCTAGCATATAACTTCTTCAATCATTTTACAGTGATTTTAGAACAATGAGCTGCGATGCAGAATCATAGCACCTCACAATTGATCAGAAACTGTGTCATTGGTGCCGGTGCTTTGCCTATCAACCGTTGCTATGCAACACTGAAATCTGAGTGGCTCCACCCCTGAAATTGTTCAGTAGGTTCTTATGAACATTTGTGCCAAGTTTCATGCTTGTATCACCTTGTGAGCAATCCGTGCTCTATTTAATGCCCAGGGCCTACACTACATGCCCTTCAGGAAATATAGTTTATTCAACAGTTTCAATTATAAAAATATACCAGCCGTTCCGACCCGATCAACACTGTGGCCATACGATCCCAATCTTCAAACATATTTAATCAATATTACCTTTTTCCCTTCTCTATGACTAAACTGTTTGTTTGATGTAGCAATATGGCAGTGATATAGAAAGGTCCACCAAACATCGCGGGGCTATTGACTGGATGGGTTCAATTCGACTATGGGGATCAATAATCACATTCAGACTTGACTTCATGATAGTATGACAATACCCTGTTGAACATCCCTCTCCCCAATTACATTCATGTGAACAATGGTACAGCCAGTTCGTTGTGATAAATGACCCCGATCCCCACTCAACGTAGGGAGACAGAGGAAAGACATAGGCGTGATTAATGGATAGGATGTATAAAATCTAACAAGTTTAAACTTTAACGTTGTTTGTCGAGAGAAAACTCAATCTAATATCGTACTTAGCTTGAAGGTTATCACTTAAGGGGACTAATGCAGTCTTGCAGAAAAAAACGAAACTGGCGTTATTTACAACATTGTAATTACGACTTTGACGCCAAGGCCATGGCGGTTTTTCATAGTGTACTCGAGAATTTAGTGTGGTTGTACATCAGCGCAAGTATCTCAATACGGACGTCTTGTGAGCCTATTCAGCATATCAATGTAGAAATGACAAGGCAATCTTCAAACGCTCGTCCTTTGCGTCAGAGTTGAGTTATACCCACAAGTAAAATGATAGCACTCCTTACATCCTGGTTATTAATTTGGCTTTTTTTGTCATCACGTTAATTCAAGTCCCTGAGAATTTGACACAGAAAGGAATGTTCCTTTTATTTATCTAAAAATGAAACTGAAAAAAAAACTTCAAAGAATGAAAAGAATTGCTGTGATTTTTTTCAAAGGCTGCTATATCACTTGTGACACAGAAAGAGTCTTTGTCAGAGCTCTGAATAATATTCGTTTTATGGTTAGTTATAGTAAGTTGTTTTACATATGCTGAACCTTTGATGAGGTCTTCGATTAATGCTTTCACAATGGACATTTAAACTGACACATTCTGGATGTATCTGGAGGTTGCACCCACTAAAGTCATAATTCAGATATTCGTGAAACATGAAAAGGTCATCGCTCAGTGCTTTCACAATGGCTATTTCAACCGATGTATCTGGAAGTTGCACTCTTCAACGTGAACATTCAAATATTTGCGAAACACGGAACATTTCACAATATGAACAGGAACATTTTCACATGTCAAAGAACACGTGGATACTTCACACATGACAGTGTACACACTTCTCAAGTATGCCTCACTACCTTAACACTTGACTCTGTGTATTCGAATCAAACTACCCTACAGATCACTCATTCGCTGCAAACCTGATTATGGATCCATTGTATATGGTGGAGCCTGTAAAAGCAACCTTAAAATATTAGATTCTATCCATCACAAAGGTCTCAGACTTTGTCTTGGATCTTTTAGAACTTCTCCTGTTGACAGTCTCTGCGTCGAAGCAGATGAGCCATCTCTTACACAACAACGTATAAAATTATCTTTACAATATACTACAAAACTATACTCTAACAAATCTAACAATATTTAACAGCATGATTTTCAATTTCGGCGTGTAGTGTCACAGAATACACAATTCACATGTAATGCACGTGAAAGTTGGGGATCAGATAGTCTCAATGATGGGTATAAAAGGTTGATCGCTATCTGTCGATTATTCACTGTATTTGGAATATTGTTGACGAACGCAAAATGCCACGTCTAAGTGAAGCCAACCGTCATATCGCCATTGGTTTGCTTGAAGCTGGCCAGTCTCAACGTGCAATTGCCCGACGGATGAATGTTCACCAAAGCACCATTTCACGGCTCTGGGAGAGATGTCTCACGGAAAACCAAAAAGAACGTTCTTTTTCATTTTCTCAGTGTCAGTATGTCCCTATGAATCTCAGAGATTTTCAGACTGTGGATGTCTATATAAAAGACCATGAGGGCAATCCAACTTCATTTATCCGTGGACCAGTGACAGTGACGCTTCACCTCAGGCCGCTCCCATTTTGGTTTTCATCATGAATAATCCACAATACAAACTCTTCGTACCCGATGCTGATAAATGGACACGGTTTTACATGCTCAGGGCTGAAGGGAAAGGAGATCCTTATCATTCCATAATACGTGGAGGAGAAAAATCTGCCATGATGTCTGTCGTTCGTTATTTGGAACTGTATGATCCAGAGTGGAAGAAAGACAAACAAAAACCAGAAACCACAGAGCAACCTAAGATTAATTTCGTTACCCTTACTCAACAAGTGGTCTAACAGGCCAAGGCTCTTATTCAGATGCAGAAGAAACCCATAAAAAAGGGGAACTAAAGCTGGAAAAAACAGTTCTTCCCAGAAGCACAAGCTGTGCACATCTAAAAGAAGTGGCTCTGGAGATAACTTGGACAAACCCACCAAAAAAAAAGAAATAATGGCTTCATACACAGAAAGTGTATCCGTTGAAGCTAACACTGATGAATTTGATCTCTTCACTGTATCTCCTACCTATACAGCGGTAGATAAACAGTATTACATGACCTACAGACCAACGTCTCAAATTACAACAGATTCCAGCCCCATTGAATTTAACATCTCAGGGCAAGGGGTAGATTACATTGACTTGAGGAGAACTCACTTACATGTGCAGGCCAAGATAATCAAAACAGATGGAACAGACATTACAACAGATGGAAAAACAGCACCAGTCAATTTATGGCTTCAAAGTCTGTTCTCTCAAGTTGATTACAAGAGTTATATCAAGGGTCTTCTCAACGAAACCACATCATCGAAAACATCTCTACTACAATCTCAACTCTATTACAAAGACGGTGCGGATTATTTGGAGGAACCTCATCCTAATTCAAGCAACACAGGTTTATTGGGAAGATATGAATACACTTGTCTTGGAACCGTGGATATGTGTAGACCTCTCTATGAAGATCTGATGGATTCAACACGCTACTTGATTAATGGCGTGGATTTACAAATACGAATGTTCCGCACCCCTGCTGCATTTAATCTCATGTCTGGAGAAGACTCACCCAGTTACAAGGTGAAAATAGAAGATATCTATCTGCGAATGTGTAAAATTCGACCCAGCTCAGCGATCACCACCAGTCATGCCAAAGTTCTCACCCATCACACAGCAAAGTATCCTTTCACCAAAAGTGAATAAAAACTGTATCTTTACCCAAAGGACAGCTGAACTACACAGAGGATAATTTGTTTCAAAACAAGGTCCCCAATAAAATTGTAGTAGCATTGGTATCTGCATAAGCCGTCAATGGAAGTTACACCAAATCTCCCTTTAATTTTCAAATGTATAATCTCAGTTCTATTGTTCTTTATGTGGATGGAGAATCACTGCCAGGGGAACCCCTACGGGTTACTGATAAACAGTACATTACAGCTTATAATACATTGTTTGAAGGAAGAGCATCCAGAGGGTTCGATATCGACAGGTACGACTTTAAGCGCGGATATGCTCTGTACCAGTTTTGTCTAGAACCATATCATTTGAAAGACGACTACTTGGATCTGATAAAAAGAGGAAGCGTAAGGCTTAACCTTCCGTTTAGCACGGCATTACCTGAGACAACAAATCTGATTCTCTATTCCGAGGATAATCTCATGCTAACAGTGGATAACGCAAGAAATATATTGTACTCTACACCATGATTTCACTCCAACTGATGTGTGCCCTCAATACGGATGGAATCACAAAACAGTTAAATGTCACAATAGGTGCAGCAGACTAACTTCCTAAGAAAATCATCTCCTACCCTCGAGGTTTTATCGTCAATACCCAAGATTCAACACAAGGAGGTCAGCATTGGATCGCTATTTGGTTACATTCACCAAATTATGGAGAATACTTTGACAGCTTTGGAGAAAGACCCAGTTACTATCGAAGAGAAATTCAAGACTTTTTATGTAAAAATGTATCATGTTATGAATACAATACCAAAGTACTTCAAAGCAGTGACAGCTCTACCTGTGGATTCTATTGTGTTTACTACATTATGATGAAATGTAAAGGACATGTGTTGTATGACATTCAAAGTAGTTTCACTTCAAATACAATGGTCAATGATGCCATGATGTATGACTATGCTTCTAAGTATTTTAATGTATGTGTGTAAAACTGTCCATACTATCTAGATTTAGTGATGTTAACTATGTTTCATGTTCATAGTGATGAGATAATGTACTTGGAAATAAATATAAAAAACACTGAAATTTAGCCAGCCCACAGAAGTCCCCAATCGGAGAAGGACGGTTGGGAGGTATGGCACTGTGTTCTGTTATTATTATTATAGATGTCTACAGACAAACAAGAACATATACATCTTTTTCAAGTTTTAATGACCCCTTTTCACAGGAGTAGAACAACAGGTTAGGGGTCAACCCACAGTCTACTTTACAACCACATGCATAAATTTACAATGTAATCCATTTGAAAGGCTTCTTCTGTTTCCTCTGTTGAGTATGCGCTGGTATTCCAGGAAGTTTAGACCTCAGTGTCAGTGTTTTGGAATTCATTTCCACTTCCAGCCGTTGTCTGTTGCCTACAAGTCCTTGCGGCACATGTATGTCTTTTAAGGCCTGATAAAATTCAGTCATTCCCTTGGGTTGAAAACGTTTATACAGATACTGTGAGTCCTTGAGTAAGTCTGCAATATGACTCCCCTGAATGACTTGACCCAGGTAGATGAGTACACCTTTCCGATTTCATGACAGTCTTTGGTCGGGATCATTTTGTATGTGTCTCAATAAAGCAGCACCTCTCTGTCTGTAAGGTTTGGGGAGCACACTCAGAATCAAACTGGTATCCATGGGTTCTGATTCATCATCAATGGTGGTATGATGATTTATATCTGATGACATATCCATTTTCCCACCACTTATTGGATTCACATGATATTTCAAGAGCCGTTTATATCTATTCATAGGAATGAGCACCTGTTCTGGGATATGCTCCATTACAAAGTCTTCAATAAAGGCCCAACAACCTTCAACACTAAACTAATGACAGCCACACTTTTTGACAGTAATTGTTTTTTCTGTGCATGAGATATGGTTTTATTACCAAGAAAACGTAACACTTTTCTGTGTTTTCTCAGTGCAGTCAAATGTTTCTTTGACAGAGGTACATCTGAATGTAACAGATTATAAATAATCTCTACCAAGGCTTTTAATTGTTCAGCAGTCGCACTTTGCAACAGTAACTTCTTTTGAACAGCGGATGTACTCTCCTGCAAAAACCGTAAGAAATATCCGTTCTGTCTGAGTGTCTTAGACATAATGGCGTTTCATTCAATGTTCACCAAAATTTATATACACAACAGTCTTATTCGTGGATGACTCCCTCAAAGACCATGACAAACAAAGTCACTGCTATTTATACTCTCCTCCAGCTGAGTCATTCGTGTAATGGCTGTCATTCACAATATAGTCCATGGGTAACATACTCCTACCCCTCCATGTTAGAGTCAGTGAGTATCCCACGGTTTTTAACAACACAAGTATGCACCATAGAGAGATAATGGTACGTTTCAATACAGGAGGTAGTTCCACGTTGGTTGTTGAAGGAATATTCAGAGACACATGACACATTCCTTTGGTGATGAATTTATTTCCCAACTTGGCACACGCCACCAAAATTTGACAACCTAGCACTTTTTCAAAATTAGGAATATCTGTCAAACTTGCCATTCTTTCTTTGGACACAACTGCTTTGTCACAAATGGTTTTGGCAAAGAGAGTCTGATGGTTGTTATGCTTTTTCAAGTTGGTGAACAGTGTAGGGGGACATTTCTTGTGCTTCAGTGCCAAATGAGCCATATGAATATTTTTCTTGTCATTGGCAGACATGACTAGATACTGACACTCACATTGATCTAAAGGATGAACCTTGAGGAGATCCTCCCATTCAGCCTTAGACACTCGATGAACTTTTCCAAAACATACAGCTAAAGCTCTTGCCATACACATGCTGTCTTTATTTTTTATTTCTACCAGGGACAGTTTTTGTTTGACACTTTCTTGAACATTTGATATGTTATGTCTTGCACCTCCTTTGGGCATATCAAGAAAACCAATATCAATATCGAAAGAATCGTCCAAGGCCAAATTGTTGTGACTTTTTAATACATTTTCTATATGACTTAGAATCACATCTGCATTCAAATTTTGCAATGGTCTTAGTGGGACCACAATGGGATTTTGCAAATTTTGATGGTGAAGCACGACTCGAGCCAAATCTTCATCTTGTAAATTTCCTCTAGCTTCTCTTAACACATCATCAAACATGGCATGTAAGTTATCCTGTAAATCTTTTAAATTTTTACCCTTCCACTGATCATTAAATCTCACTTTGTACACTCTTTCCACAGCTGCATGTTTTGCAAAGGTTCTTTCTTTTCTAAGGTTAAATTCATACGCAGGTTGAACCTCCTCTCCATTTCCAGCGCCCGGTTGACTGCCTAAATAGATATCTAATTCATTCGTCCCCACTGGACTGGATAAATATGTATCATAATCAAGATCCCCTTGAAAGAGACTGTCCTGAGTCAAGTTGTCCATTGACTGAGATAGCTGAGACCCCCTGTCTATGCGCTTTTGGGATGGTCCTGGTACTGGAGAGCCTGAATGTTTCCTTGAAGAATATAAAGCTGCTTGTTTAGAGGTACTGGGCTTGGCTGACGAGGGTGTTTCAGATGGACGTTTAGGGCAGGTCATCCTGTGTTTTCAAAGATCAGGCCTTCTCCTGAACGTAGTTCCAAAGAAGTAACAAGGTCAACCCTTCTGCCGTTGATCATTAATTTTGATACTCTCCAAGGAGGTACTGTCTTCAGAGCTGGGGCCATCTAAAGACGTCATTTTCTCCAATTGGTCTTTGGTTGTTGTTGTTGCTGCAACTGACTGATGTTCCATCTGTCTACACAGCAAGCATATAGACCTCATACTCACTCGCTCATCGTTTGACAGACCATGGTCTTCTGCCCACTTCATCAAACTGACAGAGTCATCAAAAGAATCTATTTTAGCCTGGAGATCCATCTGAAATATAAGGAATATTCACCCTGAACCACTGAACTATGTGATTTTGCCACATGATTCATTTACAGATGAAACAGTTAATTCATTGTTAAGTCATTTCAACAACATACTATTATCATTCATAAAAGTTAAAACTTCAAGTTCAAACGTCATTACTGTTCATCATCTGTAGCAATAACAATTAAATGTTCTGTAATTATTATATTCATATATACACTTAAAATAATACATCATTTAGAAATGTTCACGTGTGAGCCGGTTTTGATAAAACCGTTTTGAGTCAGATCCGTTTGCGAACCGTTTTGACCAAGTTTGACTGAACCGGTTTGGCAGAAGCGGTTTTAGACTGAGACAGGTAAGGGACGTAACTCTAGTCTACTGAACCCACGTGCGTGCCGTTTCTTTGTCTGATCTTAGAAATGGAGGGAAATTAATTTCCATTGCTGAAACAATACAAAATGTGTGGAGTTTGTGCGATGGATTATTCTATATCGTGATGGGATTGTTCAATATTTTGATGGGATCATACGGAGGACAATTTTTGGTGAGTATAACCTGCCATTCATGATTTTCATGCCGATGATGGGACAGATCATTTACATTGTTTAATATCACCACACATAGTGGTATGTATGAACTGATGATTACGATTTTAATCCCATCTTCAGTGTCGTCATCTATATTTTACATTGACATGTTTAATATCACCACACATAGTACAAGATGTGTTTGATGTAGACCCTGGCTCGAATACGAGACTATGAACTATATTTATTCTCGCGTAACCGGTTTTCGAACAGATAAGGCGAGGGTGTTTATAAAACATCAGTAATTCAGCGGACAACAATAAAATACGTTTCCTACCTTAGCTGACACATTCCAGCAGGCAATAAGCACAAATTCCAATGTCAGAAACATCCTCGTAAAGCGCGGCTGCCATTTGCATGCGATGTCAACATCCGATCAATGAAGTGACGTCACCAGTTTTCGAACACTGATTGGTCAGTCCGATGGAAGGGTTTCCGAGGAATGTAAGGCGATGTACGGTGCTCCGTTGGGGACATTACATCGTCAGAATTCACTATATCACAGTAAAAACTTCACACAGTTCAAATACGAAGTTTTAACGTCAGAAAACTGTGAAATGCACACACAAATATTTACATCAGTCTTTTCTTTGAATGAATCACATTTACTCTTCTCTTTCATCATGGCATGGGCACCAAAATTCTGATTTTGCAACGCAGTTTTAACTGGAGTGCAAAATCCAAGATGTACCCACCCAGATAGCAATGTCTGTTGGGCCAACATTGGCCATCATTGGGCCAATGTTGGCCCAACGAACATTGCTGTCAGGGCAATGCTGGCAAGTAGGATGTGTACATTGAGCCTACTTCGAGAATATGAGGGAGACACAGCTTCTAACCTCAACTGGCTGGAACAGTTTACACTTGCAACACACTTCCTCCTCATCATCAACGATTTCTGAGTCACTGTCAGACACTTCCAAAGTTTTCTTCATGTTTGATGATTTGGTCCCTGATGTTCTTGGCAATGGTTCAGCAGATTTTCCGGTAGATTTTCCCCTTGTCTTTTTCAGTGGTGGTGGATGAGCAGTTTCACGGTCCTTCATCTTCTGCAATGTGGCTGTTTCAGTAATAGCTTTTCCTCCGACAATTGCACTCATCACATTTCTCTTTTTTGTGGGTTTTGGATCCTCAAAGATTACATTATCAAGCCGTTGGAAAAAGTTTGAGACTGTTGTTTTTGAAGTGGAGATTGGTTTTTCTCTTTGGGTTGACAATTCACTTGCCGAGGTGGTTAACAGGACTGTTGTTGCTTTTGTTTGATTCTCTGTGCCTGCCATGGCTGCATTCTCTGTCTTCTTGTACACTGTAGCTGGTACGAAATTGATCTTGTTAACAGCATGCTTGTCGAATGGTGATATTCCACATTTACGAAAAGATGCTTGAATTTTGGCTGGTGTGAGAGCAGCTGAATATGCCTTGCATCCTAATCTGCAGATCGAATGTTTCCGGACTCCCTTAGCTGCATTTTCCCGCAGATACATGTGACGGATGTTACAATATATCCTCTCAAAAGGACCGACACATCCAACATCCATGGGCTGTAAAATGTGTGAAGTATGGGCGGGAAGTACAAACAGAATCAAGTTCCGTTCTCTTGCCCATTCACTCAAGGCCACTGAAAGGTGAGAACCATGACCATCAAACAAAATCTAGACAGGCTTCTCCTTAGTGGCTGGGATGCTGTATTTCAGGAAATGGTCACTGAGATAGTTCCTGAAGATCTGGCTGTTAGACCATCCTGTTTCACTGACAGTTCCAGCAGTTCCAGGCAACGATCCTTCAAGGAGCTCCTCCCTCATTCTCTGTCCCTTGAAAATGAAGAAAGGTGGTAAAGCATTACCAATAGCATTAGCACATCCAATCACAGTTGTAGTACTTGATTTTGGAAGTACATTGGCAACTGGGGCCACATCACTTGATGAGACGACTTTTGGGGGTGTGTGATGCTCCATCAAACCTTTCTCATCTAGATTATAAATCCTCTCTGGACTGTTCTTTAGATCGTACAAATCCAGTATGGTTTCAAGGTGAGCGTAGTAGTAGTATGGGGAATAGCGAGAAAAAGACGTATAGGTGCACCTTGCTTAGAAGCTTCCATACGCTGCCGGCAGACGTCTCGCTAGCGGGTGAAGGTTCTTCAGCAGGCAATACAGTCGCGCTGGGCGTCAGAGGTTCTACAGCAGGCTCTCGCCATAGCCTTGTGGACCCAATACCGAAGCGCTTTTTGACCTGGGAGCACCCCGCGAAGGGAGCGTATTTCTTGGATCTTGTCTGAAGACTAATCTCTTCTTGGTGGCATGGTTGGTTTTCCCTGGGTATATATATATACCCATACTTCCTATATGTCTATATGGGAATCCCAATCCTCTCCACATTGGCCACATTTTGTTATATTTGTGATATACAAAGTGACTCAGTGATTTTACCATAATTCATCACATACTATGTAATCACATATTATGATTATTATTTGTATCTGCAGTGTTAGTTTTTAATTATGATTCAGGCATGGTTATCAGTATTATTTTTTTTTGTGTTTTTGTGTTATTAATTGTTTTCAATGACTCAACAACTATTCATTGTAACTGAAATAACAAGAAATAAAGTAAATATTGTCCCTTCACTACATATGATTGTATTGTTTTGGTATCTAGATGCTGTTTTCTTGAACTGTGAGTATTTCTGCATTTTTTTCTATGTTAAATTTTGATAATTTTTTCAGTATGGAATTTCAGGCAAGATATGTTTGAGGAATTTTTTTTTTTCAGCCTCCTCCCCACCCCCACCCCACTATTCTGACATCACCGATTGGGATACAGGGTAAGTATACCATACCATAAAATAGTTTTGTTGTTGTCTTCACCGTGTGATTTAAAACACTCTTGTTACAAGTATTCAGTTAATCAATGGTAATGTTGTAAATCACACTTCTGAGAAACAATTTGTTCATTTTCCATTTATCTGGGAGGAAAACCAGAAGCAACTAAGGGCTCTTCAGCATGAAATGAAGAGTCCTTATTAGATATTTTAGAAATAGCCTTAAAGATTATTACGTTTTTGTAGTGTTAGTTGGTGTTAGTTTTGTATTATGTTAAATTTGTACATATTGCTATCTTTGTGTATATATTGTTACTTTTTTCATATATGTGTCTTTTGTTTGTGTAAATAAAGGTGCCCAAGGGTGGGCAAATGGGTCATTTATTGTGGAGTACAGTCATACCTAACCTGTTTCTTCACATAAATGGTTTGCTTGTGCCACCCCATCAAAACATCTAGACATGCTGGGATAAATGCTGTTGGATATATTCTCAATATTGGATATACCTCGTGTGGGAATCTATCTGTTCATGGAACATGGAAATATATGTGAATCAATCTGTTCATGGAAATATGTGTGTGAAGCTTGTGCTAAGGAATTTCCTATGGATCCCATGAGGTAAGTTGTTTCAATTCCCTATTCTGATGTTAGTAAAAAACATCTAATGGTACACTTACCTTTATGTTCTGTTGAAAATGCAAGTCCAGTGAATCACACAGTATAATCCAAAGATGTTTTGTAATCCAGTGAGAAAATTGAGCTGTTGAAAGTATAAATCCCAGTGAATCACACAGTATAATCCAAGGCTGTTTAGTAATCCAGTAAGAAATACACTAGTATGGAGTATATCCACAATGTGTAGTCGCTTCAGAGGCGGAGTTGTGTATGACATGGGGGCTGTTTGGGGGGCCTTATATACCCACCTGAGTCTAAAATTAAGTTGTTGGGAAACCCCTGAGTCATTGTCTAAAAATAGTCTATGTGCAGTCTAAAAATAGACACACCAGGTGTTGATATGACTCATGGTCTAAATATAGACCTGATACAATGACTCATCATCTAAAGATAGACTCAAAACCATGAACCTCATTAGAAATTCAAAATGGCGGATTTAGTCCTCAATTAACCTGGTTACAACAGCAATATCTCTACATATTCCTCAATGGTAGGGGGATTGGGTTTATTAAATTTGATAAATTAGGCTAGGTGGTAAAATGAAAATACCTGCCCCATTTAGAATATTATTTATTTCTTTTAATAATTGTAATCCGTCAGATCAAAATGGAGTCAAGTGGTCATTGACTTATTTTTAGTTTGTTTATTTACTGAATTTAGTTAACGAAAAGAAAACTATAGAAAAGAAATCAAATTATTGCCTATTCGTAAAATGACCCATAAGTAAAATGACAGAACTTCAATGTGCATATTGATATATCGGCTTGTGAATAACGATACAATAAACTACCCTTATATACTCTTCAGCTGGCAGGGATATGTTTAAATAATAACAGAATTGGAGTTAACGAACCTCACCTCACTGTCGGTTATAACAAAAGCTGTGCCACTTATTTCATATTGTCTTTAGTCACCTGGCCCCGATTTCTCGAAACAAACTTAAGTTTTTACTCAAATTTCAAACTGAGTTTGACAATTTGAAACAGCTGAATTTTTAGCTCAACTGCATTTTTTAAAATAAAAAATTCCCAAACAACTTAAGTAATCTATCCACCAAACTCAAATTGTCTACTAAGTCTGTGTTTTCTCAAATTTGAGTACAATCTCTGACTTAAGTTTGTTTCGAGAAATCGGGGCCTGGACGCTCCTTGTCAAAGTAACCTGTCGGGCAAAAGAAAGTACATGTATACATTTGACATTTGGATATTATCAAAACAGACAAACATTTCTAGGCCAGAAACAGTCACTTTTTTAGACAACAATTGATATGAAGCATGAACGATCTTTGTATTAAGTTATTAACCATATCATAAACATCTCCATCATATACACCACTATCTTTGTATCATTTTTAGCAACCATCAAATAGACATTGGTGTATACTTTCTTTTCCCCGTCAGTTCATGCTGGTCGGATAAAGGAAGTCCTTCAGTGAAGAAATATTTCTCAGTTTCTTTGGGTTAGTATTTCACCATTTGTTTCAGAACCATAACACCTCTTAATAATGAGACATGTTTTCTTTCACCATGAAGACCTTCGAACTGACATATAGTAGGCAGAGACAAAATAGCCAGGTATATTTCTAATTGTATCCGTTGTTTTGCACAATTAACACTAGAAATAGGAAGGATGTCTAGCGAGTGGGTTTAATTTGACACAAGACATGAACTTGATATAATTATGACAGATCTATATTGCTACTGCATATTTGCGAACGTTAATGGGGCTAAATAAGTGAGGTGAGGTGAGGTGAATTGGGTTTTAATGTCGTGCTTGAGAATATTTCGCTCATATGACGACGTGCATGCGTGTGTATGTGTATATGCGGCTGCTTGTACTAGCCCAGACTGAAGATGGTTTTATAGTGCTAGCCCACTGAGATACCATGCCGCGGTGAAGCATGAATATCCCACTCAGACACATTATACTGACTCCAAGCCGACCAGTCTGTGTTGTACCCATTAATGCCGAGCGCCAGGCAGGGAGACCAACAAGTACCATATTTTAACGTCTTTTGGTATGACGCAGCCGGGGATCGAACCCGCGACCTTCCGCTCTCCAGGTGGACGCTCTAACCACTACACCACGGAGGCGGTCCGGGGACTAAATAAGGAGGATTTGACACCCTAGTCGTGTTAAAGAGCAGATGAGACATGGCTGATGTGCAAATGTGTGTTTTATGTGTAGGATAAAAGACGACTCCGAGGTTTTGGTTGAGATTGTAAAACCTCAGGGGAAGGAAATCCCGAGGGCGCATTAGCGTGAGTCGTTTATCAAACTTATAAACCGTCTAAGACAACACTTATTTTCAATTTGTGCATGTACTGAGTAGAACAACATTGATTGAACAGCCGATGTCAACTGGGATGCGACTGGCAGCCAACACCTTGCCCCGCATGCGCTCAATGCTCGTGCTCTGCACGCGCTACCTGTGTCCTGCACGTGCGCTGCCCACAGTACCTGTCGTGTGAGAAACACATGGTTCATACATGAATTTATTTTGGGTTAAACACAGTAGAGATTGCCTACTGCAGTGAGCGTGTTTTGCACGTGCGAGTTGTGCAAAAGCCACGTGACGAAGGTGACGTGGTGAGATTGAATATGAGTTTAGCCATTCGAGGTCTTCGCACTACACAGCGAGCAGCTTTTTTCAGTCTACATTCTGCTATGAGTCGACATTCAGGTTCCCCTTCACACCATTCGGAGGATTCTGATACACCTAACAAGAATAAGCAGCAGGAACCCGTTGAAGGTTATGAAACATTTCAATTATTTAAAGATTATATGGATTGCAAACTAAAGACATTTAAACGTGACATTATTGAAGAGAGTGAAGAAAGGTCATTCTCAGCGTTCAAAAGGGCTCATAAAGATTCAGAGATTCCTAATTTTAGGTTTAAAGGCAACCAACTTCAGTATAAATTTAATGCTGGTTGTTTGGATAAGATTGACACTGCTTTCAGATATATTAAGAGCAGCAAGTATTCAGATTGTGTGGGGATTCTCCAAGATCTCTCTTCAGAAATCTCGAGGAAGAACAAGCATTTCCGCTTAGCGGATCGTTCACCATCTGGCTGGGCCGTTGTAGCTGAACTAGAGAGAGACGATATTTCCTCTGGGTCCGAGGAAGAACGTAGATTCGAGAAAGCTGAGAATAAAGCCCTCCGTAAACGACGTGCGTCCTCGTTCCCGGTCCAGAGGAAAACCTAGCTTGGTTTCACCTAGCGCTACTGTGTCTTCTGCTAGCGTGGTTGATGCTTCTAGGGACTCTACAGCCGGTCAGAACCAGCCCTTTCGTCCCATGGTCAAACGAGGTCCATCTCCCAACCAGCAGTGCTACTTCTGTGGAGGTTTTGGCCACTTGAGGATCTCCTGTCCTGCGGCAGCTTCGCTCCGTGCAGCCCAGTCAGCCAGCTCCGATTCAATACAGTCCAACCAAGTTGTCAAGAAGTAGAGAATTCACTTCAGGTAATTGTGTTTCTGTAATATCTGAAGTTGTTCCTTTAGTCAATTGAACAGTGTGTATCTTTCCTGAGAGTATTCTTTACAATTGTTTTAGGTTGAGTTTCTGTGGGAAGTTGCAGTTCCGATGTTCAGGGGCCAGCAGTCCATAAAACCAAGATACGACAGAGGGATACTACCTGTGCTTCAGATTTTGACATTGATAATTCTGCAGGTTTAGGAGGTACTGACTTAGATTCTGAATTCATTCAACTAAGGTCTTGCGAGTTTGAATCCAACACTTCGTGCATCGTGAAAGGCAGTTTAAAGAAGCATGTTTCCTTTTGGGTTAATATTTGAGCTCCTCAGTTTGTCATCGATACTATTACTGATGGTTATGTCATTCCATTCGTTGATAGTCCTCCTCCTTTTTCTAAAAATAACCAATCAGCATTGAGGAACGATACTTTCGTTGTACAGGCTACTGAAGAACTCTTAAAAAACTCTTGTATCGTCGAGCTTGATAATCCCCCTTTAGTTGTTAATCCTCTTTCGGTAGCTACACAGCGTTCGGGCAAAAAGAGGCTTATCCTTGATCTTAGGTATGTCAATCAGTTTGTTTACAAAAGAAAGATTGTTTTTCAGGGCTATAAAACAGCTTTGGATTTTGTGCAAGATACAGGTTTTATGTTTAAATTTGATTTAAAATCTGGTTATCATCACATTGATATACATCCTAGTCAACAACAGTATTTGGGTTTTGCTTGGAATGCTAACGGCATTGTTAGGTACTACTGTTTCACAGTTTTGCCGTTTGGGTTAACATCTGCACCTTACATTTTTACTAAGTGCATTCGTCCTCTAGTTACTTATTGGCGAAGGCAATCTGTTTTTATTGTAGTGTACCTTGACGATGGCTTTGGCTATGCTAAATCGAAGGACTTGTGTTCTCTTCATTCAGACATTGTTAGAGATACTGTAGAACAATCAGGTTTTGTCGTTACTGTTGATAAGTCAGTATGGCACCCTGGTGCAGAGTTAGAGTGGCTTGGATTCACATGGAATTTAGATTCTAGTGTTCTTTCCATTCCTGTCAAGAAAATAGAAGATATAGTGTCTAAATTTTCAGCATTCACATCTGATTTGCCAAGGTTCACAGCAAGGAAATTAGCTGCTTTAGCAGGGAAGGTTATAGCTCTTACTTCAGTTTTGGGCGATGTTTGTAGACTTTTCACAAGGCATATGTATTCGGAGGTCCTTAAGGCGTCTTCCTGGGATTGATTTCTTAGGTTAGAAAATTGTCATTGTGTGTATGAATTGCTGTTTTGGAGAGACAACCTGCGTAGTCTAAAACCAAGAGTGTTGTCTACTGTTATTCAACCTATGCTGTCTGTGTTCACAGATGCAAGTGACATAGGTTGTGGAGGTTATGTTGCAGATTCTGATCATGTGTTTCAACATGTGTGGGACTCTCAAGAGAAACGTGGTAGTTCGACGTGGAGAGAAATGAAGGCTATAGAATTAGTTCTCATTGCGTTTACCAGGGTTCTAAGTGGCAAGACTGTAAAGTGGTTTACCGATAGTAAGCCATGTTGTCGTGTAGCTTCATGTGGTAGTTCTAAACAGCATCTACAACAAGTCGCCATCTCCATCTTTGTGATAGCCAATCAGTACAACATAAGGTTAAAGTTCCGCTGGATTCCCAGATCAGAAAATGAAAAGGCTGATGCCCTGAGTAGATTTGAAGATTCAGATGATTGGGGAGTTACAGATAATGTTTTCAAACTCTTGGATGGAAGATGGGGGCCACATTCTGTAGATCGTTTTGCTAACCATTTGAATACCAAGTTAGAAAGGTTTAATTCCAGATCGTGGGTACCGGATACGGAGGCAGTTGATGCATTTACTCAGCAGTGGCATGGGGAGAACAACTGTGCAGTTCCTCCTGTACATTTGGTGTGTAAAACTGTACATTTTATCTTAGCGTGCAATGCTCCTACTACTTTAGTGGTGCCTATGTGGCCATCCGCTGCATATTGGCCCTTGTTGTTCCTGGAAGGTCAACCCAGAAATTTCATTGCAGATATGATTCAGTTGAGTGGCAGCATCGCTGTCTCAGGTGGGAGCAAGCTGTCTATATTCAATAATTTCAAGGGGTTCGTGTTAGCTCTCAGATTTAACAATTGATTATATATCTTTTCAGGTATGTTTTCCGTTGGTATATGGAGAGAGAAAGATGCTCTGGTGCACCAAGATTTAGTTGACTTATCTACGAAAATGCCTGATATAGTTTTAAAATCTAAAGCAGATACTACAGTTATAAAATATAGAAGAGCTTTTACATGCTGGAAAAAATGGGCCTCACGGTTTAAAGAAATAAGTTTTTTGCCTGCAAATTCTTTTCATGTAGGCTTATACCTTACGTCATTGATTCAGTCGGGTAAAAGATCTCCTGTTATTATGGAAGCTGTGTATGGTATAAGATGGGCGCACAGAGTGGCGGGTCTACCAGATCCATGTCAACATGACCTAATTAAGAACATTAAAGAGGCAGCTAGGAGATGTCACAGTGACCCTGTCAAGAAGAAAGACCCTATAGATGTTGGTATTTTGGAACGGTTAGTTGATAGATTTGGCAAAGAGAATTCTTCTCTAGTAGATTTAAGATTTCTGACAATGTCCATTCTTTCATATGCTGGCTTTTTCAGATTTTCTGAAGTTTCCGTAATTAGGCGCTCTGACATTTCTTTCATGAAGGATATGTTCGTATTTTCATAGAAAAGAGTAAGACAGACGTGAATATAGAACGGTAGATTTGTTTTCAGTGATTGCGACGTCTGATTCCCAACTCTGCCCAGTGAATAGATGTTATTAGCAACAGTTTGGTTCTTGCATAGTTTCTGATTCCCAACTGCTGCCCAGTTGTTCAAGAGACATATGCTTCCGCGGCGACGGATATGTTAAAGATGACATAAAAGAGTTGTTGAGTGTCAAATGTTAGGGCTTGTAACTTTCCTCGGCTGTAATAAATGATTCCCGTTTCTCTGCCCTGTCTTTTAATTTCGAGCTGCGGTAGGCATTACCCATGAAGTGTTTTGTTCATAAATAAATAATTTATGTTCGTTTGATCGAAGAGAATTAGAACATAAATGAATTTATTTTGGGTTAAACACGGTAGAGCTTGCCTACAGCAGTGAGCGTGTTTTTGCACGTGCGAGTTGTGCAGAAGCCACGTGACGAAGGTGACGTGGTGAGATTGAATATGAGTTTAGCCATCAGGTCTTCACACACACAGCGAGCAGCTTTTTCAGTCAAGTGTATTGGAAGTTATGTAGGAAAGTTTCTTGAATCTTTAATCCGTATGGAGGATTACAAGCCGAATGGTTAATGTGTGCAGTATTGCGTTCTGTATCAGCAGTGAAGTACTAAGCTTCTGATGTAAGGTGAAGAGTGGTCCTACCTGGTGTGTTCTGACATGACATGCAGCGACGTGGAGATGTGACCTGGCCTGAAGCGGGGAATTGTCGGGATGCAAGTAATCGGAGATGAGTATTTTAGGTTTTCTCATATTAACATGATTACATGTATAATTTACGTGTATAAATATTTAAAAATTAAACAAATAAATATTTATAATATTGCGTAAATATTTGTAGTATACTTCATGCATGTGTAAGTTGTCTTTTCTGCTGTTGTATTTGTTTTGCAGGGATGGCTGGAGGAGCAGACTTCATGAGATGGATACGTACTATAATAATCTGTCGGTTCTATGTATACTCCTTTTGCGCAATAAACCTGCTCGCCTGTGACCTGCGGTAGGCATTATCCATGCGAAGTGTTTTGTTGTACATAAATATATAATTTATGTTCGTTTGATCGAAGAGAATTAGAACATAATGACAAACAATCTCTTTCTTCACGGCGATTCTTCGTAGCGTAGTGGATAAAACCGCCAAGCTAGAGAGCGATGGGTTGCGGGTTCGAAACCAGTTATCGCCACGGAATATTGGAAGTTTTCAATAATTAGATATTTTACGATCAGTCATAGCAAGACAAAGTTGTATCAGTCATAAATAATGGTCATTTCAAAACCTCATCAATACCTCCTGTGAGGTATTACAATGATCATTGTAAAACCTCCTGCAATCGTAAAACCTCTTCCGAGGTTATTCCATAATGCGAAGCAACTGCAAGAACACTAGACAACATTGGCCATAGGTTTATAATATAGAATACAGCATCCAAATGTGGCTTGGCCTTTAGATGGAATATGTCATAATGACAGTGTGGAGAAATTACTTCGTCCTTTCCTTTATGTAATATGACAATGTGATATTCACTATTGTAAATGAGTGCAGACAGTAAAACCCATGTGGGCCTTTGGTTTAGTTTTGTGTTTACAATGTCGTTAAACATCATGTGTTGGCCAATTTCCGGGTGTTATTGAGTATTTGAAGCATGGTAATATTTTAAAACCTCCAGCATTTACATGCTGGCGGGTGAGCAATGTAGTTATCTTGTCACAGACACTCTAGTTCTAATCCCAACCTGGGTGTATGCAAATCCCCTTGCTAGACACATAAAACAACAAACAAACAACGGTGAGTTTCCAATGCATAAAGGTCATGCAATATAAGATTCTAAAACTACATTCATTAACAGGCAAAGTATGCACTGATCGACCCTCCCGTTATTCTGAGAGTCGAAAAGCTGGATGCCAATGATCTATATGAGAAAGTGATCTTTAAGTGCCCATATTTTATTCAAAACTACAACGAACGTAAATAATTGAAACATCATTTTGAAGAGAAAACCCTAACAAAACCATTGCACTTAGAAGTCTCTTGAAGGCGATTGGAGACAATATTTCTCTGAATCAATATTTTATTAAAGATGTCCAAATCTCATTTTTAAGAAAAAAATCAAATTATTCGTAATAATCAAACGGGGAGCATGAAGGTTATTCCTTCTGACGACCTGAGTCGGATCACATGATCGCCATATTTCACGCATGTAAAAATGTTTGAAATCACTAATACAGTCTGTCATGTCAGAGTTGTATCATCAAACGCACCTTGACAATCACCTGGCGATTCTTCTTCCAGAATCCTAGCGCTGTCGGTGACAATTTGGATGAAAAATGATGGCACGGTAAAATGCATTTCAAAACAGTTTTTCATCCCTTGTCAACGTATAAAAACACCACGTTACCAAAAGAAGGAGTCTCTGTAATTTACTGATTGAAAAAGGGTGAAGGATGTTTTTAGTACACCTTTATTTTTTACCTTGGAGATCAAACGTTTGCGTCGTTCATGATTGAGGTTGGCATGGCAACAACAAAGAAACACTGTTCTGGCCTTCAGGTCAAAATTTCTTTTCCGTAATTAAACCGAAATATCCCATATCACAATCCCAGCATGGCCTATGATTCGATTTTAAAATCTGGTTCAAGAATAATGATCGGTTCGTAATTATGTTTAAAAGGGTGCATGGAAATTAAAGATTTCAATTTAAGTGTAAAGATATTCATTGGCGATCTCCAAAGGACAGGTCCATTACAGAAACCCAGGGCGGTGTTCTTAATGGTTAGGATGATGCAAGTGCACCATAGATGGATAGAAAATGGATAGTAAGTAAACCTCGTCATTGCTGTCTACATTAGGTTGTAGCCCATTAGCCATACGCACATTTCTCTCTAGTCATACGGAACGGACCGGATTAATTAAAACAACAAAGGCCATGCTCCCTACCATATAATAGACTCGCCCGCTTTACTTGTCAAACAACCGACTGTACGACAGGAGATTTTCGCGTGGTGATGTGGTTCGGATTACGTCATCCAATTGTTAATGACGTCAACCTCCCCGTTGATAATTAGGAAGAATGGCAAGATGGGATGAAAGTTCTAAACAGTAAATTTAGTGGATAGTCTATTCCTAGCTCAGTTGTGTAATTATAACGCCCACGTATAGTACAGGTAGTCACAAGAAACGGCCTATCTAGTTTCGACTAGTTCTTACCCTAAAAAGGGAATAAATGACGTAATAGGGAACGTCAGAAATTGCTGTACGAACGTTTTAACGTTATTTCCGAGTTTTGTAGAACCTCACTGTAAAATTGTTTGTGACATTAGACTAAATGTTTTACTTCGGAGACTGAGAAGATTTGACATCAGAAGACAGCTGACATATGACAAAAAGATTTCCCATACGACCATCATAGGAAGTGACGAGGGAGTGTAGAAGAGAATGTGGGTCATCCTGTTATTTATTACCCACGTGGTCAATGTATGGGTAGTTGCATACTAATCTCGTACGTCACACGAGTGTCGTATCGCGTTGACCTGTGTCGTAACGACTTGACCTGAGATTATAACGATTTGATTGGATAACCGATGACCTCTCAGTTAGGTCACATTCTGACGTAACTATTTTTTCATTCATAACAAACACGTGAATTCATTCATTCTACAACTTAAATGCATTGTTGGAATGTAAACATTGCGAACGTTGCCGTGTCGCTGTTTAATTGTGAGTCGAACTGAGACATTATATCTGTCGAAAAACATAAACGCAATGTTTCCACCAGTGATGTTAGCCGAATGAAGCAACTGGAAACCAAGAAACGAGGTGCAACGGAGTAGTTTACTGTAGGAGGCTGTACGAGGCGATGACAACTGACATGCATCGTGACGTCGGTTACCATGGCAGTGACGTCATTAGTGTGACGTCATGCAAATATTGTACTACAGTACAAAACTCTTCCGCAACCTCTTTATGAAACCGGTTTCGGTTTGAAACCAAAAACATAACAAAAATACGCTATTTTGTCAATTTAAATGCATGTAAGACGTGGGTAATAAATAAAATACCACACTCGGTCTCATTACATACGAATTATACGAAACTCGTGACCTTCCTATGTTATCTGACCTCGCTTTCGCTCGGTCAGATACCATAGGAAGGACACTCGTTTCGTATAATTGGTATGTAATGAGACCTCGTGTAGTATTCTCTATATATCTAACATAAATTTATTACTCGCCCGTGGAAGATACTGCAGTGTAATATTTGTACGGCAATATGACGTCATAAATGGTTCACAGTTATGACGTCACAATGCTAATACCACTGTCATAATGGTATTAAACCTTGCTTGACACGCGGATAGCTGAGTCATCACACTGTAGGCAGTTTCTATATCAATTTATGTTGGAGAGTAATAAACAGAATGCTAAACCCGCTTCCGTGAAATACCATTTATACAAAATTCGTGAAAGATTTTGTATCTAACTCTCTTTCGCTCGTTTAATACCAAATGGTTAACTCGCTTAATAACATTCAGTTTGGTATTACACGGAAGGTCGTTTAGTATCCTCTTATACATATACACGTATCCACATAATATATCAGTCTTCTGCCCAACCGTGTACTGTGTTCATGTATAGCTATAGCGTAATAGTTTGGCAGAATGAACACTACCATTGGGAATACCGTCAAATACCGTACTTCAGATAATATTTGTGGTTTATAAACATCTGCCTGTGGAATACACCACAGAAAGAGGCGATGTAAATGCCGAGACTGAAACTGACACAAAACAAATCTCCTGGGTACGAAAAGCTCGAGGTTGCTCTCTGCTTTAAGTAATCTGGAATTGTATTGAATTTATACACAAGTCATTGTAGAGCATCGTGCAAATGTCAAAATAGTTGCTGCAGACACAAGCACTCAGTGTTTGATGCTATCTGTACAAATGTTCCAGTATATGTTCAAATGTTACTTACCCGTGAAGATCCGGGTTAGAATTGATCTTCAGCAACCCATGTTTGTCCTAAGAAACCACTAACGGGATCGGGTGGTCAGGCTCGCTGACTTGGATGACACATGTCATCGTATCCCAATTACGTAGATCAATGCTAATGCTGTTGATCACTGGGTTGTCTGGTCCAGACTCGATTATTTACAGGCCGCCGCCATATAGCTGGATTATTGATGAGTGCGGCGTAAAACTAAACTCACTCACTCACTCTAATGTTCCTACTAACGCTGGAATAATTACATCATGTAAACACGCCTCGTGACCACGGAGAGGACAGCGTTCCCTGTCGATACCGCGTCAGTGCAGCCTTCTATTTGGTGAACGTATTGCAATGTCCGCGATATCACGCTATCTCACTCTGTAGATTGTATCGACATGTAGACACAATCACAGCGTGGATAATTGCAGGAATGATTCTAACATGATAACACAGACTCGTTGGAGTGTAGGCTGTCAGTGAGTGACAAGCATGGCCGATTTGAGACAAATGTCTCTGCTCTATTCAGGAAGTGTAATATGATGTATATTGTCCTAATAGATGGCGAGAGTCAACTGAAGCAAGCTCGGCTAAAGTGTTACCTTTTCTGTCCTAATCTGTGGAGAAATATCGCTATAGACAAAAGATCGGCGCCGTAACGGCACGGTAACTGTATTCTTGGGACTTAATGCCGAGCGTGTAATTGATGACTCAGACCGATATTCAGTGGATAAGAACAAAAACAGATATCACATTGAATATCGATAAGAAGAAAATCATATTTGGATTCTCTGATAAAAGGAACGATGTCCTTAATCTCCTGATAAGAGTTGTCAAATTTACTCTTTTTAAAATACGAATATATTCTTGTACACCAAGTTTCGATACGATCAGAAATGAAATAAGTAAAGTTTACAATATCGAGAGAACACATGCCATCTCTTCTTGTAATTTTACCAAATTTGTTGGATTTTGGTCTGATTGTCACCAATTGTTTGATTAATACTAACGGACAACCGACCCATTTCCCTACAATGTCATTTGTTATAATATGCTTGCCAAACTCTGTATACAAACGCATGGCTATATTTGACTGCTACTTGATGTCATGGTTTTGTACCTAAAAACAGATGAATAAAAAAATAAAAATAAAAGATATTCAGTGGCAGAAGAGAAATTTGTCTACAGAGTATGAAGAAAGTATCAGGTATTTAAAGCTCGTTTCACTTTGAGCTGGTGGTCGAAGCTGATAAGAGTGTCCTCCCTTGACGCGTGGTATGAAGTAACGTCGTTGTTATGGCGATAACGAGAGTTGCCATAAGGATAAAACGGGATGTTCACCTGGCGTGCAATGGACGGATATAGTATCCGATTCAATAATAAGATTATTTGAAATCCCATCTTCTGCTTCTACAAGTTCCAGTTTTCAGTTTTACAATGACAAACGATGGTTGTGTCGAGTGACAGATGTAATGGACATGAGTGTCTTGTAGGGAATAAGTGCGGAGACAGATGGATAAGTAAAACGAAATGTTCCTGATTGATACCAGTGATATGGATACACATTTTACTCGGTATCATCGCCATTTCCCAGATCCGGTTCTTGATGTATCGACTGTCTGCAATGGCGGCTGTCGTGTAGTGATGGCGATGGGAAGAGTGGCCACCGAGCACTGGTGATACAACATGTCGCTGACATGGCCGAAGCGTGTCATAGATGTTGGCATAGATGTTGGCATAGATGCTTCGTGATACGAGACAGATGGATGACGGTCTGTACAATCTAATTCTTGAACAAATACTGACGAAACAACCTTGATCTTAGTTGTAGGGTGTGTTACACTTGATACCTTACATATCATTTGAAACCGAACTTCTAATCGACTAAGTGTTTCGTTATATTTTATGTAGGTCATGATAAACTATTCCAATTCTTTAGCTTCTCTATTCTCTATCTTCTTGTATTTTCTCAGTAACACGGGAGTCTGGAAACCAATTTGTCCAGAAACTCTCGGCGTTGTTGTCAGTCTCGGACAAAAGTGGAAAATTCAACATGCTGTTTTCATGGGGATAGAAATCTGGTACTCTGAAATACAGCATTGTTCTGGGCCTGTTTGGAAGTTTACTTCAAATTGTGCTTATGTTATATTGTTTTTGTAGAAATAAGATAACTGTATTTCTTTTCTTCGGATAGATGTCAGTTTAGTCGAAATCAAAACCTCAATCTAACAATCAGCTTGTTATATTTCAAATAAATGCGACAAAACCATAAAATTTTCCAGAATAACACAAAATCGCCACTAATTCCATGACCCACTGTACGATTGCGACCAGATCGTAACCACGTGTTTATGAACCACTGTCAAACTGTGATGATACCATGTGTTCGCGAAATGAGAGATTTTCAAATGGCTCGTGTCCCAAAGACATGCAAAGGAAAGTCAAGGGCCCCGTTCCACAGACCGATTGCAGTTACGATCGGAGTTAGTCTTATCGCTACTATAACTTTGTGGAGTGAGTGAGTGAGTTTAGTTTTATTCCGCACTCAGCAATATTCCAGCTATATGGCGACAGTATGTAAATAATCCAGTCTGGACCAGACAATCCAGTGATCAACAGCATGACCATCGATCTGCGCAATTGGGAACCGATGACATGTGTCAACCAAGCCAGCGAGCCTGACCACCCGATTTACGACAAGCATGGGTTACTGAAGGTTCATTCTAACCCGGACCTTCACGGGTGTCACTTTGTGGAACATGAACCAGAACAAACAGGGGAACGTAAGTTCAGGAAATTGCACCAAACATCAGTTATGTGACAAATGTTTTAAATGTCTGATGTGAAACGTTTTACAGGCCTTATTACAGCTTAAATGCTGTAACCCTGTTAAAACAACCTTTGGAAAGTATTCTCTGGGGTCTTTGCAGAAAGAACATACGCAGCTGTACGTCAGTACTGTGTGAAATGGTGACATCAAAGGCTGGCGATGCAGAAGTATAAACAGAAATTACCCTTTTTACATCATGAACTAGCAGCACCGCGATTAGGCCTCTAGAGTATACGTGAAACTAAAAAGTCGCAATTGTTGAAAGACCCAGTTTAACTGTATTTTACGTGTCACCATTCTTGACAAATCTGTAAATCTAATGGAAAAAGAATTATGACATTGAATAAAACAGCAATGTGCATTCTATGCAGTAAAATTCGATGAAGAATTTTACGCATGTCCAATTCTAATGTATGTTTTGACGTAAATGTATATTTTTTAACATTTTATCGCTTTGAAACCTATATAAATTTTCATTCAGAAAAGAGAAGGCCGACGCTGTTCAAGATTCTGATTCTATACTTACAGAGGCTCATGAATATGGTCTCCCGATCTGCTCAAATTACCCCCTCTCGACATGTGATGCTGATAACATTATCTTTAGATGGAGGTCAACAAATATGTAGAAATATATACTTGCACGAATGTAATCAGACATAATTTCTTTTTCTTGCCAACTGAATTCCTCTGCTCTAGTATACTCATGCCATTAATGGTTGCACCCCTTCAATTTTTTTATTGGAGAGGGGGTGGGGGGTGGGGGAGGGAGGGGGTGACAGCCATTATGGGCATGAGTATATTACAGCCGAAAGGACACATTCAAACCTAATTAATGTATTTCAGTAGATATTTGAGACTGAAAATCAAATATATGCAATCAAATATATCCACATGAAAATAATGAGTCAGTGGTCCCTTGATAATTGAAAGGAACAAATTAACGGAAACAGAACTATTTCCACACCTATAGCTGCATAACACAATGTGTAACTAAATGGAATGAAACAACGGATGAATTGTCCCTCTCCCATTGCCATGGAGAAGGTGCTGTTATAGTATTCCCAGAACTTATTGAGAAAGTTTTGTACATGTATGTGAACTACAGTTTTACTTAAATGAATATGTTGAGGTATGATTTTCATACAGTCTAAGTATCTTTTCAGTAGTTCGTGAGACCTCCTTGCCCTGCAATACACGACAGATTGCGCCCAGGTACACTATCAATCACAGTTTGCAGGAAATCGTGTATCTCAATATTCGACCACTTCTTTCATCCTCATCCTCCATATTTCTAAGTCCCTTTTGGTTTATTCTGTCCTTCATTAGTCCCCACACATTCTCAATAGGGTTCACGGTATCTGTTGTACAAATTTCCGCACAGTTTGGAAAAAGACAGACAGAACTTTCATCAGAAAAGAAAACATGACCCCAATTTTGATTGTATATCTACTTTAAATGCCATCCATACGTCACTATAAATACCATCCATGTATCTACTTTAAATACATTCCAAGCATGATTGATGGGTAGCAAAGTGTTACAAAGTTTAAACTTAGAGACCTTTAATATCGTACTTGGCTAGAAGGTTGTCACTCTAGGGGAACAATGCAGTCTTGCAGGGAAAACGAAACCGACGTTATTTACGACATCGTAATTACGACTTTGACGCCAATTCCAGTTTTTGGCATGCATTTTGTGTGGTTGTACATCAGTGAAATTATCCCAATACGAACGTTTTTTGAGTCCATTCAGTATATCAATGTAGAAATATCAAGGCTGTTTTCAAGTTCTCTTCCTTTCCGTCAGAGTTAAGTTTGAACGACAAGCATCAAGATAGCACCTCTTACATCTTGGTTAGATAATTGCTTTTTGTCTTCATTCTGTTGACTACAGTTCCTGAGAATGTGACATAGAATGAATACTTCCGTTTTATCTGTTGAAAAGGAAACTGAGAAAAACATCTACAAAGAATGAGAAAGATATAACCGAACACGGATTTTTTTAACATTCTTCAAAGGCTGTTGCAGCACTTGTGATACAGATAGGGTCTTTGTCTGGGCTCTGAATTATAGTATTCTTATGGTTAGTGATAGTAAGTTTTGTTGTACATGTGCTGAAAATGTTTAATAAGGTCCGATCGATGCTTTCATTGTGGCCATTGTAACTGACATAAGCGTAGATGTATCTGGAAGTTGCATCTACTAAAGTCAACATTCAAATATTCATGAATCACGGAATCTTTCAATATTTTTTTATTAATGAAACTGAAAAAAGACACCTACAAAGAAGGAAAAGAATAACACCGTGTAACCCGTGACCGACCACAAAGAAGCAAAGAGAAACGTTAAAACGGCATTGCCCTTTCAGGAATTACTAATATTCAAACTTTAAGCAATAAACATATGCAAAACTGTTCTTATGTAACGGACAGGTATCTTGTACTGGTTATTGTTTCGTTAAATTGGTGTAGATATGACACCGGGGTCAGTAGGGTAGCCTAGTGGTTAAAGCGTTCGCTCGTCACACCGAAGACCCGGGTTCGATTCCCAACATGGGTACAATGTGTGAAGCCCATTGCTGGTGTCTCCCGCCGTGATATTGCTGGGATGTTGCTAAAGACGACGTATCAAACACTCTCTCACATATATGATACTGAGCTTCTTAAGTAATATGTTTAGGGAACTACCACGACAGTATCGTAAAATTTAATCTCGTATTAAATGCAATGTGGGCCCTAAATATGACATGAAATTATTTTTTTACCGACCACTCAAAACTGCAACTATTTTTCGCACACCTTCACACAGACACCCCCTAAGTACCCAAACCGGAAGTCGATACAGCATGCCCTACAGGTACAGCGAGGTTCTGAGCATGTCGGGAAAGATTACGTCACAATTTTAAACTTATTTGTTGAAAGTGATTGTGACAGACACTCTTTATTACCCACTTGGTCAACGTATGGGTAGTTGCATACTAATCTCGTACGTCACATGAGTGTCGTATCACGTTGACCTGTGTCGTAACGACTTGACCTGAGATTCTAACGATTTGATTAGATAACCGATGACCTCTCAGTTAGGTCACATTCTGACGCGTAACTGTTTTTTCATTCATAACAAACACGTGAATTCATTCATTCTACAACATGCAAATATTGTACTACAGTACAAAACTCTTCCGCAACCTCTTTATGAAACCGGTTTCGGTTTGAAACCAAAAACATAATAAAAATACGCAATTTTGTCAATTTAATGCATGTAAGACGTGGGTAATAAATAAAATACCACACTCGGTCTCATTACATACGAATTATACGAAACCCGTGACCTTCCTATGATATCTATGGTCAGATACCATAGTAAGGACACTCGTTTCGTATAATTCGTATGTAATGAGACCTCGTGTAGTATTCTCTATTGGTTCTTTAATACACGACATATCTCATTACAAGATGTTCGTTGTCTTTACACTGCAAACCTATTGCTGTCAATAATGATTTGGGAAAACTGTACAAAAACAATGAACAATAACATACATTGTGTAGTAGACTTGTGATACTGGAGTTATCATCTTCTTCGGGTCACGTGTAAATAATGGTTGAAATATTATTAGAACTTCTCAAAATAAATCGCATATGTAAGTGAGTGAGTTTAGTTTTACCCCGCTTTTAGCAATATTCCAACAATACCACGGCGGGGGACACCAGAAATGGACTTCACACATTGTACCCATGTGGGGAATCGAACCCAGGTCTTCGGCGTGACGAGCGAATGCCTTATCCACTAGGCTACCCCGACGCCCCAGATACTGTAATTTTCCAACTAGAGAAAATAATGTGTAAACTAAACTCTCCAGTTTAGTACTGAATTCTATAATTTAAGATGAAGTATTTTCAGCAAATCTTGATGTTCCTCTCCGATTCTTGAACGCTTCATTATTCACATAGAAATGCAATGGACGCGTGTAGCGAATGGTGTTGTTTGATGTGTTCTGATGTGATCCAGTATGAGTGTAACGAGGTCGGAAAACGCACATACACACGGCCCTTGGTTAATATACTGAGTCAAAAAAGAAACTTCACAAAATGTAATTTGAAAAATAATGAATAATTTTTCTCTGATCATACATCTATGTATCCGAAATGGGATCCCTATCTTTCGACTCTAGAGAATCGTTAGCAAAACCCACTCAAACCCATCCATTCGTCGTGCAAATGACGTTAGTGCCAAATCAGGTTTTGCACGTGCAGTCGATCACGTGATCTTCGCATCGAAGTTTTCTTCATATGCACGTGTTTGCATTGGCCTCAAGAATTGAAAAAACACTTTTAAACCACACTTCTAACGGTACTTGAAATGCCACGATTGTCAAATGTGCAACGTAAACGTGCCGTTGGCATGTTGCAAGCGGGAAGATCAGTTATTGACGTCGCAAGAGCAATGGGATGCAGCCGTCGTACTGTGTATGACTTGCGAGGTCGTCTACAACAAACTGGCACCACTTCTGATCGCCCAAGGTCGGGTCGTCCACGTGTGACGTCACGAGCAGAAGACCGTCAAATCGTCTTACGTCACCTACGTGACAGATTTCTGCCGGCTACACGAACCAGGGCTGAGATGTTTAGAGGTCGACTGTCCTCACAGACCATTCGAAATCGGTTGCGGGCTGCCAATCTCCATTCTCGACGTCCATGTCATGGGCCAATATTGACGCCGTTTCATCAACGCCAACGTCTGCTGTGGGCCCAACGTCACCTCCGATGGACCCAGAGAGACTGGAATCGAGTCGTCTTTAGCGATGAATCAAGGTTTACCCTCAGATTCGCGGACGGCAGGCATAGAGTCTGGAGACGACGTCGTCAACGGTATGCCCAATGTTGTGTACAGGAAGTCGACAGATTCGGGGGCGGAAGTTGCATGGTGTGGGGTGCTTTCTGTGGGAACAACCGTTCCCGACTTCTGGTCATCCGTGGAAACCTCACAGCTGCTGCTTACCGCGACCAGGTGCTCACCCCTGAACTCGTTCCTTTCATGGCGGCTCATGGCCCAGATCTACAGTTCCAGCATGATAATGCTCGGCCGCATACCGCGATGTTGGCACGAAATTTCCTTCAAAACGCTGGAATCAACGTCATGGACTGGCCATCGAGGTCCCCTGACCTTAATCCAATAGAGCACGTTTGGGATGCACTTTGGGAGAAGGCTTCGTGGTCTTAGGAACCAACCTCAGAATTTGCAGGAACTTGGCGCTGCCTTGCAAGAGCAATGGCGCAGAATCCCCAACCACGTGTTCACAAGCATCAGGCAGTCGATGAAGAGACGGTGTTTGGCAGTGGTGAATGCACGGGGCGGCCATACACGATACTGAACTGAGAAATTTCGCATTTTTATTCTTGTGACTTGACATTCTGTATACCCATGTTTTGGAACGGCGGTGTAGCCTAATGGAACTGATTATGGCACTGTCAGTGTATCGAGTACATCACACAGATCTCAGCAATGAAATAATAACAATTTAACCATCTTACCATCTCTTGTTCTTTTATAGTGCCCTGAAGAAAGAATGTGAAGTTTCTTTTTTGACTCAGTATAATATAATATAGTACAGTTGAACTCCAATGTCTCGAACTCGGGTGAGATGAATTCTCAGTTGTGTCGAACTCATCTCTCGGTCTTTGTCGGTTTGAGCGTGTTGGTACTTGGTCATTTCTATGCTGACGGATGTGTCAAACACTCTGATAAGTCAAACTTTTCCCTTGGTGCCGACGAGTTCGACACAAAGGGGTTTGACTGTATATATAATCAAAACCATTTTAAGAGAATAGTCGATGCATCTGAACAGAAATATAAAACTTTAACCGCTGAGACTAGTTGGTCTCGACTGTCCGCAGAAAAAGATTCCACTGAACGTGGAAAAAAAGTGAAGTGTATATGTGTGTGTGAACAGATCATCGAACAATGTCCTGTTTTAAATGTATGGTTGCGAAATGGTTCTTATAAGCTATATTCCACGTTCATATACCGCATAAATAATGACAAGCACTGTCTCAGATATAGTTTAAACACTAAAAGATAAGTAAAATGTGTTTTCCGTACAATTAAACTTAAACCCCAAAACTCCATCGAGTTGATGTCAAGGTTAAACAGGACGACAGGAGTACAACGTCAAATTACAAAGCGTCGCCTTTCTTTTTTACTGTATAGACACCGTAAAATTAGAATTTTAAAAAAAAGATTCAAGCAATCTGTCAAAATGGATTTTTTTCTTCTTAAAAAAAAAGCACTTTAAGCACTGATTGTTTCTTCTTCTACCGAACAAAATGCGAAAGGACAGTTTGACGTCAGCATTTCAAAGGGACGTCACTCTTAATTATTCTATTTTTATAATTGACATTGCGGGTAAGTTTACGTTCGAGTCGACGGGGCGAAATAATATTTATGTTGCCGTCTGAAAACAAAATCGATCGAAAGATGAAACGCGAAGATTAAAAACTGAGCCCTAATGGAGTAGGAAATAACGAATCTCTGCAGCAACCAAGGCGAGACTCGCGGCTACAGAACGACTTACAGCGCATACATCATGCATTGTGCACACCTCTACGTCAATTCCAGAGGGTCTATTCCAGCACTGGCTAGTCCCTCGTGGAATCTCCCGCTGAAATGTCACATATAGTAGGCGCCCATGTGTTCTAATTTGTATCCTTTACTGTCAAAATGTAATAGAAGTGCGGGGCAATTTTAAATCTTCATGATTTACTGTAACATGTGATCTGAAAATTGTGTAACTTCCGAAATGTAATTTCTTTATTTCCTATTTTATACAAGGTTCTTAATAAAGTATTACTAACTATCCTACTACTACTACTACAACTACTACTACTACTGACGTGGTTGATACATATCATCGTATACTACTACTACCACCACCACCACCACTACTACTACTACTACTACTACTACTACTACTATTACTACTGCTACCACATACCCGTGAATATCCGGGTTAGAATTGGTCTTCAGTAACCCATGCTTGTTGTAGGAGGCAACGTCAGGATCGCTGACTTGGTTGAAACATGTCATCGTATCCCAGTTGCGTAGATTGATGCTCATGGTGTCGATCACTGGATTGTCTGGTCCAGACTCGATTATTTACAGATAGACGCCATATAGCTGGAATATTGCTGAGTGCGGCGTAAAACAACAAACCAAAACAAAAATACTACTACAACTATTACTGCTACTACAATATACTACTATATCTACTACTTCAACTACTACTGCTACAATTATTACAACTACTACTACTACTGCTACTACTTCAACTACTACGACCACTACAACGACTACTACTACAACAACAAAAACTACTACTGCGACCACAAAAAGTTCATATCTCCATATAATAGTCGCACTCAACACACCTTAACTGTTATTTAGCTGGGATACAGCATGCTGCGCCTTTGGGGGCTAAGATCAATTCTCTCATTCAAAGGCAAGTCTATGAATCGGTACATGAGGAAGAAATGAGTTGAGGATTTACTTAGAGCAGAAGCAGTAACGGCAATTACAATGCTTTCTTTCATGTATCATGCCTCTAGGTCAAAAGAGAAAAAAATGATTAACCTACTTGTGACTTTTTAAAAATAGCCTCTCCATGTCGGGACGGCACTAACCGGCCCAGCTTTGATTGTAACAAGTCTACTTTCAGGTGTAAATTGTATTCATCAAAGGCGTCTGTTACAAGTTCAACATCAAAGGACACCATTCCTTATTCCGTATATACACAGATGATGAACCGGGAATCGATCACCTGAGAACCGCTTTCCAATTAGTCCCACAGAGTTATTCCCCTTTTAGATCCCGTTTTTTCTTCCTTTTTAATCTTCAGATTTAAAGGGTAAAAGTCCAATTTCTCTCACTCCCAAGATTCTGTATCAACGTCGTCAAAGTTGCACTTAACATATGCACTAATAGTTTATTGCACCTTACATTTTCAGGGCGGGCTTGAAATTGTCTTGATCTAACAAACACGGCAACGCGTGGAGGATTTTACTGCCGCTTGATCAGATCTTCATCCAAGGCGTCTACAAGAGACACGCCATCGTTACCTTCACAGACCCAGGATGAGGGATGAGTGCACCAAACGCACACGCGCACGCACATATACATACGCATGTTCAAAACTAAAGCCAATACACTCATGTGAAAATAATGTGTCAACGAGTCACAAAAACTAAATATACTTATGTTAAGCATTCGCTGTTGATCACTGGATTATCTGGTCCAGACTTGAATAGTTACAGACCGCCGCCATATAGCTGGAATATTGCTAAGTGTGTCGTAAAACTAAACTCACTCACTCTGTTAAGCATACATATTTCAGCCATTATTGCCCTGATATGTACACAATATATGGAAACACCGGATTTATATAAAGCAGCTTTCTGTACCTTAGTATTATTAATGCGTCATTAGGCTGTTCCATTCTTCCGTCATTGTCTTCATATCTCAACCTGCACGAAACGTGTGTATGTGTGTGTGTGTGGTCTGCATGTCTGTGTGTGTGTGTGTGTGCGTACGTGCGTGCGTCCCTGTAACCTTTATCTTTTATTATTTTATATGTTTGTAGATCGAACATGCGACGTTCGTATCGGCACTTACTGAGGTAGTGAATATATTTTTAAAACAACAACAGTTCTTAGATTAATGAATATTATATAATATAATCAGGAGCCCAGACACTTCATTTTCAAAACTGCAGAATTCTAGACCTGCCACATACCATACACTTGTTTGGGGGATTATTTTCGATATATTTGTTTCCGAGTCTTTATGACAACCACCAAACTACTGTCCGTGTACGTCCGTTGCCTAAGGTTCTTGGAACGTTCGTTAAATACAAAGTTCTTTTTATTTTTCTTTCAGTTCAAAAATAAGATAAAAAAATTACGAGATTTAGGATATGTAAAGCCCTGCACGAGTTTAATTCAAAGCAATTAAGATACAATAAAATTCATCAACAAAGTCAGCGAGACTGCCCACCCTCATCCCATTTCACCTATCACAAGCATGAGTTACTGAAGATCAGTTCTCACCATCACGGTTCTAAGTAATGCAGACGAGGGAGTACCTTTACAAATGGACTGAGCGAGTTTAGTTTAACGCCACACTCAGCAATATTCAAGCTATATGGCGTCGGTCTGTAAATAATCCAGACAATCCAGTGATCAATGCATGAGCATCGATCTACGCAATTATGATGCGATGTTTTCAAATGGAAATGTCAAAACCAGATAAAGAGAACATGTACGCAAACGCTGCAACACAGATTTCACAGGAGACATGCTGTCAGACTTCATATTGTTTAATACTGTCCTTTGTGCAAGGTTTCAAAGACATTAAGATAATGTGAATGGGTAGCCCATATCCTTACCTCAATGATTCTTGACTAAGAACACAAGAAGAAGCTTGAAAATATAGGTAAAATCTCACAATGGCAATTTGTATCTTTATTACGAAACGTTCGTCCCCTGTCGAGGTGAAGTTGAGGAGCTTTTCAAAAGACCCGGGTTCAATTCATCAATAGGGTATAGTTATGGTCTGTCCCGTGTTATCATTTCTCCGTTTGAAAATTAAAGCTATGCTGTTTCAATAAAACTGCTTAGATTTACGTCCAATTGTTTATACTTAACACTTCGGCTCAACTTTGCTAAGAGCTCAGGGCGCTGTACCATGAAAGCGGCCTCAGTAGCGCTTAGACAGTCTGAATATACACTTACGACAATCGTAGACGGTGGTAACTCTTAATATACACTTGTGACAATCGTAGACGGTCCTAACTCGTAATATACACTTACGACAACCGTAGACAGTCGTAACTCTTAATATACACTTACGATAATCGTAGACGGTCGTCACTCTTAATATACACTTACGATAATCGTAGACGGTCGTAACTCTTATATACACTTACGACAATCATAGATCAGATCTCCATGTACGGCCTTTACAAGAGATACGCCACCGTTACCTCTACAGACTCAGGAAAATAAGGTGTCAACTAGCCACACAAAAAACAAAACAAAGATACTTCTGTTAAGCATACGCTGTTTATCACTGGATTGTCTGGTCCAGACTCGATTATTTACAGCCCGCTGCCATACAGCTGGAACATTGCTGAGTATGGAGTAAATCTAAGCTGACTCACTTACTCTGTTAAGCATACATATTTCATACATGCAGCTATTATTGCCCAGATGTGGTTACAGCGTCCGCCCTCGAGTTCGATCCAAAAGACGTTAAAATATGTACTTGTTGTCATAACTCTTAATATATACTTACGACGGAGACACTTGAAGCTCGTAATATACACCTATGTTAATCGTAGTCAGTCGTAACTCTTAATATACACTAACGACAGTCGTAGACAGTCGTAACTCTTAATATATACTTACGACAATCGTAGATGGTCGTAACTCTTAATATACACTTACGACAATCCTAGACGGTCGTTAACTCTTATATACACTTACGACAATCGTAGACGGTCGTTAACTCTTAATATACACTTACGATAATCGTAGACTGTTGTAACTCGTAATATACACTCATGACAATCGTAGACGGTCGTTAACTCTTATATACACTTAGTGCAATCGTAGACTGTCGTAACGCTTAATCATATGTTCCAAATAATCAATAGGGAATATCAAAATGGAATGTAAACATATGTATGTGGAGCTAGGCACAATAGTTTCAATCTGATTGCTTTGACAATTCACTCTGCAGAGTAACTTATTTGTCTACACCCAAACATATTTGGCTGTCCTTGCAAAGAGGTATAAAACCACAAATATGACAAGGTTCAACACAGGGGTGGAAATAACCCATTGCCCGATGCCCGGGTCCAGTGGTTTTTTCTGTCGGGCAAGAAAATTTGTATATCCTACTGTACTGGTGTCCAGTTCACTTTCCAATATTAATTAAGTTGTTTATTTAAAATATCAACAAGAAAACGGCCGGTATAGTGGAAAAATTATCAGGGCAAGTGATTTTACATGTGCCACTGTACCAGAGTACACTAGCAATTTTAAAGTTATTTCCACCCCTGCAACAGTTCAAACCTTTGGACTTTCTTCTTTCTTTTCTAGTTTTTTATGTTTATTTTCTTTGGTTTTTGTGTCTCCCAGATCCCCAGACACCTTGGAAATAAGAAGACAGAAAATACAGATATATTATTTCCGTTATTTATTTCTAAAGGCACAAAATGTGAGCATAGTACAAGTTGGTCCATCTCAAATCAACAAGTCAACAACACCTCAAACAGATAATAGATCTATAATTTCATAAACATGTGTGCAAACAACCATAGCAATAACGTAAACTTTATTAAACATAACCATTGAGAGGAATACCCATGGAACTGGTTCAACAACAACTGATTGGTGATATGTCCTCTCGCATCCAGTAGCATTATGCACTATTATGCAAGGGGGAACAATTACACTTTCCTCTTCAAGAACACATCACAAAGCCCTGGAAAATATTATTATTTAAAAGATAACATTGAAATAAATTAATAATTTAAATTTGAAAATCTGCCTTTTCTGAATACAAGTATGTATAGACAAGAAAATACACTATTTCTATGAAGAGATTTCATTGAAATGTGAAAATGCATACATTTACATGAATTTGCATAAATTTGCATCCATAGAAAGAAGCGTGGTGACATTGTAACAAATTCAGGAGTGGCAACAGTGATGCTTCAATAACAAGAAATAGAGAATCTCACCCGAGTGTCTTCTGATATCAATTATAACAACACGAGTTGATAAAGTTACAAATATCCGAGGCTTGCCGAGGATATTTTAACTTTTATCAACGAGTGTTGATATATTTGATATCAGAAGATACGAGGGTGAAATTCTATTTATCATCCAAAATCACTCTTGATTAATTTTCAATGAAAAATGTACATCTCTGAACACGGTACTACCAATAGACTTGCAGTGCAGCGATGCATTGTGACGTCATCAAGTACATGACGTCACAGCATTGTCAGGGCATTGTACAAAATCTACTGTCAAAACGATATCTCCTAGGAGATATCGTTTGATCTCACACAAGCGATATCTCCTGTGGAACACAGTTTTGGATGATAAATGGTTATTTAACCACCCCAAATCAGCCTACAAGATCTCTTGCTAAGCAACATTTACAGCGAAACATGCAGCTTTCAGATTAGAGAGGGATGGTGGTTGCCCATTCACATATAATATATATATTTAGTATTACCAGTGATGAATATACTCTGTATAAAGATTTAAAAAATAAAATATATTTAAACAAGGACAAGTTAAAGTAATATATCACTTGTCCATTATCAGAGAAAGATCTTTAATTTAGTTTGACAAATCCATCCTTTCCTGTTTTCTTTGTTTGTTTGTTGATTAAGTAGATATTACCAGTATTAGTTTTAGCTAAAGCTTTTAAGTTTAAAGTTACATTTGACTGTTTGTTCGTTGTGTTATGCCGCACTCACAGTATTCCAGCTATATGGCGGCGGTCTGTATATAACTGAGTCCGGACCAGACAATCCAGTGATCAACAGCCCCTGTCAATGTTGAGGAAAGTGGTTCTGTGTGTGGTTGCTATCACTCTAGTCTCTGCACATAATCAACACATTAACATATAGTGTCAATAAACCATTATGACATCATGCCATTGTTGCTGTTTTATCCTGAGTCAGGAAGGCACTGGCTTTCATTCTGACCAATAAATCTGATGTAACTGTAAGTCATTATGCAGAAAAATGGACAAAGTCAGTGTATGAAATAAGGCCCGTCCGACCGCCCGAATCGGTCTAGATATCTGACATACGGTCTAAATTTACAGACAGACAGCCCGATGGTCTGGTAAATTTATTAGATGTTCCATACATCTGAGTAAATTCGCCATATTTGTTCTGGTTAAATCCATTTTGGGCTGGTAACATTTTGAAGTTACCGGCCCTGATGTCTGGCTGGATTTCTGGCTTATTTCATACACTGATAAAGTACTATCAACCATACTGTCAGACATACAGTGGTCTCTAGAATTGGTCGATTCCAGAATCCTTCAGGCCATGTTGATTCTACTTCGAGAATTCCGAGATTTTCCTGATTTCTCCAGTATGGAATATGCATACAATGAAGTCAATTTTAACATTCTTTATGAATATGGCACTTACTTTGTCAAATTTCTATTAAATAAAAAGATTTTTTTAAAATTTTTTTACACTTTTGAGTTGATTTTACTGGTCAGATGACAAGACCATGGTCATGTACATTTGTCCCTCTCTTAATACCATTGTCCCAAAAAGTGACCACAGCTTTTGAGGTGTACATATAAGAAAATAGTGAAGAAATACCAGATTGTTTCTTATTATATAACAGACATGCCATTGACCGATATACTATGACTATACGAACTAATCCAAAACCTGCCATGACAAGCTGCTTATGTAATATGAAAGTGGGTGGTCCTTAACGTCATTTGAGTAGTATACTTCGTGCAGACACAGCAAAACAAGAACAGATCAATTCCAATAAGACAATATTTTCACACACCATAAATATTTACGGCATCCAACAGAATCAAATAATTATGCACAATTATCACTTCTATGTGATCCAAAGTAACATCAACCCTTCTTGTGAAACACACAAATATGGACACTGTGAAGCTGTATGTCTGTATGAGTGAGTGAGTTTTGTTTTTTGCTGCTTTTAGCAATATTCCATCAATATCACACAGGGACACCAGAAATGGACTTCACAAATTGTACCCATGTGAGGAATTGAAGACCTGGGTCTTCAGCCCTTCCAGAAAAATCACATGTTCAATATCTCCAGCTGATGTTTACAGGCAATTTAAAGAAAGATTTATGATGTTTTGTAAACTGTGCCAGAGCTGTGAGACGAAACACAATTACCATGAATCATACTTTAGAGTAGATATATAATACTTAAACAATACTAATCCCTTGTTCACCTAAACAGTTCCAGAGAAATGTTATTTGTTAGAAAATATGTTATAAATGGGAAAGATGAGTTAATTATAGGCATTATACTTGACAAATGACAATAAACCCTCTTGTAACCCCTGAACCAATCATATGTATCGTGTATGTTCTATTTAATATCAGCTATTCACAAATTTACAACAATCATCATTAAAAGTGTTTCTGTGTGTGTGTGTGCATGTATGTGTGTATGCACATATATATTCACTTATGCTATATCAATATTAATCATACTGAAATAATTATATAAAAACATCTAGAGTATCAAACATTCAATCTGATAAAAAGCACTTAAAACATTCGTCAGAAAAGATCTTTCACGTCAGAAGTAAAAACTAGTATTTATTAGTAAAAAAAATGATAAACACAGATTGTGACTAAGCTTTTAGTGAAATAAAACAAGACAATATAAATTTATCTTTAAAACAATGCAAAAAATATATAAAACATTTCATCCTGTTAGAAAAATAACCACAAATTTAAATGATTATTATATTGTGTCCATTTGTTTGATCTGTTTCTAAGAATGTTAAAAACAAACCTTTAGTAATTAAATACATGCAATACAGTATGTCGACTAGATAGTTCCCATATATACACAAACTAACTGAATGTACTATCACAATCTAAAAAACATTGACTAAAAAGTTCAACTAAGTATGCAAGCACATGTAAGCAGTTGTGGGTAATAGTACAAGAAGCCTTGCAACATATGAAGTACTTCATAAACAACATCAAATGAATGAATGAAACTATTTTCCTTGGCAACATTCATTACATTTTAAAAATCAAACAAATTATGCTTGTGGACTAATTATGCAGATTGACAGAGAAGTGTGTACATCATTCTCTCTAAGTGGACTGTGAAAGAGGGCTTTTGTGTAATCAAACGTTGTTAACGGTATTCAGTAATATCAGGGCATGGTGGCTTAACATGGAGGTCAGAGATGTTTATGACTTGAAAACTATGACAATGTATGTAATTGACTGAACAATTCACACAGGTTTGTGATTGAAGCCCATGATCCATGCATCCTTGCAATACCAAGGGGGGACAACTCTGCACATTAATAACTGTCTTAGATGATCTGAAAACCCAGTGTCCTCCCAGAACCCTCTTGAAATATTCAAATTAGGTTATTAACATCTGTTTATTATGTAATGTACATACCAATCCAAATTATACAAGAAGTACAAGAAACATATTGAAAAAGTTTTTAATACATTGTTTTGTGTTGTTCTAGACAATGTAAACTCATCATTTCTCCGAGGATTTTTTATATTTCTTTTTTTTACATTCTTTTCAGTATATTGACAAATAAATCTGAAAAAAAACCACTAAAATGTTTTGGTCTAAACATCTTAAAAGTATTTAAGAACACAATTTCTGTAGACATGTGTTCATAGAGATTCACTTTGTAAGACCTATGTGCAGTAGCTGTACCTTGCAATAAACATGGCTGACACCATCCTGTATGAAGCTGTTATGAAAGGAGCATTCTGATTGGCTGCTCACGTACAGAAAACTGTACTGGTGATTGAAGGGTAAGGAACAAAGAGAGAGCAATTTGCATCACTTACAAATCACCTACAATTAAAAGAAAATCATAATCAAAGTGAATATCTGGGCAAACTACATACATCTTGAACCGAGAAAATAGGTTTCAAAGACAACGGAGCATTTGTAATACTCAACACAAAACAGTCAATTGTTCAATAGATCTTTTAATAGTAACATTAATTAAAAAAACAGTGAAGCACACTAATACAACAACAACAAATCTGGTGTATTTGTTGACAATGCCTTGAAATATGCATATTTTATCTTAACTTTGGCATTGAAACCCATAGCCATAGAACAAAGAGTCCCACTGATATTGGTAACTATGTCAAACCTATTGTCAAAATATTTGTATGACTAGAATAATTAATGAGAACCAACATATCTTTTTATGCATAGAAGTTACTTGATACATTGCAGTAACATCACCATATTTGGCTTTCCACAGTCATGGAGCTGTACATGGTGTTGCTTTACTTACAACCATAAGTATATGAACAGATTGTTCTTCTCAGCTATTTGAAAGATTCAGTCGAAGTTTCACTTGGGTATATGTATATATGGTAAAATGCAAAACAAACTATGTCAATTCATGATGGACTCAACATTATCATTACAAGAAAAACAGATTTATTGTGAGTATAAATTTACTCTAAAAGTGGCAAAGCATCACTTGAATCTTTCATATTACTTTCATTAACTTTGTGGTCCTTTTAAAGAATTTTTATTCAATTATTTTGAGTAGCAAATATAGATTATTTATTACTCGCCCATGGAAGATACTGCAGTGTAATATTTTTATAGCGATATTACACTAGTGTTATACCGCCAGACGTATCATGTCATAATGGTTTACAGTTATGACATCATAATGCTAATACCTCTGTCACAATGGTATTAGACCTTGCTGAGTCATCACACTGGCAGTGTCTATCAGTTTATGTTGAAGAGTAATAAACAAAATACTAAATTCGCTTCCGTGAAATACCATTTTTATTAAACTCGTGAAAGATTTAGTATCAAACTCGCTTTCACTCTTTTGATACAAATAAAAATGGTATTACACGGAAGGTCGTTTAGTATCCTCCATATCGCAATTGAAAAAGTAAAGTGTAAGTTCACAAGAAAAGGTAAGCATTAATGTAATCTGTTTGAAGTAAGTTCAGGAAGTCCACATAACATCTGATATAGAGATATGTAAAATAATTACCATATTCATAATCAAATCAATACATCTTATCTTACCTTACACATAAATGTTGTTTTCTGATTGGCTGAGCCAATCAATGTACCCCGCTTACAAACGAGTAACATTTTCTCTGTTACCTGCTGGAAATGCCGAACTGTGGGAATTCATTTGGTACTTCATGTTAGTAGTGTTTGGGCTGTTGCCTAACTCTGGTACTCCTCATTATGATCCACTACCCGTGCTTCAAACAGTTCAAAATTACCATTGAGGTGTTCGGTAAGATAAATATGTTGTAGTGGTCCCTCGGGCCCATGGGTTGATGTACCCTCCCGTCCCACGGGTTGATGTACCCTCGGGGCCCATGGGTTGATGTACCCTCGATGGCCCATGGGTTGATGTACCCTCGATGGCCCATGGGTTGATGTACCCTCGGGGAATATACATATTCTTGAACCGTGTCAAGCAGAATATTCCAGCTTGACTATGGTACAAGAATTTGTACCGAAATGTCACACTCACGAAATAAAAGAACTTGTTATCTATAAACTTTGTCATTAAAGATGAGAACCAAGGAGGTGAAACAATGTGTCTCCTGTAGATTTATGTTTTGCTTATTACTTTGCTGAAGGATGCACACAGCTGTATCAGTACCTGTTAGTAAAACAAACACCAAAATTGTTTTGACTCAAAAAGATCTACCTTACAAACTGCTTGATACTTTCTACAGCCCAGCATAAGGGCAGGTTCTTTCTAAAGTCTAAAACATGCTAAAATGTTTATCTCCATCGACAACACATTTACATCGACAGATGCAGATTACATGGTCATGTACAACAGCAAAATATACTGAGGGAAACAAATAAGGGAACACCACTTCATGGCAGTGATCCTTTATTTATTCTCAGATTTCCTCCCACAGCTCTATTCAAAACTGGAAAATATGAAAGGAACACTTGCATTTCCCTGTGTTCCTATATTTGTTACTTTCAGTATAAGTGCTGGATAATAAAATAAAACAGGAACCGCTGGTTCCACTTTATCAACAAGAGGGTTACTTTGTATAAACAGAGCTACCACTATAATAAATGCAGGCGTTTGGCAGTGGACATTATCCTCAAAGCTAATATCAGCCGTGTACTATACCTCTATATACCCCACACTAATATCAACATGCCACAGTGGTATACTACATTTATTTACCACCTTGAATACGGAATACTAACACTAGTGCTATAATATTACATGTTATTACTACTGAACAATTGACCTACAATCCACTTTGGTGAACCCCACAATCAGGGATAAGTTGCAGACGAACATAGAATTATAACTTAGGCCATTGGGATTTAAACCCACAATCACAGGATCCTGCTGTGCCAAAGGCATGCAACTCTGCACAGCAAATTGTGGTGCCTTCATGACTGGGACACACATGCCCTCAGTAGGTGGTTGTGATGATGATGATGATGATGGTGATGGTGATGATGACGATGATGATGATGAAAAATGTTTATGCCATCTTCTCAATATGTCCACCATGCCATCTTCCATGCCTCACAACATGTTGCTCCACCAGGGCATATACAGAGAAAGGGGGGTGCACATTGAGCAAAGCCTTTTCACAACAATGGTCGGATCATCCCCTCGGCAACCAGGGGCTTTGGCAAATATGATGATACCTGGAACTCAACACTCTGATGAGCTGTCATGTAGGTAAGCGTTGTCGAACTATGGTGATCAAACCATTCTGGTCTGGTCGAGGAAACCTCTATTGTAACAATCAAAACATCTAACAAAAAATTACAGTGAAACAACAGCGAGATTGGTGAGTGAGTGAGTTCAGTTTACCTGCTTCCACAGGAAAAACAAGTTCTATAAAAATATAACACTCTTAACATTCAAAACTTCCACAGGACATAGCACAGTCTCTTCCCACAGAGGTTATTCAAGAGAATGGACATAGCACTACTATGAAATGTGTTGCAGGTCATTGTGACATCATAGGTCACCATGACATCACAATCAAATTACATCACAAATGTCTCTGCCTCTGAAGCTGATAAGCTTCTTTTTTCATTAAGTACACTGGTTATGTTTATTTCAAAACTGAAAACCTGGAAAGAATGGTTGTTGATTTTTGGTATCAAATATATTGATATATCAATAAATAGTTTAAACTTTAAGCCTTGTCAGTTGTTATAGTAACACAGGTAGATACTCGATCCAAGTGATATTATACATTTGGCTTATCATGTTTGTCACAAAACAACATTTAAGTAGCAGTATTGCAGTCACTCCAGCATCCCTGTTTTAAATGAATAACACCGAATGTCATCCATCTTGAAACCCAGGTGTATTATCTTATTACATAGCAGGCTCAGCATACATTGTTATTGTTAGTTTTACGTCAAACACCTCTTTAAATATTTAGATGCTAAATGTGTGTGTCCAATGTACACGAATCTTGCTTTATCACAGCACCTGATATAAAACAAATTCACTCTCATGCAAAAAAATATTATTATTATTATTATTATTATTATTATTATTAAAAGTCAATGTTACAGTATGGAAGTGTTGTCATAACACTGGACACTATTTTGAACAGAACCTGTTCCACAATTTGCTCTTAAGAAAAGTCGGTCACTTTGTGTAACTGGACAGAAGGGAGCAGATCAGGCCTTAAAGCAGGCACTCTACCAGCCAATAGAGCTGTCGGACACTGCGAACACAACATATCTAGGCAGTTCATGTGACACTCGGTCCAACACTTTGTCAAATGAACTAATTCCATTAATCAATGCTGCTGTGACCTAATACTAATAAGTGAGTGAGTGAGTGATAGGTTTTTACGCTGCTTTTAGCAATATTCAAGCAATATCATGGCGGGGTACACCAGAAATGGGCTTCACACATTGTACACATGAGGGGAATTGAACCAGGCCCATCGACATGACGAGCGAACACTCAAACCACTGGGCTACCCCACCTCCTCTAATACTAGTGAGAATCTGTGAGAACACACATGATAAATATATAGTTGCCATGTTAGTCTCTCATGTGGTGACTGTGACTTGACACGAAGGTGCGGACACCAGACACAGAGAGTAGTTAACTCTTATTCTGGATGTAGCACTCCGGATGCCAATGTTTATTTGATCCATTGATGCAATTTTCAATGCTGAAATGTATTTTTGATCTTCTCGTTTTGCAAAGAGTGACAAATCGATGAAATATTTAGCTCAAGGTCATCTGCAATCGTGTCCATGTATTCTATGTGAACACCTCAGTCTAATTTGCATGTACTAGATGTACCAGACTCCAGAGTTCTTCAACTGGATGCAAGAACAATTTCTGTAGCCAGGTGCCTTAAGATGGAGGTTGGCACCTTCCTACATATAAAGCGGCCTTCACATGGCAAACACGTGCTGTTACAATTTTAAAAGTGTTCAAACTCGCGTTTTCACACGTCAAATACATGTTGTCAAACTTTCCTGTCATTTGAGAGATGCCATTTTGTTGGTCGAGTTGACCAGACGACCAAAACATCACGTGACATTTTCGTTGACCACTGCGATTGGTTGTTTCTGAACAACATGAGTTTGACAAAACTTCAAACGCTTCAAATTTGACAAAACTTCAAACGTTTCATGGAAAAGTTGGTGAGAATAGAGACCAATCCTTATTTTTCGACAACAGTTTGACAAGGCTGAAATTGGTGTTGGTGGCGAGTTGTTGGAATGTTCACACTCTCAAACTCGAACTTTAGTTCGACATGTGAAGGCCGCATAAGACTTGTGTCTAAATTGTTTACTACTGATCCATCAGCAAATCGTCAGGATGTTACAAAATACAAACTTTTTGTCCAGTTAACAATCATACATCATACAAAGACATGCGACCAAACACATACATCTGAGCAAACCTAAACACCTCTGACCCAACAGAGGTACAATTCAAGACCAAAAAGCATTAAATCTGTGTTTGAAAAACATATATCACAAGGACTGACCTAAAGCCAATGACCTAAAGCCAAAATCTAGATGTAAAACATGAAGGCAATTGACAACAAAGTGACCTTCACACACAGTATCTGTGACGCAAGAAGTCTTGATGGGTGGCTCTACACACTCGAGCTGCAAACATAAACCCAAGTATATAGCATCTGAACACTTCAGGGTTCATTGATGTCCAAGATAAAGCCACGATCAGCCCTCCATTTCTTAGGCACTGTTAACTAACTAGTCCTTTCATCAACAATATGAACTTCCTGATCAGGAGTTAGCTCCCTTGCCTGTTCTGTCGGCGAGAGAGATATATAAGAGTCTGATATGTGGTTGTTTGCATCTGCTTCTTTCAGACGAGCTAGTTCTGCTCGGATCAGCTGCTCTGTTAGAGATTCCTCCATATTGGAATCCCGAGACTGTGGTTTCAGAGCTTCCACCATCGACTTGAACTTTGAATGATTCCTTCGCAAAAGTTGTGAAGGAGCGTCAAATTCTACATTCTGAAACGCAAATTGTTACTGTTGGTGAAACTGTTGCAAACCATCATGGATCAAAATATGAATGTCATTTTAACTGCAGTGTAAAACAATTAGATACATTTTTTCAAACATCATACTGGTAAAAACAAAATAAGAAATATTATACAATTACTTTTGACAAAATCATTATGTGAAACCAAGGACCAGCAGACCAGACCCCTGGGTGGTCGTACCAGATCGAGGCTGCAGGCCCAATTTCATCCACCCCCCAACCCCCACCCCTCCATCCACTCTCACTCACTTACTCCCTCATTCAACCATTCACTTTCATTCACTCACTCAGCCAACCTTTCTCTTTCACTCAATCACTCACTAACCCACCCATCCACCACTAATTCCACTCTCACTCACTCACTCACCCAAAACCCACCCATTGATTCACTCACTCATCTGCACACCCAAGCAGCCATTCACTCATCCACTCATCCAGACCCACTAGCTCACCCACTCACCAATCCACCCACCACCCAACCACTAATTCACCCACTCACCCACCCAGCTGTTCTGTTCATACAATTACCTTGCCGCTATCCATGACCAGTATCTTGTCCGAGTTTAGCACTGTGGTGAGTCGGTGAGCGATGGTGAGCACAGTGCAGTTCTTGAAGGCCTCTTTGATAGTCCGCTGCACCACAGCTTCTGTCTGTGTGTCCACTGCAGCTGTAGCCTCGTCCAGGATCAGTATCTGAAGACGGCATATCGCAGCTGTACAATAGTGTGTGTCATACTAGTACTTGTCATACAACAGCTCGTGCATGTAAAGGTGAATGTGCAGGTCTCTGCTGATTGGTGTCTTCAACTAACATTAGGAGGTACCGATGTTCAATAGTGCTTATCACACAACATCTCCAGTATGAAAGAGTGAATGCAGAGACTTCTGCTGACGAGTGTCGTAAACTAATGTGGCCATACAAAATGCTGTATATACAACATCTCCTGTATGTAAAGACCGCCACCGTGGTGTAGTGGTTAGAGCGTCCGGACAGAGAGCGGAAGGTCGCAGGTTCGATCTCCGACCGCGTCATACCAAACGACGTTAAAATATGGTACTTGTTGGTCCCTGCCTGGCGCTCGGCATTAATGGGTACAACAAGGACTGGTCGGCTCGGAGTCAGTATAATGTGTCTGAGTGGGGTATTCATGCTTCACTGCGGTATGGTATCTCAGTGGGCTAGCACTATAAGAAAAAAAAGCTTCAGTCTGGTCTAGTACAAGCAGCCGCACATACACATACACACGCATGCACGTCATCATATGAGCGAAATATTCTCAAGCACGACGTTAAACCCAATTCCACCACCACTCCTGTATGTAAAAGCTATTGACTGGGTTTCTCCCAAACTAAACAAGTCTTGCAGGTATAAGGGATAAACTCACTGCTTGAAATTTACAAATATACTGACTAAAAACACCCCTACAGACAGCCAACTGACATTTGATCAAGACTATAATAATTAGATGTTGCCTGTCAATATATGTGCACAATTCATGTCAATAAGTTGATATAGGTCATTTACACAAATTCCAAATCTTGACTCAAAAAAAAGCTAAACAAATTGTAACATGAAGCAACTGGTATGAACAAGTTGTATTTTTCGTGAACATTTCCATTTTTTCACAATAAAACTTGGTATGTTTTTAAAGTCGCTTTTAGCAATATTCCAGCAATTTCATAGTTGGGGACACCAGGAATGAGATTCGCACACTGTACCCATGTGGGGAATTGAAACCTTGGTTTTCGGCGTGATCGAACTCTTCATCCCTAATCTACCCCATTGGCCCCATATGTTACTGAATGGTGTGGTCCCAGGTATATATGCATATTCATGATGCACTTAAGACGTTACACAACTGACCTTTGTATGTCTCAGTAGAGTACGAGCTAAACACAGAAGCTGTTTTTCGCCCATGGAGAAGTTGCGGCCATTTTCGTCCACTTGCGTGTCCAGCTGCTTGTCAAGGGAGGCAATCTGTAAAATCAGTAACAGAGTTATTCCCCATGCAGAGTTTAAACACATACAAAATTGAGTGACACAGTGACAGTGAGTGAGTGAGTGACAGTGAGAGGTGGGTTTGACTGACTGAGTTTAGTTTTACGCCGCTTTTAGCAATATTCCAGCATCATCACGGCGGGGGACACCAGAAATGGGCTTCACACATTGTGCCCATGTGGGGATTCGAACCCGGGTCTTCGGTGTGACGAGCCAACGCTTTAACCATTAGGCTACCCCACCGCCCCAGAGGTGGGTTTGAACAATGTGGAAGTGTTATTTATTGTGTAACAATGTTCCAAGTGTAATGAATTGTACATGTGATATTTAGTGAGGGGCAGCAGCGAGACATTATCAAGACTTCAGTTTTCATTAGGTTCATATTCTAAACCCCATCTCTCAGGGGACACTTTTCAGGTTAAATTGAGTTATCAAGTTTCCATCAAAATTCCATATTTTAAGAGACAAAGCGTTGGCCTAAATGTTCCCCCCTGGGTGACATCATGGGACTGACCTTCTGCTTGATGTGGCACTTCTCTAGGGCCTCCCACATCTCTGCATCACCGTGACACTGACAGGAAGGGTCAAGGTTGTATCTGAAAGACATGCATAAGTTACGATTTGTTCATGGTGTGGTCATCAACTCAAGGCTAACCCACAGGATACTTCACGGCCCTCTCACAATTGGTCAACACCAGATCATATCAGACTTACAGGTATGTTACCTCCCCAACGTACACATGTAACAGGGAATGGAGGCAGCCCACACATGGCATATTTTAGACAAACAAATCTTTTTGTTCATGTTCACAAGGCATCAGAAAATCTAATTTTCAAATCTTATCACAAGACGTCGAAATTTGAGCAATACCCCAACTCAAGGATGTGTCTCACTTGTCACGCCGCGTATAATATGGAACTCTTTATCACTGGAAGGATTTTGTTTGTGTATTTGTTTGTTTGTTTGTTTGTTTGTTAATTTGCTGTTTAATGCGGCACTACAGCTACATGGTGGTGGTCTGTAAATAATCGACTCTGGACCAGACAATCCAGTGATCAACACCCTGAGTATCTATCTACAGAGTTGACTCAGTGGAAGGGACACACCTGTCTGTTGTAACACTAATGCAACAAGGACACAGGCAATCATCTCTCACCTGATAGTTCCCACAAACAAAACAGGATCCTGCACCAGAATGGACAACCTTGACCTCAGGTCCGACAACTTGACATCCCGGATATTCTTGCCATCAATCTCAATAGCTCCTGATGTCGTCTCACAAAGTCTGAAGAGAGCCACGCCCAAAGATGACTTTCCTTTTGGGGGAGAAATGTCATTGAATTATTGACAGGAATTCTACAGCGACATCAAAGAATGCTTCATTCTGATTGGTTTAGATGAGGTATCAAATTTCCATTTGAATCTTCTAAATCAAGCCTTAATTAAGAAATACAGTTCGCTCTACCACCATGTATAGTGTAATAAAACACACTTTTGCCCTGAACTATTATAGTTAAAAGCGAGGGCGGCTTGCGTCCGAGTGCTTTAACGTCATAATAGTTCAGGGAAAAAGTGTGTTTTAATTACACTATATGATGATAAAGCTTCTAACTATTCTTTCTATGATGCCAAATTTAATACTTTCTAAGGATAATTACGATAATTTAAGGCAGAAAACAAAGCGGCGGTGTCGGTGACCTAAATTAAGAATCCTCGCACAGGGCTAACTGGCGCGCTGTTCTATTGATGTGTCTGCACCCCTACGTTAAGACGAACGTTACCAGAAAAACAAATGATAAACAGTTTCATGACGGTTTACATTCGGATTAAATATCTTCTCTAAAGTATTTTAATTAAATCTGTGATTAACGTAAGCCATGTGAGCGTCGCATTTCTACTACCAAAGTATGTTTAGATCAGTACATCCAGACGAAGCTGAGTAGTCTAGCGACATTCCACGATTGCATTGTGGGAATGTAAACATTCGCGAACGTTACCGTTAATCGCTGAAAACTTTAGCGAGTCGAATTGAGACAATTAAAGCGTCAGAAAACATAAATGTAATGTTTCCACCAGTGATGTTAGGTGAGTGAAGCAACTGCAAACCAAGAAACGGGATGCAATGCAGTAGTTTACTGTAGGAGGCTGTACTAGGCGATGACAACTGACATGCATCGTGACGTCGCTTACACTGTGACGTAACGTAAAATGGTTCGATTACGAGGGGGCACACTAGAATGGCTCAGTGACGGGATAACATCATTCAATTGTTACGTCATCAAAAAACTATACCTTTATTGTCTGATAATGTATTTTTTTTTCGATTGTTCTAAACGCTAAGCATCTTAGAACGCACAATGAGTGTGCATTGATACGCATCATTGCTGAAGACTAATCCTAACCCTGATCTTCATGGGTATGGTCCGTTTGGCTCAAAAGCGGACCGATGAATTGCAATCTAACTCGAAAACTAATAAACATATAATACTCAATGAAACGCTGATCATAATTAAAACGTCAGACCAACTCTGTGAGGTTTTTGCAGAATTTATATCCTAAAAATAAAAAAGTTGTTTAACAAACTATCATTAAAATTTTGACACAGTTCACTATTTCTTACGAGGGAGGAGTGCAGAGAAAGGGACAGCCAGGTGTGCGAGAAAGGATGGAGACAGCACTGCACAGGTTAATGAATCAATAACTTGGTGGGCACTTGTGCATGTCCTTCTCTAACACCTGGCTGTTTCCCTTTCTCTGCACTCCTCCCTCGTAACAAATAGTGAACTGTGTCAAAATTTTAATGATAGTTTGTTAAACAACATTTTTTAATGTTAGGACATAAATTCTGCAAACAAACCACAGAGTTGTTCTGACGTTTTGATTAAGATCAGTGTTTCATTGAGTATTATATGTTTTTTAGTTTTCGAGTTGCATTGCAATTCATCAGTCCGCTTTGATCCAAACGGACTATACACATTAATGAAGCAGCTTACCAGATCCTGATTTGCCGACAATGCCTATCTTCTCATGGGCACTGATATTCAGGGTGATTTTTTTCAGGGAGGGCTGAAGTCCTTCATGATATCTCATGTTGTAATTGCGGAACCGGACCTGCCCCTGCGACGGCCAATCATCAGGAATGTCTCCGTTCTCCCCGGCCGGAGTGCTGCCCTCTTCTGGCAGGTTCTGAACACAGTCAAAGTGGGTTACTGATCATGCTTCCTTTCTGGTATATTTTCATTGAAACTTCTCAACAGTTACCCTTGAGAGTTATCTCTCTTCTTACATTTAGTAAGGCAATGGTGTTGGTTCACAGATATATTCAGTCAGTGAGTTTAGTTTTATGCCATTTTTTCGCAATATTTCAGCAATATCCCACTAAAAATGGGCCTCACACATAATGCCCATGTGGGGAATCAAACCCGGATCAGAACCTGAACCACTACGCTACTCCACTGCCCCAGATTTATTCCGGCAAGTAGAAAGTCATCAAGAACGAATCTTGTAAATAAAGACAATAAACCTGATTCCCCCTAGACTTCATTGTGTCTCACTAAGTTCACTAGTGTTAAATAGCTCTGAATTGTGTGACATTACTGTTCGCATAAGTTACAAATTCAACAGGGGATAATTTTATTCACATACGGGACATGAACCTATTTGATGATCTCCTGGAATGTCCAGCAACATGTTGACCCACCTCGATGTAGTCCTGGATCCTCTTGACCGACGTGAACCTGGAGTTGGTCTCCACACACAGTCTCAGTGTGTACTGCAGCAGGCTGGTGATCTGCGGCAAGGAGACAGGGGGGAGTCAGTTACCTCTAAACTGTCCTTAGTTACACAAGGCAGAGTGAGTGAGTGAGTGAGTGAGTGAGTGAGTGAGTGAGTGAGTGAGTGAGTGAGTGAGTGAGTGAGTGAGTGAGTGAGTGAGTGAGTGAGTGAGTGAGTGAGTGAGTGAGTGAGTGAGTGAGTGAGTGAGTGAGTGAGTGAGTGAGTGAGTCGGGTTTTACGCCGTTTTCATTGCTATTCCAGCAATATCAAGGTGGGGACACCAGAAATGGACTTGACACATGGTAGCCATGTCGGGAATTGAACCCAGGTCTTCGGCATGATGAGTGAACGCTTTAACCACTAGGCTACCCCACTGCCCCACGGCAAGTGGAGGATATTGTCACTCATTCACTCAATACAGTCACTGTCTGTGAGATTTGGATTTTGAAACCACTTTGAACATTATGTCAGTGTGACTGCATTGTAAGGGAGAAAGACTCTAAAAGGCAAAAATCATATACAGATATGTTGATCATAGTGTTTAGAGACTAAGAATCATAACCAGGACTTTGGGGTTTGGAAGCCATGAGAAACTGTTCTCAGAACACTAGCATTGTGGCTGAGTGGATAATTTATTTAAGTGGTCTTTATGTCATATTCATGATATACATTTCGTCATGAAAGAAAGTAGATCTACAGGTTGATTTTGTTTTGCTTTTAGTTTTTACTTTCCACATGCCATTTCTAATTTTTGTAAGTTCATGTTTTCACGCAATACTTTGCAATATTCCAGCAATACGACAGTAGTCTGTAAATAATCGAGTCTGGACCAGACAATCCAGTGACTGACATCATGTCCCTGAATCCACATAAGTGGGACAAGCTGACAAGTCAGTAGCCAGACCACCTAAGGGTACATTCATAATTTATGGCTAGGGGGTGGTGGTGATGATTTTAAGGGGGGTCAGCCATTTTGTTCTGGGGAAGTAGTGCGTGGTGCAAGTGCAGGCAGGGGAGGGTCACTGATTTTGTACACTGACATGGGGGGCACTTACTTTGTACATACATTTTTTTTGGGGGGCAGTCCCATTGCACATCTTCTCATAAAACTCATTATCACCCCTAGCCAAAAATTATGAATGGTCTCTAACCCCATTTGTCACCTCTTACAACATGTATCGGTTGCTGATGGTCGATTTTAACCCAGGTCTTAACCGCCAATTAGAAACCACAGACAGGTTCACGTAACTCTGTCGCCAGAGCACTGCATTGGCGTCATATGAGGAGCGATTTTCAGTTAGTTGTATAGAAAGTGTGTAGCCTTGCGCTCATCATTTTGATGATTTCGACATCAACGGCGACATGCCGAATCGTTGCTTTGGTCGTCAATTGCTCCTAGGGTCGGGGTGATGGTGTCACCATGCACAGATTTCCACAGGACCCGCGGAGTTCGTGCTAAATGGGTTATGTTTGTGAGTCTTGAAGCGGCGTTGTGGAAGCCTGAAACGATATCTTACTTGTGTTCAGATCGGCTTCCGCGGAGTTAAAGAATCAAAACTACTTACTAGTTATAGTACATTATGTATATGATTGATGACCATAAAGATTTTCCATAACACAACTTGTAACATAACGATTTCTTCCTCCGGAAGTGAGGTTGTGGTCGAAGTCACAATAATATTGTAAAGTAGTATTATATTGACACCCACCTCGCTGCCAGGAGAGAAATTGTTATGTTATACGCTATGTCATGCAAAATCCTATTGGCCATCAATAAAATACATATTTTACTACCAGTAAAAGTAGTTTTGATTTTGTAACTTCGGTGAAAACAAACCTAAATAGCATTTATCCACAGACTGGCCGGATGTTCCCGACAGAGGCGCATCATTTTTGGAAAATCGTAAAGTCTGTTAGAATTAATGAGATTATAGTTTGTTTTCATCAAGTTAGAAAATCAAAACTACTTTCTACTCGTAGTTAAATATGTATTGGAATCATAACCAAAGGATTTTGCATGACACAACTTATAACATAACGATTTCTTCCACGGCGAGGTGGGGAATCGAAGTCACAATACTGCGATAAATTTCTTGCTACATTCACATGGTTAATGTCCACTCACCAGTATGTAGATACTAGTCAATAATGCGTCTTTATATTTGGTCTTATAATCCTAATTAGTTTATTATCATACTTTTATGCATTTTGAAACTAAATAAAAGCTGACGACCTGCTGATACTTATAGTGAATTTATAACAGAACTGTAATATCTAGACATTTTATAGTTTGCCAATGTGAATCATAATTCGCACACACACCTAGTGTATGTTGTCTGTCTCATTACACTTCACGGCGAAAAACAATGATTCTGTTGAATGCTACGACAAATGAATAAAAACAAAATGCAAATATTAAAATTAAAACAGATTAAAGTTATAGGAACAATATCAGGCCATTACCTTGTTTGAGGAATGTATCCATCAATATCCACAAAACTGTTCCAAATGATGTGTCTTTTAAACAGTTTAATATACGAAAAAGTGATAAATCTTTTCAGGTATTGGTGTATAGTCTCATTGGTCACCCAAGATAGCACACCTGGCAACTAATTGCATAATGTCCGCCTTTCATTAAAAAACAGTAATTTAGTTAGCCAATAATGGGCAATCAATCAATGTATTGCCGGTTAATCCTTTGAAAGAAGGACGTTGTTTTCACGCAGAGACACCGATTACGGCAGAGTGTATTCAGTATAGATTAGTAAATCTACAAACATAAACACTACCTTTTGACCAATCCGCTGTGTAAGATAAAAGTAATTAATCAATCAGCGTGTTATCGGTTAATCCTTTGATCGATGTTTATAATGTTGAATATTTACTCCAGACACAAGAAATGCCAAATGGGAACCTTTGTCGGGTAATCTAAGTGTGTTACCACTAATTATACCTGTTATAAATTCATTAACTGACCATCAAGTGAATTATGACAAATAACATGTGTAGGTTTATACCACCTAACACGGGTTACAACAAGGGAGTATTAATTGCTGTATTGCATGTGAAAACTTATGGGCCGACACTGTTTTGAGAATACAAACAGATTTTTACATGACATGATTAAATATCGAGGTCAAAAAACACAGAAATGGGATCAATTTGGATCAGTCATTATACAAATAGGGCCTAACGACACCATCAATTGTGACAGAAGCGTCTATGAAAAAACAAGTTGTAACTCGGAAACTAGGCAAAGCAGGAGACAAAATTAAATGCCAGTAGATTGTGAGAACATATAGCTTTCATTTTCCACAACAATTGTCACGCGATTTCAGGTTTATACAAGCCTGTAAACAAGATAATTTACCCCCTAAAATGTAGATGAATTCTGCATCGGCCCTAAAAGTTATTCCTCATATGACGTCACAGAGTGCGCAGCTCCTGATTGGTTGAAATTTCGTTCTTGGGGTGAGAATTGTGCACTGTTGTCAAAAAGGTCGATTTAAGTCAATTAAAGGTCGAAATGAGTAGTTTTAATGACGGGGTTTCATTTATACCGATGCCAGTTAGTGATTTATGTATTTTTACCCCCTAGGGTTTATGTGACCTTTAATGATCCTTTAGCCACTAATACCAACCATTGTACAATGTCAATGAATACTATCAGACTACATTCTTACACCAATCAATGTGTTAATACAATGAAATTACAGATTTACATAGAGATCAATAACAGATTTACTTACCTGAATGGCGAAAGAAAGGGCTAAGCCAGCATCAGCTGAATTCTCAGAGTCCAGAGTAAATACGACTAGAAATCCTGTAGCACCAATGACGGCGATCGTCATAAGATCAAGAAAGAGAGCAAGCCAGCGATTGGCCATATAGAACAGGAAGAATGGCAATGAGTTTTTATCCAACATATCACAAAATCTGAAACAAAAATATAATGAAACTTAGAAAACATTCAACTTAATCAAACAAATTCTTCAATGTAAATATCTGGCCTTTAGTTTGTCAAGAAGTAATTTCTACTGAAAACATGAAGGACATTTGTCAATATGAGAAAACTCAATGTGACGAAAATTTCTTCTCTCAATAGTTTTGTTTGTTTATTCACTTGTTAGTTTGTCACTGCACTCGGTAATTTTACATAATATTTGTTTGAAGGTTTACCGGAATAATGACCTAGAAAGAGGCCAAAGTGCTGGTTTGATTTGGTTTGATTTGTTGTTTAATGCTGAACTCAGTCATTTTTGAGCTGCGATGGTAGTCTGTTAATAATCAATCCTGGACCAAACAATCCCATGACTGACCACATGAACCTCATTCATTGCAATTGGGATGCGATGACATGTATCAAGTCATAAGCCAATGTCCAAGAATTGTGGAGTTACAGCCACCTTAGCTCCATGATGGCTTTGTGTGACCAGAACCAGGTGAATTAAGGCAACCAGATTTCCTTACGTATACTACACAATAGAAGTCAAGAACCCAGTTTTTTCCCATGACTATACAGTGGAAGCTGTCTAAATCGGCACTTGTCATGATTGAAGAAATAATCCGGTTTAGACAGCGTGTCAGGTTGTAGAGTTGACACGGTTACCATCGACTACAACTGTACCAGATTTGTCACTCTCATACACAATGTGCATTGTTTTATCATGTGATTCTCTCAATTACAGCACACATTGACAATAAAAGACAAACATTTGAGCTCATACTCACAAATTACATGTACAAGTATACCCATACTGAACTAAGATTAAATTATCTTCATGTAGTTTCAACGCAGGATTAATTTGTGACAATACACATCCGGGCCCACTCCTCGCCATGCGCTGAGTTAGACAATGCTAATTACTGTATAAACACAATTTTGAGCGTCTCATTTTCTGCAAAATCCGGAATTGACAGCTGCCAGATAGCAGAGCTTTAAAATCACGACAAATGTTCTAGCCACGGACTGGACTGAGATTTTATGCCGGTGTTGACAACTTGCCAGATTGGACAGGTGCCGATTTTGACAGCTTCCACTGTAGTTAATCTTGTGGGTTTTACAAAACACAACCTTCCAAATTCCAAGTTCTTTAACGTGTTTTGAAAAATATATCTCAAGCAGGACATCCATACAATATTACCCCACAAATGAATACATTGCATATTATGACGACATTGTAATATCTTACTGTCTAATAAAGCGCTGAGACTGCCCAAATACATGTATAGTTGAGATTCCGTCAATGGACGCAGCGAGGTGGCTAAGGTATGGCGAGCGGGTGACATTATCAACGTATTTGAGTTGCTGCAGGACTGGAGCAAACACAACAGTCAACACAATAAACACAATGGCAAGAGGCAGAATCACAAGCAGGTCCCACGGAAACACGACAGAAATCATCACAAGGGCAAACAACACGAGGAACACATTCTGCAGGAAGAGCTCGCAGTTAGACGGCAATCGAACATCAACTGAAAAAAAGGAGAACAGTCAAATAATGGAAATACCAGTCATACGATCATTCCGTTATATGATTTAGATGCAAAATAAAATAAATACTGTTTTTGTTTAAGAACGTAAAGTATAAGGCTAAAGAATCTTAGATACATTGCATTATGTTAGAATAAAAAATAAATAACATACACATTCAGGAAAAAATATACTGATGTTATGAAAATAAACAAAAACACATTCAACATCCATGCAGGTATATTCATCAGATATATCGTCACAGCAATCTTGAAGATGGCGAGCGATCCTGAGAGGTTAGAGGGATGATGAACAAGCGACCTTGACCCCTGGCTAATTGGACCTCCTGGCAAAATTTATTCAATTATTTTGAACATCATTTTGTTATTCTGATTACTCAAAGATGTACATCTGTCAAACAGTTGAAGAACATCCCAATAATTTTTAGTGTTATTCCTCAAGGTATTATAGATACACTGTCTGGACCTTTACTGAAGAAACTGGGAACTTGGACTTGGACCATACTCTGTCCTTTAACAAGTACATCACCTTGACCGTGGCTATGAGTTATGGGTCAACGGTTGAGTGAGTGATTGAGTGAGTTTAGTTTTAACGCTTTTAGCAATATTCCAGCAATATCACGGTGGGGGACACCAGTAATGGGCTTCACACATGAATATATTTAGAAAAATGTTCAAAACAAAGTAAATCATTTGGCTAGTGTATATAGCCTCAGTTCTAATTAAGCATTGTTTCAGCATGGCCTCAAGCTATAGTACATCTTCCATGTCTCCCACCAAGCACCAGCTAACTTAGGGCATGTTTGATCCTGAAACCCCCAAGCGTTGTCTCAAGCTATAGTACATCTTCCATGTCTCCCACCAAGCACCAGCTAACTTAGGGCATGTTTGATCCTGAAACCCCCAAGCGTTTCCTCAAGCTATGGTACATCTTCCATGTCTCCCCACCAAGCTAACTTAGGGCATGTTTGATCCTGAAGTCTCAAGCTTAGGCGTTTCCTGAAACCAAAGCTTAAATGATCTTCCATGTCTCCCACCAAGCACCAGCTAACTTGGGCATGTTTGATCTTAAAAACCCCTAAAAGCGTTTCCTCAAGCTATAGTACATCTTCCATGTCTCCCACCAAGCACCAGCTAACTTAGGGCATGTTTGATCCTGAAACCCCTAGGGCATGTTTGATCCTGAAACCCCCAAGCATTGCCTCAAGCTATAGTACATCTTCCATGTCTCCCACCAAGCACCAGCTAACTTAGGACATGTTTGATCCTGAAACCCCCAAGCATTGCCTCAAGCTATAGTACATCTTCCATATCTCCCACCAAGCACCAGCTAACTTAGGGCATGTTTGATCCTGAAACCCCCAAGCATTGCCTCAAGCTATAGTACATCTTCCATGTCTCCCACCAAGCACCAGCTAACTTAGGGCATGTTTGATCTGAAACAACCCCCAAGCATTGCCTCAAGCTATAGTACATCTTCCATGTCTCCCACCAAGCACCAGCTAACTTAGGGCATGTTTGATCTTAAAACCCCCAAGCGTTTCCTCAAGCTATGGTACATCTTCCATGTCTCCCACCAAGCACCAGCTAACTTAGGGCATGTTTGATCCTGAAACCCTGAAGCTATTTTTTACAGGGAAGATGAATAAACCGTACTCTCATCCATGTCCATGGCGTATCTATTGAGTATTATGCCGAGTGGGGTCGTGGTCGAAGAACTTCATCTGACTCTTGATTGTTTTCTTCAACAACTGTTGATGGAGACGGCTGCTGGCTCTCAACATTATCTGAAAGAAGGAAGCCATTTGTCTATATGGAATACAGTCACATACACTACAGACACAGTACCTATCCTGATTCATGGACATTCGTCTGTTGTTTTTGTAGCAGAATGTAAATATTGTGTATTTTAAACCTAAGTATATAATTTAGTTAAGCAATATAACAACCCTTTGAATTCACACAGTTCTCTACTATCCCTAGGTTAAGTTATGTAAGCCTGCATGGGGTTCTATTTTTCTTCAGACTCCTGGTCCAGCCACGGCTTGGCCAGTGATTGATTTGCTATTGTTTCTAGAGCATGTGACCAGATCTGGAGTTTTATGTACCCCAACATTCTTTGTCCTGGTCACTGCTACAATTTCAACTCTTGACTGCAACAATTCCAACTCTGTCTCCTTTATCACAGCACTGAAATTATTGGGGTAAGTTACTTTAGATGTCTTTGTATGTATATTATTATAAGGAGGTTAGGATATGATGTTTTAGTCTAGTTAATTTATCATTTTAATCATATGTCTGAAATATATTATGTGCTGTAATATCATCTACATGATGATATGATGTAAATATTCTATATGCTTAATATCATGACACACTGTTATATATTATAATTATTACACGTTTGGTTAATGTAGACTATAGTGTATACATTGTAGATTAGGTACATATTATGGATGACATGAGAAAGAGTGTGTGTGTGTGTGCGTGTGCATGTGTGTGTGTTTGTGTAATATAGATTGTATTTAATTGTGTTATTTGAGATGTTTATGTTTTATTTCAAGGGTTTTATCACCTGATCCATCATCCAAGACAATAAATCCCTGAACCACTTACAAGTATTCGTCTGTTTTCAAATCATATATATAGCTGTTACATTTTAGTGACGCTCTATGCAATATTCCAGCCATATGACATGGCCTGAAACTAATCAGATCTAGGCCGAACAAGTAAGTATTGATCTACACAGTTTATGAAACCAAAACATGCGTCAACAAGAAGACAAAGTCATCAATATCCCCCGCAATGGCAAAATACTGTTCATGATTATGTCTACGAGGTATGATTATGTCAAATATTTAGGTGTGTATTATAGAAAAGTGGAAGGAGAGTATTGAAAGGTTTTTAAAGTTCTGCTCCAGAAAGGAGCACTATCACCAATTCCAAAACTACCAAAAGGCACCAGTACACCACCAGACCAATCTATGTGCCAAGTTTGGTGAAGAAATAGTGAACAGTATTTTAAACCTAAGTATATAATTTAGTTAAGCAATATAACAACCCTTTGAATTCACACAGCACTCTACTATCCCTAGGTTAAGTTATGTAAGCCTGCATGGGGTTCTATTTTTCTTCAGACTCCTGGCCCAGCCACGGCATGGCCAGTGATTGATTTGCTATTGTTTCTAGAGCATGTGACCAGATCTGGAGTTTTATGTACCCCAACATTCTTTGTCCTGGTCACTGCTACAATTTCAACTCTTGACTGCAACAATTCCAACTCTGTCTCCTTTATCACAGCACTGAAATTATTGGGGTAAGTTACTTTAGATGTCGTGGTATGTATATTATCATAAGGAGGTTAGGATATGATGTTTTAGTCTAGTTAATTTATCATTTTAATCATATGTCTGAAATATATTATGTGCTGTAATATCATCTACATGATGATATGATGTAAATATTCTATATGCTTAATATCATGACACACTGTTATATATTATAATTATTACACGTTTGGTTAATGTAGACTATAGTGTATACATTGTAGATTAGGTACATATTATGGATGACATGAGAAAGAGTGTGTGTGTGCGTGTGCATGTGTGTGTGTTTGTGTAATATAGATTGTATTTAATTGTGTTATTTGAGATGTTTATGTTTTATTTCAAGGGTTTTATCACCTGATCCATCATCCAAGACAATAAATCCCTGAACCACTTACAAGTATTCGTCTGTTTTCAAATCATATATCGCTGTTACATTTTAGTGACGCTCTATGCAATATTCCAGCCATATGACATGGCCTGAAACTAATCAGATCTAGGCCGAACAAGTAAGTATTGATCTACACAGTTTATGAAACCAAAACATGCGTCAACAAGAAGACAAAGTCATCAATATCCCCCGCAATGGCAAAATACTGTTCATGATTATGTCTACGAGGTATGATTATGTCAAATATTTAGGTGTGTATTATAGAAAAGTGGAAGGAGAGTATTGAAAGGTTTTTAAAGTTCTGCTCCAGAAAGGAGCACTATCACCAATTCCAAAACTACCAAAAGGCACCAGTACACCACCAGACCAATCTATGTGCCAAGTTTGGTGAAGAAATAGTGAACAGTTTTAGAGTTCACCTCTGGAAAAGAGCACAACCACCAATTTCAGGCTAAGTCAAATTTGTTGCCATGGTGCCACGGAAATGCCAAAAATATTTATTCAGAATTCCAAAACTACCAAAAGGCACCAGTACACCACCTGATCTATCTATGTGCCAAGTTTGGTGAAGAAATAGTTAACGGTTTTAGAGTTCTGCTCCGGAAAGGAGCACAACCACCAATTTCAGGCTAAGTCGAACTTGTTGCCATGGAAATGACAAAAATATTTTATTCAGAATTCCAAAACTACCAAAAGGCTCCAGTACACCACCAGATCTATGTATGTGCCAAGTTTGGTAAAGAAATAGTGAACGGTTTTAGAGTTCTGCTCCGGAAAAGTGCACTACCACCAATTTCAGGCTAAGTCGAACTTTTTGCCATGGCAACGCCAAAAATGTTTTATTCAGAATTCCCAAACTACCAAAAGGCACCAGTACACCACCAGATCTATGTATGTGCCAAGTTTGGTGAAGAAATAGTGAACGGTTTTAGAGTTCTGCTCCGGAAAAGTGCACTACCACCAATTTCAGGCTAAGTCAACTTGTTGCCATGGAAACGCCAAAAATATTTTATTCACAATTCCAAAACTACCAAAAGGCACCAGTACACCACCAGACCAATCTATGTGCCAAGTTTGGTAAAGAAATAGTGAACAGTTTTAGAGTTCACCTCTGGAAAAGAGCACAACCACCAATTTCAGGCTAAGTCAAACTTGTTGCCATGGAAAATGCCAAAAATATTTTATTCAGAATTCCAAAACTACCAAAAGGCACCAGTACACCACCAGATCTATCTATGTGCCAAGTTTGGTGAAGAAATAGTGAACGGTTTTAGAGTTCTGCTCCGGAAAGGAGCACAACCACCAATTTCAGGCTAAGTCGAACTTGTTGCCATGGAAATGCCAAAATATTTTATTCAGAATTCCAAAACTACCAAAGGCACCAGTACACCACCAGATCTATGTATGTGCCAAGTTTGGTGAAGAAATAGTGAACAGTTTTAGAGTTCTGCTCGAGGAAAAGTGCACTACCACCAATTTCCAGGGCTAAGTCGAACTTTTTTGCCATGGAAGCGCCAAAATATTTTATTCAGAATTCCCAAACTACCAAAAGGCACCAGTACACCACCAGATCTATGTATGTGCCAAGTTTGGTAAAAGAAATAGTTAACGGTTTTAGAGTTCTGCTCGAGAAAAGTGCACTACCACCAATTTCAGGCTAAGTCGAACTTTTGCCATGGAAATGCCAAAAATGTTTTATTCAGAATTCCAAAACTACCAAAAGGCACCAGTACACCACCAGATCTATCTATGTGCCAAGTTTGGTGAAGAAATATTGAACAGTTTTAGAGTTCTGCTCGGAAAAGACAAATGTGCCGCAGACCGGACGGACCCGGTGCCTATACTTACGCCGCGGAGTCCATTTAATACCCCATAAAAGCGTTCGTTGAGAGGGATAAAGCCTGAGCATGCAACCTCGAGATAGTTGACAAGGGCAGTGAACTCTTGTGACAAGGATCAGCTTGCTGAAGGATGGGGGTGCTGAGGATGGGTTGCTGAAGTCGAATTGTTAACCTCCATCTTCACCCAGTCTTTGGATGTTTCAAAATTCATGGAGAGAATAAACATCAGACAGACAGAAGGTAACAGACAGACAAGCAGACTGAAATACAGAGACAGACAGTAACAGAGAGAGAAAGAGAGAGAGAGAGAGAAGGAGAGAGAGAGAGCAGACACAGACACACACAGAAGGCAACAATAACACACACAGGCAATAACAGGATAACACACACACAGGCAATAACAGGATAACAGACACACAGGCAATAACAGGATAACAGACACACAGGCAATAACAGGATAACGGACACACAGGCAATAACAGGATAATGGACACACAGGCAATAACAGGCACACAGGCAATAACAGGATAACGGACACACAGGCAATAACAGGATAACAGACACACAGGCAATAACAGGATAACAGACACACAGGCAATAACAGGATAATGGACACACAGGCAATTACAGGATAACAGGCAATAACAGGATAACAGACACACAGGCAATAACAGGATAACGGACACAGAGGCAATAACAGGATAACAGACACACAGGCAATAACAGGATAACACACACACAGGCAATAACAGGATAACACACACACAGGCAATAACAGGATAACACACACACATGCATGCACACACACACACACTCAGATGGTAACAGACACACAGACAAGCAGACAGGTAGACAGACACATATTCAGACAGGCAGACAAACAAACAGTAACAGACAGATGGTAACAGACAGACAGATAGACACTGACCTTCATGAAGATGACCCCTCTGATGGCCACAGCTACAACAAGGGAACAAATAAACAACCCGTATATAAGTGCATACAGATCCACATCGGGGTTCTCAGACACGTTGCCCATATACCCAGTGGAGTTGTCAGACACCTTGGTGTGGTTCTGTAAACACAAAAAATATATCATTAGATATCAATAGAACAATTTTAACTATTTTAACTTATGAATTTACTCATTGTGTAATCACCATAGTGATGTCTAAAACTGATACACAGAAGCCAGTACCTCACATGCTTGGAGTGAGAAGGTCAGTCCAAGTACTGAAGCTTAGTATCGTCAGTTATGTTACAGCAGGACAATTTCACTATCTCAGCTTTTCAATACTCAGTCGTATGTTTGACTACATGATTACATAGCAATCCCTTGACATCGATCTGCATGATCTGCACGATCTGCTCACAGCGTTATGTCATTGATATGTACAAACATTGTCCTCATGATTACAGCCACAAATACATCCTTTCAAATCAATGTACACTCATCCTACATTTGAGGCATTATTTGATTAGATTTTCGTCGAGTGAGCTTAGTTTTACGTTGCTTTTAGTAATATTCTAGCAATATCATGGCAGAGGACACAAAAAAAGGGCTTCACGCCTTGTGCATGAGGAATCAAACCCGGGTCTTCGGCGTGATGAACGAACAACGTACCAACTAGGCTACCCCACTGCCCCGCATTTCTTAGACATAGATGAATGACAAAGTAGCAAGAATTCAGACAAACGTTTCTACTGTTACTGATGGTAAGTGATGGTTCAGTATGGGCCTACAGATTCTAACCTGTGAAGATTCGGGTTAGAATTGATCTTCAGTAACCCATGCTTGTCGTAAGAGGCAACTAACAGGTTCGGGTAGTCAGGCTTGTAGACTTGGTTAACACATGTCATTGTATCCCAATTGTATAGATCAATGCTCATGCTATTGATCACTCGGATTGTCTGGTCCAGACTGGATTATAAATTTACAGAGCGTGGCCATATAGCTGGAATATTGCTGAGTGCGGTGTAAAACTAAACTCACTCATTCCCTCCCTCACTCACAGATTCTATTGTCGGACAGTATGCTTGAAATGCTCACCACTCTACAAGTGCAAGTTACATTCATTTTTTGAGGGGCGGTGGGGTAGCCTAATGGTTAAAGCGTTGGCTCGTCACGCCGAAGACCCGGGTTCGAATCCCCACATGGGCACAATGTGTGAAGCCCATTTCTGGTGTCCCCCGCCGTGATGTTGCTGGAATATTGCTAAAAGCGGCGTAAAACTAAACTCAGTCAGTCAGTTAGTCATTTTTTGACGAGGTGATGTAAAGCTTCATGGTACTCACTCCATCGCCCTGCTCCAGCCAGTAGGACAGCCACCAGGTGGCAGCAGTCTGGATGCCGATACTCAGTATGAAACTGAAGAAGATGAGCATCACCGCAGAGTATCCACCGGCGGCCATGATGTATTTGTGGTATATGTGCACCGACACTCGGCTGTCGTTTACATCCTGTGCAGAGACTAGATCATCAATGTCCACTGAAAGAATACAAACAAAAACATGACTACTTCTTTCTAAATAATCTGTCATCCAAAATATAAGATCAGTTGCTGAAATAATAATGTACAAAATCTATGTTATAGAAGTGTTCAGAGCAGACACTACAAAAGATTCCTAGAGTAATCTTGATACTATTACCAGAAATGATATCAAGAATTATTTTTGATATAATTGACAATTTTTATTTCCTGCTTCCCCTGTTACAATACATAGCAACAGGGTCAGGGGACTCTTGGGACTTTTGCAAGACTGACTGAGTTTTGGTTTTACGCCGCTTTTAGCAATATTCCAGCAACATCAACGGCAGGGGACAGCAGAAAAAGGGCTTCACACAATCACACTTGTGGGGATTCAAACCGGGTCTTCAAGCATGATGAATTAGCGCTTTAACCACTAGGCTACCCACTTCATTTTGCAAAGAAAACTTGGACAACAGAAAAACAGGATTTTTTTTCTAACAAAGCACAAAACAACAACACCAGACCCCACAACACATTCACTCACCAATCACACAAGTTTCAAACAATTACAGTAAGTTTGTTTAAATTCAAATTCATTCAGCCTATATGTTTTCTTCATTAGGGAACCAGAAAAAAGAATTCAGAAAGTCATTTAAAGTTTGCAAAATCATGATATCAGGCTGAGTGTGATCCAAGGTTAATATTCAAGACTCAGATTCAAGAACAAATGTATCTGACTCCAGGTTCCTGAATTGGATAACAATATTCCTGAGCAGAACTCAAGGTCAGTATTGGGGCAGTGGGGTAGCCTAGTGGTTAAAGCGTTGGCTCGTCATGCCGAAGACCCTGGTTCGAATCCCCACATGGGTACAATGTGTGAAGCCCATTTCTGGTGTCCCCCGCGGTGATGTTGCTGGAATATTGCTAAAAGCGGCGCAAAACCAAACTCAGTCAGTCAAGGTCAGTATTCATGAGTCTGAGAAGAGATCATGAGGTCCAGTGAAAGCTGGATACATTCTACTGTAAAGTCAGACCAATTTTATTTCTTGTTTTACGGATCCGCCGGTCGTATTTTTTCAAGAATAAGAACAAAAATAAAACTTAATTTTCCCGCTCAAAAAATAAAATCCTAATGTCTGTATTGGCCATAAATGAAAACTTACAAGAATTTTTTTTTGATTGTTTTTTGACTCATATACATTTCATAACTTGCCAAAAGAAAATTACTGTTATTATTTAGAAGGAATATTTCTAGATAGCAGTGATGAAAAAAGAAGTTTTAACCCCATATAATCGCCCACCTAAAATAAGTGCCCATGGGCGATTTATTGAGTGGACGGCTTTCCGGAAAATCCCGGTATTACTTTGACTGGTGATTTTTATAAAAAAATAATTTCCCTCCTGCCTTTAGGTTTTCTGAGGACAAAAATCCGTAAAACAAGAAATAAAATTGGTCTGGCCTAATTTGTGAAAACACCATTATGAAAACAAATTAGACTTCACTACTGAAAGAAAAAGAACATTGCCTGCATTTAAATGGTGACAAACAATTATTAAGTGACCAGAATGAAAAAGCCCTGTCCCCTGTAGAGAAGTCCACAACAAGGAGAGTGATGAACATGGAGAAGACCCCAGAGGTGTACTGATGAATACGTACCATATTCATAGTCTTCCAGACCATGTGATACGTTGGATATAATACTGAACTGAGGCTGCAGGCCCTCACGGGTTGACATACGACTAAGGTGACGGTTGAGAAACTTTCTGGAAGCCCGAGAAAACCCTCGTTGTGGAGTAATTCTTTCTGACAGACAAGAGGATTGAGAACATGGTTCAGGGAATTATAAACTTCACTCTGGAATCTTGCTGTTTTGTTTGTTTGTTGTTTAACTCCGCACTCAGCAATTTTCCAGCTATGTGGCGGTGGTCTGCAAAAAATCAAGTCTGGACCAGACAATAATGTGATCAACAGCATGAGCATCAATCTACACATTTGGGATATGATGACATGTGTCAACCATGTCAGCGAGCCTGACCACCCGATCCCGTTAGTCGCCGCTTATGACAAACATGGGTTGCTGAAGACCAGTTCTAACCTGGATCTTTAAGGGTGAGAATCTAACTCCACTGTGAGTGAGTGATTTAAAAATGTACATTACACAAATAATCTTTCAGATCATAATGGACAAGAGAACTTAAGATTGTAATGTTGGTCTATCTCAACATTTACCAAACAGGTGACAAATGGCAAGAGTCAGTGAGTTTAGTTTTATGCCAATTTTAGCAATATTCCTTCAATATCATGGTGGGGGGACACCAGAAATGGGCTTCACACTCTGTACCCATGTGGGGTATCGAAACCACGCTTCGGAATGACAAGGGAATGCTTTAACCACAAAACTACCCCACAGCCTAAAGAGTATTGAGAGTTTCGTTGTTTAATTCCAGTGCTCTCTGCTTACCTTGTCTGTTTGCGACAGCAGCTTTAATTCTCTCCCTCTGAATCTCATCATACTTGCTCTGGTACAGCTGCTGCAGATCGGCGTAGTCGCCGCCGTCACTCATCAGGTCGCTGTGGACACCAGCTTCAGAGACACGCCCACACTTCATGTAGATGACGTAGTCACAGCGACACAGATACTGAAACAGAAACACAGTGCCACAACCATGAGAGTGAGTGAGTGAGTTTGGTTTTTACGCAGCTTTTAGCAATATTCCAGCAATATCACGGCTGGGGACACCAGAAATGGGAAACACATTTTGCCTATGTGGGGAATTGAACCTGGGTCTTCGGCGTGATGAGCAAACGCTTTAACCACTAGGCTACCCCACAGCCCTCACAACCATGAGAAACTGAATCAGCTGGGCTGCACATGTCTTTCAACATAAGTAAGATTGAGTGAGTATGGTTTTACGCCGCTTTTAGCAATATTCCAGCAATATCACGGCGGGGAACACCACAAATTGGCTTCCCATATTGCACCCATGTGGGGAATGGAACCTGAGTCTTCAGCGTGACGAGCGGACGATTTAACCGTTAGGCTACCCCACGGCCATATATTCAGACTGAATCAAAGATTAGGTATGAGAGTGTGTGAGTGACTTGGGATTTAGCACCACTTTGAGTGAGTGAGTGATTTTTGTTTTACGCAGCACACAGCAATATTCCAGCTATATGGTGGCGGTCTGTAAATAATCGAGTCTGGACCAGACAATCCAGTGATCAACAGCATGAGCATCGATCTGCGCAATTGGGAACCGATGACATGTGTCAACCAAGTCAACGAGCCTGACTACCTGATCCCGTTAGACGACAAGTATGGGTTACTGAAGATAGCGCCACTTTGAACGGAGTTAATGTTTTATCATTATTCAGTGAAGAAAAAGTAAGAATTTACTTTAAAATGTTGTTTCTAACAAATAAAGTAATTAATATCCTCAACAAATCTTCAACTCACAAACTGGGTCATCATTGTGTTTGATACACTTGCACACAGGACACACACACATAAATACTCTGAGGTTATCTATAAAATACTTTCAACCTACCTCTAAATGATGTGTAACAAACAGCACTGTCTTTTCTTTTAACAAATCTTTTATACACAGGTTAAATATGTCTCTGCCAATCTGGACGTCGAGAGCGGACATTGGGTCGTCAAGGAGATAGACGTCACTGTTGCTGTACAAGGCTCGGGCAAGACTCAGTCGCTGTTTTTGACCACCACTCAATGTCAGTCCTCGGTCACCAATCTGAAATCATAAATTATAAAAAAAGTGTTTTTATAAACTCGAGGGTATATTAATCCTAGGATATATGAGTGAGTGAGTTTGGTTTTACGCCACTTTTAGCAATATTCCAGCAATATTCCATCACGACAGGGGACACCAGAAATGGGCTTCACAAACTCGGGCCTTTGGCGTGACAATCAAATACTTTAACCACTAGGCTACCCCACCGCCTCAGTATACAAGAGTGTCATGAAAAATGTACAGGGTTTATTTTCAGTGTTATTAAACATCCATCATGACAGTGACATCGTGACCTGTGTACCCACAACACCTGTCAGTGAGTACATAGGGACACTTTGTCCTGTAAGTACATGGATCCTACTCAGATCCTGCTCTGGACCCACCTGACCCAGGTATCCGAGTTACCCGTCCCAGTCCGACACGGAGTACATGGGTCCAAGAAGTCCTGAGGGTATCAGGTCCTACTCTGGACCCACCTGACCCAGGTATCCGGGTCCAGGAAGTACCCTACTCTGGACCCACAGTCCGACCGTCTCCAGTCGACCGAGTACATGGGTCCAGGAAGTCCTGAGGGTATCAGGTCCTACTCTGGACCCACCTGACCCAGGTACCCGAGTTACCCGTCTCAGTCCGACACGGAGTACATGGGTCCAGGAAGTCCTGAGGGTATCAGGTCCTACTCTGGACCCACCTGACCCAGGTACCCGAGTTACCCGTCTCAGTCCGACACGGAGTACATGGGTCCAGGAAGTCCTGGGGGTATCAGGTCCTACTCTGGACCCACCCCAGACCCAGGTACCCGAGTTACCCGTCTCAGTCCGACACGGAGTACATGGGTCCAGGAAGTCCTGGGGGTATCAGGTCCTACTCTGGACCCACCTGACCCAGGTACCCGAGTTACCCGTCTCAGTCCGACACGGAGTACATGGGTCCAGGAAGTCCTGGGGTATCAGGTCCTACTCTGGACCCACCTGACCCAGGTACCCGAGTTACCCGTCTCAGTCCGACACGGAGTACATGGGTCCAGGAAGTCCTGGGGGTATCAGGTCCTACTCTGGACCTACCTGACCCAGGTACCCGAGTTACCCGTCCCAGTCCGACACTGGGTGCCCAGGTCCTCCTCAGAACCCATCCAACTAGAGCACCCATGTTATCCCATCAGCCCAGTTATGTTTCTCTTTACCTCTACTCCATCACCAGCACCAAAAGTGTCGAAGTCCTTCTCCAGGCAGCAGACTTTGACAATATGGTCGTATCTGTAGAAACACAAGAAAGAAGCCTGGATTAGCCAGGGGCTGATTTGTCGAAACAGATTTTGTAGAATCATCAGTACACTGCCTCTATAACAATGAGTGAGTGAGTGAGTGAGTTTGATTTTACGCCGCTTTTGGCAATATTCCAGCAATATCACGGCCATGGACGCCAGGAATGGGCTTCACACATTTTACCCATGTGGGGAATCGAGCCCAGGCCTTCGGCGTGACGAGCCAACGCTTTGACCACTAGGCTGCCCCTGACAATGAGTGAGTTGAGTTTAGTTTTATGACAAGCAAACGCTTTAACCTCTAAGGCTACTCCACCACCCAGCATCTATAACATGGTGACTGATAAACAAAATAGTGGGGGAAAGGAAAACAAAATTTGGACAAGACAAATCAGTGATTGATAGCATGAGCAGAGAGGTGCATGATTACCCACAATGCATTGTGTCACACACTGTAGCGATTTGATCATCATTATTCATCTCTTAAAGCATGGATCAGAACATATAAGTACATTGATTTAATCATAAATTCTTTAAAACTTAAATTTTAAAAATATACACTTGAATGAGAAATAATCATGTCTTTCCATAAACAAAACAAAAATATATCCTAAATTATTCAGTATATATCTAATTAAACATATCTATCTGAAAACAGACTTGACACAAAAGAATAAAATTATCATTTGCTATAGTCATAGCCAGGGAAACTACAAAAACATTCAACTGCAGTTGTGAATCCATTGTAATCTCAGTTGAAAATGTCGGTGTAATATCAAGAATGTTCAAATTTGAAATTAACCAACTTTTATTATTGTAATAAATATTTTGAAAGTGGTCAACACAAAGACAGTTACCTTTCTTGGTCATATTGATTTCCAAACAAAATGTTGTCCTTGGCAGTGCCATTAAATATCCAGGGTTCCTGGCTTACATAGGCCACACGACCTTTGACCCCAACCCTTCCTCCTTGAAGCTGCATCTGTGAACATAAGATTACAATTAGAAACAAAGTAAAAAATACTCCATGCAGACTAAACATGTTCTACACACACTACTGTAAACCGGAAATATTCTGCGCCTAGAAAATTTTGCGCCAGTGTACCCCTAGCCTGTTCTGCGACGTATTATTTTTGCGAGAGTAGTAGGCTTTGCAAAAAGAACACTGTTAACTAAAACTACATTGCTTCGATATTGTGACGAAGAATAAAGATTCAGTCATTCGTGGATGGAGGGCATCCGGTCGATGCAGTAATCAGGAAGTAGGCTAATCCACCAGTAAGCTGCTTTTGTAAGAGTATTTGTTATAGGACATTGCACTTAGTAAACTAGATTCTGTTGTAACCGCTCTGGTCGCGAGTGCTATTAATATACAGTCGAGCACCGTTGTGTCGAACTCTGATAACTCGATATCTCGGTTGTCTCGATAAACATCTCGGTCCCGGCAGAATCCTTCATAGTTTATCATTATTCAAGGTCTTTTAACTCGATACGGATGTCGCAATATTTCGGATATCTCGATATAATTTCATGGTCCCAACAAGCAAACTTACCCTTTTAACTCGATAGTTACAAAGCAACTCGATACTCACGTACCTTTCATGGGCAAGTATCCCTCTGAACTGAGGTTGTTTCCACACGTTCACACACGGTGCGGCATGAATCAAAGGGATGTGGTAGTGTAAACTAATTAGGGTTAATTGAGATGTGTGTAGAATCTGTCTGTGTATATTCATGAATAAAGTATCATCAGAAATATTTGTTTAGTGGTGTGTGTATTGATAAATATTGAAGGAGGAATGTCTAAGATATTCTTGATGTAAATTTACCTTTCTTAATATTACTACACCAAGAATTTTTTGCGCGGGGAAGAGAAACACAAAATATAAACTAACACAAAATATTTCCGGTTTACAGTATATTGTCACCATGTATGACATTCAAGAGTTACTTGAGGTTGGAATGGTTCATAATTAGACAACCACTAACATGTAAAAACTACAGCTTGCTAAGGACTACTTTCCCCATTGTCATGAAAAGAATGTACACAATGAAGCCCTTGTAAGTCTAGAAAATGTGGCAAGTCTGAAAATAAAGAGATTATACTTTATGAAGATAATTTAAGAATTGTTTGTCTCTGTGAAATATGTTTATATAAGAGACTAGATGGTAGTCAAAGTATTCCTTACTCGTCCCAGTAGCGCTGACAGGAGGGATGACTTGCCGCTTCCCTTCATGCCACAGATTCCCGATCAGCTGGCCCTGGAAAATTAAACAGATCCACAAAATATGGGCTGCTCCACAGACACTGTACGTCTTCTTAAAGTACAAGTGAATAAGTGAAGGTTGTTTTAAGCTTTATTCAGCAATATCATAGTGTTTGTCAATAATAAAGAACAGTCCAACCAATGGTTGATGGTATGAGCAGTTCCACACAAATACATCATCTGTTACCATCAGTTAACAGGGCAGAGGAACTCCTCTATCCCAGAATTGCCATGCTGCCACATGTACAACATTTGAAAGACATCGTCCCATCAGGACTTCATAAGCAGGTACTTGTCCTCTCAACTATCCCACTTAGCCTTAGTACAAGTGTTCCAAACTGCTAACTTGGTTGTTGAGATCAATTAAATAATCATCATCATCATCATCATCAGTGGGCGGTGGGGTAGCCTAATGGTTAACACGTTGGCTCGTCACGCAGAAGACCCGGGTTCGAATCCCCACATGGGCACAATGTGTTAAGCCCATTTCTGGTGTCCCCCGTCGTGATGTTGCTGGAATATTGCTAAATGCGGCGTAAAACCATCTCAGTCAGTCAGTCAGTCCGTCAGTAATCATCATCATCTTGATGGCGTCATTACCTCCTGAATCCTGAGGGAGATCTGCAAGAGCTGGGAAGCCCTCTCTATGACGGACACACTCTCCAACAGCCCAACAGAGCTGCCATCCACAATGTCCCCATTTTCCTCTTCCACACTTTCCAAAGTCGGCGGCACTGCCCTCTCCATCTTGAGGCGCTTCGACTCCCGCATCTCCTCCGTCTTGATGCCAGGGATTACTTCCACTTGAGATACATCGTCTAAAACAATAACATGTGTCCTACAATCATTCAGTCAATTATGACTGGACCATAAGTCACAAATATGACAAATCTAAAAATCCCACAAACAGTATTGTATTGTATTGTTGGTCCCTTTGAGACCATACTATCTACAGACACCAAATATTGTAGCTGGCTGTGGACTCATCTCTGACAAGGTATTCATCTCACAAGTCTAATTTAAATGTTTCAAAACCCTTCTTAAGATTCAAGGATTCTCATTGGATATCTGATCCCAACACCTCTTCCTACAAAAAAAGTGGCACATCATCATATTTTTTCCCTTATGAACCAAATTTACAATACACATAATTATTTAAATAAAACTAAAAAAATCTTTCTGTTCATTTGGGGAAAAGAGGCACATAATTCATCGAATTGTTCTTGGAGACAATTGCATTTGACAAATTGTACCGTCATCATCATTATCAGACTCCCAGCCCAGAGTGGCGTTGTCAAAGGTGACCGCAGCGCCCTCATCACTCACGTCCCGTGAACACACGCTCTGTATCTCCTCCATAATCAGAACTTCCTGGAAGGTAGAGACGGGAAACTTTCATCGTATGTAATGACATTTAAGGGTTACTTCTTGCCCATTTGCTCCACTTTGTTCATTAACAAATGATAGAAAATAAACATCAGAGTTACTCCCCCAACATATGTTTCATTCATATCCGGAGAATGGTGTCTTTCATCACAAATTGGAGATACAAATTATGTTTGATATGTTGCAAATGTAATGGTTTCAGTTTGGCAATTCCAGCAGTGAGAGAGTTCAGTTTTACTCAGCAAAATTCCAGCTATATGGCGGCGGTCTGTAAATGATCCTGTCTGGACCAGACAATCCAGTGATCAACAGCATGAGCATCAATCTACACAACTGGGATGTGATGACATGTGTCAACCAAGTCAGTGAGTCTGACCACCTGATCCCATTAGTCGTTACTATAGATCAATTCTAACCCCGGATCTTCAATTCCATCAGTAAAGATAAGAAATGAACCTAAACATGTCAGCATGGTAAACTGAAAATAACATACAAGTGAGAACCCGACATTCTTGCGTAAGGTTTGTGCAGAAATGAGTGAGTGAGTGAGTTTAGTTTTACGCTGCTTTTAGCAATATTCCAGCAATATCACGGACACCAGAAATGGGCTTCACACATTGTGCCCATGTGGGGAATTGAACCCAGGTCTTTGGTGTGACCAGCGAACGCCTTAACCACTAGCCTACCTCACCAGCCCTAGTTCAGAAATGATATTGTTCAGTAAATCTGAAGCTAGCCTACCTTGTATCTGCCCGTCGACACTGACGCCTCTGCCAGTGTGCGCAGACCGTGCGCCATCAGCGCCAGCGAGAGGCTGATGGAGTAGAGGACGGAGATGAGGGTGAACGCCTGGAATGAACACCGCCATGAATACAATGCCATATCATGAGTGAGTGAACCTGTTTCAACCTTTTGCATACAATATCCCATCATATTCAGTGTGGTCCGCGCATTCTGTCTGGGCCAGACAACCAGTGGTTAAAACCAGGAGAAATCATCCACATTGTTGGGGTTTAAGAGTAAGTGATTGTGGTATTACACTGTACAGTCATATTCAAACAATAATCCTGCATCAACAATGGCTGGGGAACACCAGAAATTATCTTAATATTTGAGGGTTTTTTAGTTTCATTTTTTTGCTTGTTGCTGTTTGTGGTCTGTTAGTAATCAAGTCTGGACGAGACAATCCGGTGATTGTCATCATGAGCATTGATCTACACAACTGTGTCAACATTTGTCAACCAAGTCAGCAAGCCTGACCACCCGATCATATTAGTCACCTCTTACAACAAGCATGGTTTACTGAAGACCAATTCTAACACATACATGAATACCTTTAAAGCCATTTCTCAGAACAAAGTGTTATAATTAATGACTCCCTGGGACTGGATAGTGTAAACCAACAACTAATTATAATTACAAGCTAATCTTAATTCCCAAATTAATCCATAATAAGTGAGTGAGTGAGTGAGATAAGGTGAGGTGGGTGAGGTGAAATTGGGTTTAACGTCGTGCTTGAGAATATTTCGCTCATATGACGACGTGCATTCATGTGTATGTGTATGTGCGGCTGTTTGTACTAGCCCAGACTTAAGCTGGTTTTATAGTGATAGCTCACTGAGATACCATGCCGCAGTGAAGCATGAATACCCCACACAGACACATTATGCTGACTCCCGAGACCAACAAGTACCATATTGTAACATCTTTTGGTAAGACACGACCGGAGATCGAACCCGCGACCTTCTGCTCTCCGGGCGGACGCTCTAACCACTACACCACGGAGACGGTCTGTTATCATTAATGACTCCCTGGGACTGGATAGTGTAAACCAACAACTAATTACAAGCTAATCTTAATTCCCAAATTAATCCATATTAAGTGAGTGAGTGAGATAAGGGAACTGAACGAAGGTCTATAGCAAGGTCTATACCTAACAGTTTAATCACAAGGACACCCTGTGCTACATGACATGCTACTGCTTTCATTCTTGTATAAACATCTAATTTTATGTTTATTGTCTCTTGTAAGTATCTGTTACTGGAGACTTATTTTGATAAGGAATTGTCATATGGGTGACACCTCCTGCTTGACAGAAATGAGAATGATTTATAAAGCCATGGAACCGTCCAGGATACTGTTATTTCTAGGACTGCAATGATTCGGTTCGATTCATCGAAAATTCAAAATGACACCTTAGTTTCAACTTTGGAAAAACATTATCACTATTTCGATTCGATATTTTAATACCTATTTAGATTATTTACACACAGCCAGAACGTAATTTTGACTCCAACTCGAGCTGTTTCGAGCACTGAAATAAGGCGAAACGTGATTGGTTTACGGTGGGCTAATCATCCAATGTGAATTATTGTTAGTAGACATCGCCAAGTTGACGATGGATTTCACTCTAAAAACGCCGACAGTGAGAGTGAAATAAAATCTGATGTTTTTACTTGTATGAAGAATTGAACCGAGAGTCCAATATCGAAAATCGAATCGAATCGAGGTCTGGGTGAATCGTTTTAGCCCTAGTTATTTCTCAAAGCTGACATTTAGAAATGGAAACATATTCAGTTCAATAGCGATTTTTCATCACCTGTGTGGCTGTGAGATTATTGCCAGCCATGATGTACGACAGGAACATGAAGACGGAGGCCACCACTGGAATCATGGGAACTAGTGATGTCATCACGCTCTGCAGGAAGTAGGCGTGTTCTAGCGCCCTCTGCTCCTCCAGACGTTTATCTGAAACATTGTTAATTGTGGTGAGTGAGTGAGTATGGCTTTATGCCGCTTCTAGCAATATTTCAGCAATATCACTGTGGAGACACCAGAAGTGGGCTTCCCACATTGAACTCATGGGGGTTATCAAACCAGGGTCTTCAGTGTAATGAGCCAACACTTTAACCAATTGGCTACCTCACAATCCTATATTGTTTTCAATGATTTTTTATGTACCAATTTACCAACACAATGAGAAATCATTATTCATAGGAATGATAGTTTCCGTTTTTTGTGTCCCATGAACTGAAATGATCTTGCTTTTACATGAAACAAAAGCCAAAGGTGATGCAATTGCCAAACCTTTAATGCATCAAGGAAACCCACAAACACACACCTATGGTGTCGACAAACCAAACAATCTGGTGTTTAAACCCACAGCCAGAAGATCCTAGCAGAGCTAAGGGAGACAATTTGGAACAGTGAATTGCAGTATCTTGGACTATGGGCTACCCATGATCAAAAATGCAAATTCAACTTATAAAGTTGAAAATAATGCAATGAAACACACCCCTCGAAATCGGAGTTCAAACGATTCACTAAATTCACCCCAGCTGGGGTGAAAAGTGGTTTCAACATCTGTGCTGTGCTGCGCTGCACTGCGCTCATGGCACATGCGCAGTGAATAGGTTCTCGCAGCTTGGAAGCCCAGCCTCTGTCACAGACAAAACTCAATGCCTATGTGTCTGCCTGCCTGTCTGCTAATGACAATATGCAATAAAAAACTTCGATCACTGACCACATGCAATTTGCCAACACCATTAACAAAACGCATTGATTTATGGCTCGTGCACCCAAGTTCTGTCTCTGTCACATTATGTACTTACACAGACAGGCAGGTGTGATACTTGTACACATGACATGTTACGGTGTCTGTTGATTGCAAAATGTTATACACAAAAACTGAGCATGTATTTACAAAACCCAACACCCTCTATATGCACACAAAGAGTGTATCGGCAAACGAACCAGCCAATGAAAGTCTTAACTACACTTAAGTGCAGGCCCACCCGCTCTGACTGGGTTCGGTATCTGGGTGCTTCGTTTCAAGGGAAGTAAACCCAAGTACAAAATATTGCACTTTTGATTTGCGATTGTACGCTTATAATTTTGTTTATTTGTTCTTTTCATAATCAGCAATGTATGTTATATGTGATGAATAAGTGATAATTGTGTTTTAATTATGTTTGTTTTTTTGGTTGCATGTGACCTTTAAGCAAATATTCCAGCTATATAACGGCAGTCTGCAAATAATCGAGTCTGGTCCCAAGAATCCAGTGATTGAGATCATGAACATTGATCTAAGCAAGGTAAGAACACACATCATACAACTTACTGCTGATCCTGCCAAAAAATGCATTTTCCCAGGCATTCATCTTGATGAGTTTCATACATGTCAACACCTCAGTCATTAGGCTCACCTGAAACATACATCACACTTGTATCCTAGCAACAATTCAACAAATTGTTTCACAGAGAAGGTATAAAATTCATATATTTCTGCAAGTTACTGAGATAATTATCACATTATCACATGTTATATATAGGAACACACTTTCTCAGTAAAGTACGGATTCTAGTACTTTCGACCGGTTGATTCAAACCCACACACTCCGAGTCAGGCACCTAATCATCAGCATACAAAGTCAGCAATCTAACCCACTCAGCCACCATTATATTCAATGGTATTCTGACATGTACATGCTATGGAATTATGGAAACTTATTCTGACATGCATTAATGTCCTATTACTGAATCCTGATATGTGATTGGCTAATAACTGCTGTGAAGGTTTGAATTTGAATATTTGATAATATTGGGAAACCCCAGAGTCCAAATTATGAATTATTGAATTTGTCTGGTTGAGCTGTATTCAACTTACCCTTTCTCCTGTAAGTGTTACAGCTTTCTGTCTAAAATATCCATTCAAATCAGCTACAAATTTCTGCAACACAAATTACAAATTTATATTCTACCATGACTTCAATAAATACTGGATAGTGATTGGTTAATTAAAGTCATTCAGAGGTATATAATCACGTTATATACCTCTGATTTTCCAACACAGTATGTATTTTTTTAAATCTTAATAATGAGGTTATGGTAGAATGGAGATAAACATACTGTGTTGGAAAATCAGAGGTATGTAACGAACGTACGCATTATAGCTCTAAACAGTATGTTTATCTCCTAATTAACACATTTCATATTTTTTTCTTTTTACTAGTTTTTTAACACACCGATTAGTTTAAGGCAACTCATCATTTCAGAATGTAATAATATAACCAATAAAAATTGTTAACAGTTTTAAAAAGCGAAGAAATTGATATGAGACGTGTCTCTTGTTCTACTTTCAGAAATACATATATTACTACATTCAAACTTTCACCTACTATGATGTGAAAGTTTAAGCACTGATCACCATAACTTGAAAAATTAAATTTCATAATATCCTTGAATTTGATGTTACAGAGAAATATCTTACCAACACAATAAAGAACATAACATAGGTAGCACATCCAATGAGAGCCCAAGGACCAATCAGAAAGCCAAGGTAAACAGATCCAGCGATGAATATGATTGGTCCAGACATAATAAACGGGCCATTTACCATCACTTCAAAAAATCGCTGGCCATCATTGCTGAATAAATTGACTAGCTGAAAAAAAAAAAATATAATGAAACTCAATATTGACATTTGATAACCTTACGTGATTAAAATAGCACCGAGGATCACATCCAAAAACATCGATTTGTTTTTTAAATACATTAAAACAAACACATATGAGTGAGTTGGATTTTACTCCGCTTGTAGAAATATTCCTGCAATATAACAGCATTAAGATATCAAATATTACATATTTCAAATGAAGAGAATATTCATATTTATTTATTTATTTTGCAAAACTTTGATCTTTGCACAGTATGTTAGCAAGATCTTGTAAAGAAACTGTAGACTATACTTTGAGAAAATTCTGTTTGCTACAGTGAACAAGCGCAGACAACTTACTTCACCAATTTTCTTGTCTTTGAGACTTTTTAGTCTGAGTATTTTCTTGTATAAGAGACCCATGGTGGCACTTCTGACTTTCATCCCTGGAACACACAATAGGCCTCATGTAACTAAATATATATATGGTGGTCATCAATCTGCACTGACCAGACTGCGATTCAAGGTCACTGTAGAGTTACCTGAGTGAGTGAGTGAGTTGGGTTTAAAGCTGTTTTTATGTTTGTTTATTTGTAAATTGTTGAACACCACACTCAGGAATATTCCAGCTATATGGTGGCGGTCTGTAAACAAATGAATCTGGACCAGACAACCCAGTGATTTAGAGCATGAGCATTGATCTATGCATTTGGGATATGATGGCATGTGTCAACCAAGTCAGCGAGCCTGACCAGCAAATCCTGTTAGTCACCGCTTATGACAAATATTGTGTTGGCAATTTTGAACAGCGTTCTAGTTGTATTATGTAGGTCAGGTCAATATAGGGCAAAAGCCGAAGTGATGCTCTTCTCCAACGTGTGCCCAAATGAAGCAACTCTGCACACCAACTTTTAGTGCCTTGAATTACTGCAGGTATAGAGCTTACAAACTCAGAAACAAAACTGAAGCAAATCGGCATTCGAACCCTTAACCACTGGTTCTCAAGATGTGCTCAAGGGAAGCAACTCTCCACACTAAATTTTACAGTGTTCAGGAGTGAGTGAGTTTTTGTTCTACGCCAATCTTAGCAATATTCCAGCAATACTGTGGCAGGGTACACCAGAAATGGTCTGCACATATTGTACCCATGTGAGGAATCAAACCCAGGTCTTCAGCATGACGAGCAAATGCTTTAACCTCTAGACTACCCTCCCGCCCCACAATGCATCAGGAGCACAACTGTATAACTCTACCAGCCATACAGAAATACAACAGTTGGACTTACCATTCCAGTAGTTGTATGCCCAGGCACAAGAGAAGGTGAGACTCCGACATACTTCACACACAATGAGGCCGACCACAATGGCCGCCCCCTCTCCCATGACTGGTGCAACAGATGATATATGATCCAAGAGCAGACGTAATATGCAAGCCTGCAAACAATATGGAGAAAATTGTTTATGGGGGACAGCAAAAATATACAGATTTTAACCTTCTCTGAAAAGATTCTCGAAAGTGTATGATTCACTGTAGCTGTGTATGATTCATTCGGGCAAGCCCCTTAGACCTTATTTCCTTCACTCTCCCAGAACTGGCATTAGGGACCCTTCATAAAATATGGCAAGTGGGGTGATGATGATTTTTATACAGAAGGATGTACAATGTGAATGACCGCCTTAAAATTTACATACAAAGTAAATGACCCCCCCTTGCATATCATGCACAAAACCAATGACCCCCTTCCCCATAATGTTTAAGCATAATATTTTAATATTTTTATGTACAAAATTGCTGACGCCCTAGTACATGTGTACGAAATTGCTGACCACCACTACCTCCCCAGACAAAATGGGTGACCCCCTCCTTAAAATCATCATCACCCCCTAGCCATAAATTATGAACGGTCCCAAACAACCCAAACTCCCTGCACTGCAATATTATGAAAAGTCTTTGACAGTTTATGCATACATGATAGATGCAGTGTGTTAAAGGCACTATTTCACATCACACTTTTCTCAAAATAACAAGGCATTTTTCTCAATAATACTAACTATCACATCTCAGGGCAGCTACCATGTAATTTATTCAAGAAATAATTACACATTCAGATTACAATATCAAAAATTAAAGGTTCAAATGAATTAATGCAATGTTGCATTAAATCGACTCTCATGCCCTCTACCGGACAAACATTTTTTCAAGCGAACCCTATAGAGTAATGTCCCTTGGAGCGCTTTCTACAAATATCCTAACATACATGTTTTGGGACATAGGATGTACAAAATAGAATATCTACAATTAGTGGCACTTACTTTCAAACACATAAGCTCCCAATATATCGCAATACATATCGCAATATGAGTAACTGAATAGCAATACAGTGGAAGCCCTCTAACCCGCAGCCCTCCAATCCGGCATGCTCTCAATATCGGCACTAGAATTTGGTCCCAACAGAAGCTAGTTAATTTATGATCATTTGCGCGCCCTCTAATCCGGCATCAGTCTATTCCGTATTTTGGCACAACAAAGACCGCCCAATTGACTGTTTGTAATGTAATTAATGCTCTCTAAACCGGCATCCGGTATCTTGGCTCTCCTGTTGATTGGCTGATTGGCTGAACGTGTATTAACAACACAGTGGATTACCATCGGCATTAAGCTCATTGATGTTACCTGATAAAAGGAGTACGGATAAGGATTAGGCCTAAGTAGGTGAGGTAAATTGGTGAGTGACACGTGTCACTTGTATTATAAATTGATTGTAGGAAACAGTAAATTTGACAAAATTAACACATTGACTGCCCACAGTAAAAACATGCCCTTTTCTGGTCCTATTTTGAAAGAAAAAGCTATTAAGTTTGCTTTAGAATTAAATGTCAACGAGTTTAAGGCATCAGATGGTTGGCTGGCACATTGGAAGACACAATACGACATCAAACAGTTCAAAGTGAGTGGCAAAAGTGCCAGAGTAGATCAGAGTGATGTCGACAAGTTTAAGTCCCCTCCGACTTTGATTGATGGATCTGCGCCTGAAGATGTTTTTAACTGCGATGAGACTCAAAAGTCTCAAAAGAACGCTTAACTGTTCTCCTCAGGTTGAAAAGGGAAAAGTTCTCTAAACCGGCACGCTCTCTATACCAGCGTTTTTTGCCAGTCCCAACGAATGCTGGTTTAGAGGGCTTCCACTGTATATTGCAATACAATATATTTGCCAATACACAGTCCTTCCTAACAATCACAAACCTTTAGATCAAGGACATATATAAATGTTGTCTCATTTCATCATAAGAGTGTTCATTACAAATGGAGTTTACTGCAGATACATGTTACAATTTGACATCGTATTATATGATTAGTCATTGATATTACATAATAGACAAGTTATATAAAATAAACTTGAAGTATCACTCACAGAAGCAAGGAAAGAGAGCACCATGGATATTACAACAAGGACTTGCGAGCAGATTAGCCTCCGTTTGAAAGCTGCCCGGATAGCACGGCCGAGGGATGCCTTCTCCTCACCATGAGTCTTCAGCTCTGCTTTCCAACACGTCTCCAACCTGGTCAAGGGAGATAATTCAGAATTCTAATGTCACAGATTTCAATCGTCATAGAAACATAACAGCAATGGTGTCCACAGATACACCTGATGCATTTTAAAAAGTAGTTCGGGAGCATCAGTCTGATTTCTATTGGGTGATGGGAACAAAGATAAATGAAAGTTTGTACTAAAATTAGTGGTGTTACGATTATCGAAAATAATCGAAAATCGATCGAAAGAAGGATTGTAAAAAAACATATTTTTGATTAATTGGAATTTTGTTGTTTTAGTTTAACACACTTGAATGAAATAAACTAGTGATTAAATATGACGAATATTCACAAACAAACAAGCGCTCAACAGCGTGCATGCATGCATTTCATTGCATGACAGTATTAGTCATAAGGAACATTTATTAGAAAAACCTGGGTAAAACGCTTCAAATTGGTGATTTCATTAAAAATGCATTTATTTTGACTATAATCAATAATTGTTCACCACAATCCTCCGATAATCAATAGTGGATTTGGTTTCCCGATTCCCAACACTAACTAAAATATACTCCAGATGAATAGTTTCTTGAAAATGATGAAGAAAATGAATAGTTTGACTTGTGGAAAACAAAAAACAATCTTCTTTGAGTTAATAATGAAATGAATATACTTTGTTCTCATGTTCAGGAAAAAAACCTTTGTTGGAGGATTAACAAACTAGTTCTCTAAAAAACACCTTCTCTTACAAGCCTTAAACACTGAACATTGAAAACTAGAAAAGAAGTGAAAACAGTTTTCAGAGTTGACAGGAAATACTTTCCAACACCCTTCATTTTATGTGAAAAGTGTACGCGAGTAAAACAATTTTTTTATTACCCATTATTTCTTACTTCGTTGGAGCTACTCATTTAAAGGAACTGTTCACGATTACCATCTTAGACAACCACAAGCAGGATCAATCTACAGCTATGACACAGTTTCTATGGTGTGATATAATTTCAACCTTACTTCACAGAACATTCAAATGACATTAACAATGTCAGCCATGTGACTTAAATGTATTGGCATGAGGAGATATTTGCCCTAGTTCATGTACAATTTTTATGAGCTCAGTTACTGCTAACTGACTGACTGACTGAGTTTCGGTTTTATGCCGCTTTTAGCAATTTTTCAGCAATATCACGGCGGGGAACATCCAGAAATGGGCTTCACTCATTGTACCCATGTGGGGATTTGAACCCGGGTCTTCGGCGTGACGAGCCAACGCTTTAACCACTAGACTTAAGACTAGCCTACCGCCCCAGTTACTGCTAACAGCAAACCTATGCTTGTCGTAAGACGGCCTACATCCATAAGGGACCATTCATAATTTATGGCTAGGGGGATGATGATGATTTTTATGGAGAAGCATGTACAATGTGACTGACCCAACACCCCCTAAAATTTAATTACAAAGTAAGTGCCCCATGTAATGTACAAAAAACAACTCAATGCCCCCTTTCCATATTTGTTAAGCATAAGTATTTAATATTTTTATGCACAAAATTGATGACCCCCCACTAGTACATATGTACAAAATTTATGACACCCCCCACCTCCTTAACCATAAATTATGTACAGTTCCTAATGATCCTAATTAGAATTGGTCTTCAGCAACCTTTGCTTGTCATAAGATGGCCTACACCAATAAAGATCCTCATTAAAATTGGTCTTCAGCAACCTATGTTTGATTGAGAGGCAAAAAATGGGATCAAACTCGCTGACTTGGTTGACACATGTCACCATATCCCAATTGCGAAAATCAATGCTTGTGATGTTGATCACTGTATTGTCTAGTCCAGACAATTATTTCCAGGACATCACCATATAGCTGGAATACTGCTGAGTGCAGCATTAAACAACAAACAAACAATGGATAACAAATTCTGAAATATTTCCAGGTTTGACGCGATTTATTATGTCCTTGCCTCCCATCCGTTTGGAAACCTGTAAGGTCACCTCCGTACGACCAGATACAGAAATACAATGATCTTTAGTCAACAGGAAAGTACAATCTATGTTTAACTCACAACAAAAGCTTCCTGAAACTCCATACTGACAGGAAACCTGACAGTCAGTACCGCCATAGTATCAACTGTTTGATGTGTGTTGCACTTGAGTACAAAAACACATCATTTCTGATTTTGAGCTGACAAGTTTTCTGGTTTTCATTTTGTTTACTATCAGTTAGGGCACAATCTCTGCAGATTATATATTTTCATTAACATACCTGTTTCAAGACAAATTAAATTGCTAGTGTTTTTGTAATGCAAGACTGGAGAATAATTCTGCATTGGAGTGAGTGAGTTTAGTTTTATGCCACACTCAGCAATATTCCAGCTATATGGTGGCGGTCTGTAAATAATCAAATCTGGACCAGACAATCCAGTGATCAACAGCATGAGCATCGATCTGCGCAACGGGGGACTGATGACATGCACCAAACAAGTCCCTGACCACCCGATCCCGTTAGTCGCCTCATATGACAAGCATGGGTTACTGAAGATCAATATTCTAACCCGGACCTTCACGGGTCTGCATTGGAATATCAACGACGGAATAAGGATTACCCCTACACGTGCTACTCATTCACGTAATAGTAAAAACAAAATGAAAATAGCATTTTATTAGTCTGAACTAAATATACTCTTCTACAGAAGTAGGGGATACATGGAATAACTTATAATTAATATATTTCATAATGCCTTACTTTTTTCAGAAAGTATACAGACAACATAGCATTTCTCTTGACTATTACATGTGGAGCTAGTTCCTGGTAGATTAAGCATTAGTGCACTAGTGTGTGGATATGTGCGCTATATAACTATCCAATTATAACAATAATAATAATAAACTGTATTTGAGTTCAAATGCACTGTTTGCGCTCAAATTTAGCAAATTCAGCATTGTTACCATGACAACTTATTGGCACACAGGACACACATTGAAAGCTAGAAGGTCGCACCAAAATGAAAATGAACACTGCATAGTAAAATTTGTTGTGTGACTTACAAGTCGATGTTGTATTGGGTGGAGTCCTCCGGCCACCACTGTAGTTGCAGCACGGACGACAGCCCGCTGCCTCCCCGGCGACACAGGGACAGCATGATTGGGGTGAGCCACCAGCATGTCGCCAGCGACAAGAAGCTGGCATAAGTGATGGGCACTTTGTCAAAGCCCAGGTCTCGAAATCTGCCAATAAAGAAGAGAAGTGAGTGAGTGAGTGAGTGAGTGAGTGAGTGGGTGAATAGGTGGGTTGAGTGGGTGAGTGAGTGAGTGAGTGAGTGAGTGAGTGAGTGAGTGAGTGAGTGAGTGAGTGAGTGAGTGAGTGGTGGAGTGAGTGAGTGTGAGTGGGTGGGTGGGTGGGTGAGTGAGTGGGTGGGTGGAGTGAGTGAGTGAGTGAGTGAGTGAGTGAGTGAGTGAGTGAGTGAGTGAGTGAGTGAGTGAGTGAGTGATAATGGTGTATGACACCAGGAAATATGTTCATGCAAATTAATATACAGACATATGTATACAGAAATAAGTGAATGACTAGGTGCGAATATTTATTCTCTCTCTCTGTGATACAGCAACCTTTCTTTAACACTACATTCAACTATTTCAACAGATCACTGACATTTTCCTCAAACAGAGTCAATGTGCCCCTAATGGTATTTTCAACATTTGTTTTATTAGAAACAATGATAATCATACTATGTAATCATGTTTCACTTTCAGGCAAGGAGTAATATGAAAAAAGTGAAAACATTAAAGCATTGAAGGTACAAAATTGTAAAGCGCAAAAAAATGGGGTCACTGGTTGAAATCACTTCTGCCAAAACTGTAAGTAGAGTCTGAGTATGATTATTCATGGGCGCCAAAGTGATTTCGAAATAGACGTACTAGACATGGTAATCATGACAAGGTATGACAAGTTAATTCACTCACTGACACCCCTATGCATTAAGGATGCACCATTAGGTTGTAGATTATATTTTTATGGGAGCAAAAAAAACAGTTGAAGAGAAAAGAATTTGAAAACATGTTTTTTACCAATCATGTTTTACATCTTAAAATTAACAGTCTTTGAATTAAGTTATGAAATGGATTGAGTTATTTCACTTTAGAGACAAATCTTTAATACATGTAGATGAAGAAAGATTAAACTAGACTAGATTTTTAGATGTTCGCAAGAGTAGAATATTTTCTATCAGGAGTCACAGTTCAGGGGAAAAGAGAGATAAAAAAATATTCTTATTTTACGTCACATTTAAAATTCAAGACAGGCAAGATATGAGAAACACAGGAAAAGTATGTACAACCTTATCAGATTTTGTTTGACAAAGGCGATATTACCCTTTGGGCTACATAAAATGTCTCAGCATATTGTTCGTAAACTGCAGATGGCACTGATTAAGTCCCTCCTACACTAACTCACTCAAATGGCACTCATTAAGCCTCTCACTCACTCACTCACTCAAATTGCAAATGGCACTCATTAACTAATCTCTCACTCAATCACTCACTCACTCACTCACGGAAGAACACCAATGTTCACTCACTGATTAATCTATTGAAAAAGTCTGTGTATAAAATTAAACACTAAATCATGAGAGTTTTTTTGGTTTCTTCAGAATAACCTACAACACTTTACAACACAAATTATCAATACCCATATGTGTGAAATCAACACAGCAACAGAGCTCTCTCAGACAAGTGAGTACAGGTTGACGACCACATATGCTTATTTCAGGTGAGGAAACTTACATTTAGACAATTTGTACTAAGTGTGTAAATTAGAGGTAACACCATTTTAAATAATATTCCAGATACATCAAATCATTTCAGCCAAATGTTACAGGAAGGCTCAGATTGATGCAGGCCTCAGACCGTTACCACTTTGGTGAAAGCAACAAACATTAGCATGATGCTGACAAACGTCGAACCATAACTGGGGTATACCAGAATTCAAACCACGATCATATATTCTGGTGCGCCAAAGGGAAGCAACTCTGCATAGCGAAATTGCAGCATCTAAGACAACTTGGCCAGCTAGGAAAAAAAGTCACAAAGAAAAGCAATATTTACGGATGTCAACTTCTTTATTGTGAATAACATGACGTTTGGAGTGTATGCTTGCTCTTCCGAAACATAATGTTATTCACAATAAAGAGTTGACATCTATAAATATTGCTTTTCTTATCCATTCCACTTCTACCTGCACTTCAAACCTCCCAAACTTCAAAAACGTTCTTAAAACACTTCCAGTCATTCCATGTAAGTGGTTTTCATGAAACTAAAGTAACCAATTGCTTTTAAAAGTGCTGACACAATCTTGGCATGCCTGCCACATACCGTGGTCATGAATCCCCCTTTAAAGGAAGAAATAGTCTGTGGGTAGCAGCAGTTCCTATGGTTACAATGTATCATCACTTCTTCTTCTTCATCTTATACATAATTAACATCCAAATCTCACATGGACAACCTGCCAGCACACATTACATGATTAAATATTCAACAAAAGCATAATTACCCATATCGGTCGTATGACTGGCTGATTGAGCGTCGAAACTTTCTTCCAGAACTCTTAGTTTCTGTCGGTACATCCATACCATCCTAATCCAAACCCAGATGCTGCATCGAGTCTCTCTGGAAGCAAACAATCTCACTCACAAATGTGGAACTTTTGAAACTAATTATTTCCTTGACTAATGTTTCATTCAGCAACTGAAAAAATTGAGCAGGAAAATATACGTAGAGCTTGCAATTAAAAAAACCATGCTTGCTATAACAAGCATGTTAGAAACTCACCCAAAGGTATAAGCACTATGAAGCACTATGATATTTCAGCGTGCTCCTAATACAATACCTACTGACAAGTAATTCTTAGTGAATTGCATTAATTTGTTTAATGAATGAAATAACAAAACTAGGTTACAGTTAAAATAGTTGACACGCTAGCAATTGGACACAATTAAGTGGAGTGACATGTTATCAGAAAAGATTAAATCTAAACTTTCCACTCAGTCCACTTCCACTTTTGCATTCTTCAGAATTTAATATTTAATTGAACGTCCACCATATACCAGCGGTTCAGAACACTGTTATTATTAGGGTAGAGAAATGACATTCTCTGTGAAATGAACAAGTCAGTTTCACTGGATGCATAAGTGCATCTCAGACAAATATGAGTGGGCTAACCTGTAAATAATACTCTCCATAGACTTACGGTAGATGTGCACAGACAAGACTTAGACTGACTGACTGAGTTTGGTTTTACGCCGCTTTTAGCAATATTCCAGCAACATCACGGCGGGGGACACCAGAAATGGGCTTCACACATTGTACCCATGTGGGGAGACAAGACTTAGAGTAAACTACTGTTGTAACAAACTCAAAGGGACCACCAATCTTAGTTTGGTATATCTGTATTTAATACAGTAAATGATACTGCACACAAAAGGTAAATAATACTGCACACAGACAAAAGGTAAATAATACTGCACACAAAAGGTAAATAATACTGCACAGACAAAAGGTAAATAATGCTGTGCACAGATAAAAGGTAAATAATACTGCACACTGACAAAAGGTAAATAACACTGCACAGACAAAAGGTAAATAATGCTGTGCACAGATAAAAGGTAAATAATACTGCACACTGACAAAAGGTAAATAATACTGCAGACAAAAGGTAAATAATGCTGTGTACAGATAAAAGGTAAATAATACTGCACAGACAAAAGGTAAATAATGCTGCACAGACAAAAGGTAAATAATACTGCACAGACAAAAGGTAAATAATGCTGTGCACAGATAAAAGGTAAATAATACTGCACACTGACAAAAGGTAAATAATGCTGTGCACAGATAAAAGGTAAATAATGCTGTGCACAGATAAAAGGTAAATAATACTGCACAGACAAAAGGTAAATAATACATACAGAAAAAAGGTAAATAATACATACAGACAATAGGTAAATAATGCTGTGCACAGATAAAAGGTAAATAATACTGCACAGACAAAAGGTAAATAATGCTGTGCACAGATAAAAGGTAAATAATGCTGTGCACAGATAAAAGGTAAATAATACTGCACAGACAAAAGGTAAATAATGCTGTGCACAGATAAAAGGTAAATAATGCTGTGCACAGATAAAAGGTAAATAATACTGCACAGACAAAAGGTAAATAATACATACAGAAAAAAGGTAAATAATACATACAGACAATAGGTAAATAATGCTGTGCACAGATAAAAGGTAAATAATACTGCACAGACAAAAGGTAAATAATGCTGTGCACAGATAAAAGGTAAATAATGCTGTGCACAGATAAAAGGTAAATAATACTGCACAGACAAAAGGTAAATAATACTGCACAGACAAAGGTAAATAATGCTGTGCACAGACAAAAGGTAAATAATACTGCACAGACAAAAGGTAAATAATCCTGTGCACAGATAAAGGTAAATAATGCTGTGCACAGTCAAAAGGTAAATAAAACTGCACAGACAAAACGTTATTAATGCTGTGCACAGACAAAAGGTAAATAATATTATTATACTATACACAAACAAGAGGTAAACAATACTGTACACAGACAAAACAAAAGCAATACCATATACAGAGAGAAGGCAGTTTTAAATCAAATTCCTGAATAAAATTTATACTTGAAAATCTCAGTAAAACAATGATCCTAAAAAAGACAGCAGCAAGGCTCTGTAGCTCACTCATATTATGAAGAAATAATGGTGGCCATGTTTATTGTCAGATTCAATTCTGTGTGCTTGGATCATTCATACAAAGCTTCAGGTCTTGTGTATCATGGACATGTCAACATTCAGTATCTTATATCCTAGATATAGCGAGGACAAAATAATCAATTACAACATTTTCATAAAGTAAACACACTTGTTGGGATTCAAGGGCCAGGTTTTACCCCAGAACCTCCCTCTTGATTGTACAAGTGACGACTCTAAAACAGAACCCAACACAAACATGCTGCACCACTTTTGCCAGAGTTATCTGTCCAAGTAAATTTATTATCATTGATAGATAAATTTTGACATAAATTATTTGCGTTTGTGTTTTTCTGGTTTTGATTTCATTACCTCATTTGCTACCAAAATTTCATCACAGTTACTTTATCACATATATACTTTGACAATTATAGAACCTGTGCTCCATTTAATGGATCCTTGTGCACTTGTCAATATGTTCTGCCCCATTACAAGGATCCTCACTCCTGTGTCAATATACATTCACTCCTGTGTCAATATACCCCTCATTGTGTCAATATATCCTCCTCACTCCTGTGTCAATATACTGCTATACTCCCATCAAGGATCCTCACTCCTGTGTCAATATACTGTGCCCCATCAAGGATCCTCACTCCTGTGTCAATATACTGTGCCCCATCAAGGATCCTCACTCCTGTGTCAATATACTGTGCCCCATCAAGGATCCTCACTCCTGTGTCAATATACTGTGCCCCATCAAGGATCCTCACTCCTGTGTCAATATACTGTGTCAATATACTGTTTCCCATCAAGGATCCTCACTCCTGTGTCAATATATATGTGTCAATGCTCATCAAGGATCCTCACTCCTGTGTCATATACTGGATCCATCAAGGATCTCCTGTGTCAATATACTGCGCCCCATCAAGGATCCTCACTCCTGTGTCAATATATTGTGCCCCATCAAGGATCCTCACTCCTGTGTCAATATATTGTGCCCCATCAAGGATCTTCACTCCTGTGTCAATATATTGTGCCCCATTACAAGGATTCTCAGTCCTGTATCAATATATTGCACCCCATTACAAGGATCCTCACTCCTGTGTCAATATATTGTGCCCCATTACAAGGATTCTCACTTCTGTGTCAATATATTGTGCCCCATCAAGGATCCTCACTCCTGTGTCAATATATTGTGCCCCATTACAAGGATACTAACTCCTGTGTCAATATATTGTGCCCCATTACAAGGATTCTCAGTCCTGTGTCAATATATTGTGCCCCATTACAAGGATTCTCAGTCCTTTGTCAATATATTGTGCCCCATTAAAAGGATCCTCACTTATCATGCAGAGCTCAAATAATCTGCCTCAAAACAACCCCAAACTTCTTTCTTTGATGCTTCATGTGACAATCAGCAATACTCATGCTATATGACTGCAGTTTGCAAATAATAGAGTCCGGATCAGACAATCCAGTGATTGACATCATAAGCATCAATCAATGCATTTGGTATACGATGAGTGAGTGAGTTTAGTTTTTAGTTTTATGCCGCTTTTAGCAATATTCCAGCAATATCACAACAGGGGACACCAGAAATGGGTTTCACACATCGTACCCATGAGGGGAATCGAACCCAGGTCTTCGGCTTGACGAGCGCACGCTTTAATCACTAGGCTACCCAATCACCCCTGGTATATGATGAAAATGTTTTTAAAAAGTCAGTCCTAACAACAAAGGATGAATTAGTTTGTAACTTAAAGAACTAATACCAATACTGTCTACACTTACATGATATTGAAAAATGAAAAAAGTTGACACAAAATAGAAACAATTCAATCCGTACTTAGTAACCATGTACAAACGTACATTCTCAAAACAAAACAACTTCATATCAACTATCGTCAACCACATTCCTTAAGGAATATAATATAATCTTCTCATATTCATAATTTATGAAACAAAAATCAACATATTATTACCTTCTGATCCGGCTGTGAGCTACATGGCATATAAACACTTCACTGCACACAGACATTACCATAGAAACCACCCACCTAATACAATCACATTGAAAAATTCAATACATACATGTAGGTCCTGCCCCTTTAAGTAACGCAAGCATTTGAAGCATGACTAATAATACTGTGTGTCAAAAAGTCTACACGTGTATAAAGAATCTATGTAAACTATTGGTGTAAGCTAGGGTGGAGCCCTGACCTATTTTTAGGTCAGTGGGGCCCAAAGCGTTTGTACGCTCTCTTAAGTATATTGACTACATCCATCCTGACAGTGAATGTGTCTATATTTAATCATATTGTTGAATGGGAGAAGATGTATTTTTGTTAAGAAAACAGTTCATATTTCAAGGGCGATTCTATAGGGAAAGATTAATTGCCTTCAGGCATTTTTACGAAAAAACATTTTCATAGTTATGAATGAAGAACATCAATAATTATGAAAACAAACCAAAGATTTGTAAAAATACCTCTCAGAGTTAACGCTTTCATAAAATGTGTCTCGAACACTGTCTAATCTCGGTCAGTTCACATACAGTATGTTCTTCATAATAACTTTTAGAAAACCTTTTTGGGAAGGGAGAATGAATTGTGCTAGAGGATACCATGAAGTGTACAATGTAGAGTACAGCTCTTGTCATACACCCATCATTCTAGGCTCAAAAAACTTAAATTTTATGGTAAGAGTGTTTTTTTAAATAACTTGAGTATTAATTTTATGATCCAACACAAAGCCACAGAATATAAAACAGTCTTTACCAATGGTAATGTCAACTCTTGCAACACTCAGACTGTTAGGTAGTTACGGATAAATAGCGATTTCAGTTCCATAACTAAGAGCTTAAAGGGTGAGCATCATTTTAAAGGTCATGTGAATGATATTGCTGCTTAATGGAAGTATGGGTGATGTGTTAGTCCGGGGGAATCTCAGTAACTATGGTAACACTCACTCACTCACTCACACACACACCCAGCTAAGAGTGCATGTAAACTGTAATAAGCCGAAATATTGACCTTTCACTCACTCACTCACTCACTCACTCGGCTAAGATCACATGTAAATGGTGCTGCCATGGCCATTCTGAAGAACAAGAACTGTTCCAACAAGACCATGTTTGTTTTATAGAATATTGCAAATAACACAAACTCACATTTGCCCTTCCTCACAGAAGTATAAAACTGATACAGTTTAGAATTATAATTAACACACCATGGAGTTTTGGAGTGAGTGAGTATGACTTTAAGTTGCAATTAGCAATATTCCAGCAATATGACAGCGGGGACACTTGAAATGGGCTTCACACATTGTACCCATGAGGGGATTCAAACCCCTGTGGTGGCATGACGACCGAACCCGTTTTAACCACTAGACTACCCCACTGCCCCTCACTCACTTAACGAACAGTATATCAATTCAAAAACTATTTGGGATTTGTAGCCAATTGGAGAGTTAAGAGACCCCAGTGGTAACATATTAATCAGCTGATATGAAAACAGCAAATATGGGAGGGCAAACAGCTATCACATTTCATTAAACAATTTTTTCGGGATGTAACATGACAGTCCCTAGATCATGCAGCTTCCTGACAAGTTGATGACAGCCATTGTTCTTCATCATGACTGCATGCAAACCGTCACTCAGTAGAAACAAAACAACAGATGTCACCTCACAGCTCCTGATACAAATTTAACATTTTCTTATTTAATTTTATATCTTCTTAACAACCATCTGAGGACTTTGCTATTTCTATCTTAGGCCCATAACCAGATTTATACAATGTTCATCAATGAATGAAGAAAATAGTATGGTATTGTAACACTGTTTACAGTTATCAGTCAGACTGGGGTATAAAATATTTATCACTGGTTAAGAACAGATGGAGAAATAAAGATGCAGCAAAAGAAGGAGCTAATGTAAAAAGATGGGACAAAACCCTTTCTACATCCATAAGAAATATCTGCTAAAACCTTAAATCAGAGTCGATTGTGCAAGTGTGACTATATCATGAGCAGATATTCAGCAGTACTACAGCTGTGTGGCACCCATGAAGATCCGGGATAGAATATTGATCTTCAGTAACCCATGCTTGTCGTAAGAGGTAACGGGATCGGTGGTCAGGATCACTGACTAGGTTGACACATGTCATTGGTTCCCAATGCTCATGCTGTTGATCACTGGATTATCTGGTCCAGACTCAATTATTTACAGACCACCGCTATATAGCTGGAATAATGCTGAGTGCTGCGTAAAAATAAACTCACTCACTGTATGATGTTAAACAAATTAAATAATTTCATCCATAACAGAGTGAGTGAGTGAGTGAGTTTATTTTTACGCAGCACTCAGCAATATTCCAGCTATTATTCATAACAGAATTGATACTACATGACAATGGTCACTGAAAAGAAATACAAAAACAGAAATGTAAAAAAAAAAAGAAAATCAAAATACAAGTTTATACAAAAATATAATTATATCATTTCTAGAAATAAAAACACATCGTAAAAGGCATAACAGCATGATACGCCAAACATTTCACGATGCATGAAACAATAACGCTTAAACTAAGCCTAAAGTAATCTGTACAGTAAAGCAAAGATTATCGAAATGTCCAGCAGAATCACCAAACGAGCAAGACATGCTTTCGCGTGGGTGTGTTCGTCTCCACAATAGTTAATCACTCAAGCTTGACGGTGTTGACTGTGAAACAACATAAACAAAACAATATCAACCCCCAATATACCTTCAAATGATCAATAATTTTACCTCTTGCGCCTTGCACGAGATGACAATCCGTTTGGCTGACCACACAATGTTTCTCCCGAGTCACCCCACCGTTGATGCAATGCCGTCCCTATAGAATTACCGACACCGGCTTTTTTGTTGGTTCAATCAACTGTCATGAAAATGTATGACGATGTTGCTAATTCTGGTAACTGGTAACCTCCCGTCGTCCGACACCATAGGGGAATTCACTCACGTGGTGACACGCAAATCAGACTTGTTGATTTTGTCTAAACAGCGTCCATACGTGAAGACCAGCCAGTGACAACTGTTTCGAAACCTCACCCGAAATAGGAAAACACACCAGTGAACCGAGTGCGATCGGAAGGAAATGAATGTACATGCTTTTTGTTAGTGACCTTAACCTTCATAGTTCAACGTCCTTGCCCTTGTAATGCACACGGAAATTTGCAAGGGAAGTAATTGAGCGGGTTATAGCGATTGCAAAATATTGCATTATGATCTATAAATACTCTCAGAGTGTCGAAATCCATCTTTGGGGAAATACCTAGTGCTTGTTGAGGGACAAATGGGCGAGCCTTATCAATGAAAACTGGAATAACGCATGACGAAACGCGCTTCCTGTTCAGAAACCTTTAAAGGTTATATGGGACAGACATTTCTGTATTGAAATATGTACAACTATTAACGTAGAAGGCCCAAATACATTATTTAATCAGGATTTATTTAAGAACGGGGTGATTTATAAAGTGTCAGAAAAGGGTAAACAGATTTCAATTTTTTTATGTTTCATACATTCGTGAACCAGTACGTCAGCATGACGCATCCGAATTTTAAAACAGGTGCGATAAAGTCGATTTTGATGGCTGACTGGGCTACCGTCTGTAGAGACAGAACAAAAATTAATGGTCTTGCAGACAAAGTTTACACGCATTTCTGAACACTGGTTGGCTACCCGTGATTTAAGTTTTATCAAATGGCGCATAATTTCTTCAACCTATAAAACAAGCAATCACAAAGAACAATCGAAACCCACTGGATGCCGTTATTTGGAAATATCCCTGATTCGTATAGTCGTAAGCATCCAAGACGTGCAAGCGTTTTTGGAATTCTCACGCGTGGGTGATATGCCATCATCGTATTTCCGTGTTTTCATTTGACATCTTGAAATAAGGTTATGTCCATTGACCTATAATATAAGTGAGTGAAAGCGTTAGTGTGTACTATAATCTGGTTAGATAATAAAAAAACAACAACATGGGTATGAATCTCATATTTCTTTGTTTAGTCTTGCAGTTATTACTGATATACTGTAATGTTTCTATCCTGCATAGTATACGTATGTGTTTATGTAAAGTATGGAAACTTAGAGCCAACACTATTAATCCATAAGCACTTAGCCTTGCAGTTATTACTGGTACACAGTAATGTCTCTATCCTGCATAGTAAATGTCTGTATTTATAAAAACTATGGAAACTGAGACCCAACACTATTAACCCAAAGCACTTAGTCCTTCAGTTATCACTGGAACACAGTAAGGCTCATCAATTACAACCAACGATTTATAAATGCATTTTGTTGTCCATATAATATTGCATTACAAATTAGTACAAAGTATGTATCATGGGCCCAAGGCCTCTTTATTGAATAAATCTGTTAGTCTGTCATCTGTTTAATGGGGCATTCAGCAATATAGCAGCTTTATGACGTCTTCGGAACATCGACTCTGGGCGAGGCAATCCTGTGATTAACGCCACAAGCCAAGTCTCCAAGCCTGACCATATATGTAGTAAGGGACAACACATATACATTGTACTCGCCTCTATACATCAAATTGATATTCTTACCAGATGTTGACCTTGATTCTACCATGACGTTATAGAATGCTGGATTCTGATTGGTTAAGACAAGACAAGATCGTTCAGTCTCAGATTAAAGAGAGGTACCTACTCAACATTGGGATTGCATCACATTTCAAAACTGTGGGTTCATCTCCTAGTTTTTACCCCAGTTACGCAATGATAACGTCCTAGTTTAACACACGGCACTGTTTACTATGTATAGTCGCAGAAACTCGGATCCGCGTGCCTCTAACGTTACATGGATAATTATTACGGTTGAGAGGGATTGGGCAGATCAAACAATCGTCTAAACATATTTGTTAAGATATGTACAAGCACTGAATGAATAGACCGATCCAGTCTGTCAATCAAAACTGGCGCATGCGTCAATTTTGGCCAATCAGCAGGCCGGGCGCGCTGTGTGGATTTGTCAGACTTATTTCCGGGGTCAAACGATGCATCCGAAGCGATGTGCTTCGAATTATGCCATTTACACTCGCTATATTTATTACATATTGCTGCGATTTGATGTGTACCTTAACAAAACCATTACGGCCAAGACAACAAAAATGGAGGCGGATCAAGAAACGCGATAGGCCTAACGATCAGTTAAATGTCTGCACCATCGTTCAGGAAACCTACGTCTGCCTGCTGATGAGAATTTGCACGAATTTCCACACTTTTGCACATGTGCAAAATCATTACCAATTGATGACAACAAATAGCAGTTTAAGACTTTGCAAGTGTTATAAACACGGACAATTCTTGTAACTACAAAATTGTTTTTGCTTAACGTTTTTAGTCACTACTAGGCATTGAGTTGGTACGCCATAAAGCTCAAATGAGACAGGCGAGAAAGCCGTGACACGATGTAAACAAATCTTCATTTCGGTTAGGGTCAACCGAAATAGCAAAACTTGTTACATGAAAGAACAATGTGGCGGATATTGTCCCCTTCGCTCTTAGATAGTCTTCAATTTGTCACACATTGTAGGATGTTTTAAGTTTCATAAGCACAATCTGAAGGCCTACAGTATCTTGTTAACAGAGCAAAATATTCGAGGAGTAATATTTTTTATTCAAACGGAAATATTGTCAGTGTCAGCAGTTGCCTATCATGCAATATCCAAGTATCAAAATTAGTTCATATGAGTGCCTATAAAACCATGCTTTAAATATTTCAGATTTTTTATAAAGAGTTGCATGGGACTTTGAACTGAATTACCTTCCTCCATGTTGATCGAATACGAAAACTATGTGAGAAGAATAGTGACTTTCTGGAGTATTGGACGGAGTGAAATAAAGTGTATATCTTAATTACGAGAACATTATTTGAAGTTTTGTTACCACATAAATTATTCACATATAATGGTACATTTTAGGAGTAATATTACAACTGTAATTTTGATTAATTCACTGGAAATGATAGCAAGGTATGTTTTAAGAATCTTGCTGTTTTTAGTAAACGTGGAAGGGTAATAAAATTAATAATAATCTAATCAATAATAAATAATTATTCAATTGATTGACATATCAGATTTTTAGATTTTAAAGGCAGAACTAGGCAAACAAACACCATACATATCATGGCAGGACAATCACTTGGTATTAACTTAGTTTCTTGGCTCCTGCTTTTAGATGTTTTTTTTAAATACTACATTTACTAATAAGATAATTCTGAAAGTGATTGCTAGTATCATAACTCATTAAAGTTATTTCAACATCCAGAAAATTTGAAAAAGCAAAGGCTACGTTTTGGTCAAACCCTGGTCAGGCATTATCCAGTCCTGGAACAGAATAACTTACAAAAATCTCAGGTGACTTTTCATGTAACGGAATAAAGATTGAAACATATATTTAACCCATATTTGATGTAATTCTTCTGATAAATCATAAGTTTTTTAGGAGGTTACTAATATTTGAAGACTGAGCCAAAGCTAGTGTTTATTAAGATGGTGGATTTGGACAAATTGTTCAAGGTTTGTTGATGGTTATTTGCAAAATGAGCTTCATATTAAATTGCACACTGGTTTGTAGGAGGTGAACGCTTCAGGGCATTTTCATGTCTGTTTTCCTAAACCTTTGTTATGACTTTTACCAAATTTTGAATCAACTTTATTATAATTGTTATGACACCAGTAAGTATCTCAGAAAAGGAAATAGATCAAAATCAGTGTTATGTCCTCTAGGGATATGGTCTCAGATCTAATAAAACAAAGATTATCATTGTTTAATTAAGAAGCAATAATGTCAATATGTAATTGTATTGACAGAAGGCTTTGAACATAGGATATATTCTTTGCACCTTATTTACACTAGTAGTTAGCAGTTAAACATCTCTGATGAAAAACAATAGATCTACATTTGTATTTTGTGTAACATTCTATTTCAATGCTAGTTAATTGTTCGGATAACTGTGGATTCTCTGTTCCAAAATTTTGCATCACATGTTTCCTATTTCTGGAAGATGGGTCAGCTAGTGTACAGGTGCAGACAGTATCTTGGATCTTCTTTGTGTTCTGGTGCTGTGACATACCTGTACATAAACGCTGGCAGTTCATGAAGTCCAGTATTGTGGAAGTTTGTATGTAAATTAGGATTCCACAACAAAGTACATATAGAAAAATTAAATGGAAATGATGATTAAAAAAATGATTTCCTTATATTCAGTGTCATTTTATCATGGTGTACAGATTTTGAAGAGAGAAACTTTACTGAGAGTTGCTGCAGATCAGCTGTTGAATATTTGCTTCTGGGTATGTCCAGATACGTCCATGGAAACATATTGTTTACAAGCCCAATTACCTTTTCCAGATTTCCAAATAAGATCAAATAGATTATGCTGTGATTGATTTGTTTACATTAATTGTACAGACAAATAAGGTGCATGAAGTAGTAGACGGGAAATATTTTCTGCTTTTTATTTACCATTCTCTTAATTCATTAAAAGATAGAAACCCATGTTTTCAGATTATTGAACTAAATTTGAACAACGCCAACGGATAAGTAAAGGCGCCACGCGCAGTGTTGATAATCTTTTTATAGATACCGAAACGATCTGCAACATGAACATGTGGTTGTGTTCACGAGTTTTAAAAATTATAAACCCAAACAACAAAATTCAGTTATCCTTCCCCTGCTAATATCTGTGACGGTGGTGAATAATTGCCAGATAGATTAATTGATTCGAAAGAAATTACGCTTCCTACAGTCTCAGCAGCTAGTCGAGACGCTTTTTCATCGGGCATGTAACTCATTTTCACTCGCCAGTTGTAATCTGCCAGCTAAAATATATTAAAAATCACATACGTATAACTTGCCTCTTTAAATAACATTCACAAACGACGGATACCAAAGTATCACAAGCAGAATTCACCAACAACGTTCGCAATCACGTAACGTTTCGCCGGCGGTGACGCCATTGTGATTTGCCAGTGGTTGTCCCCCCTAACGTCAAAAACGAAGTGGGCGGGGCTTATCGGCCGGGACTGGATCGGTCTATTAGCATGAATACCCCACTCAGACACAGTATACTGACTCCGAGCCGACCAGTCTTTGTTGTACCCAGTAATGCCGAGCGCCAGGCAGGGACCAACAAGTACCATATTGTAACGTCTTTTGGTATGACGCGCTCGGGGATTGAACCCGCGACCTTCCGCTCTCCGGGCGGACGCTCTAACCACTACACCACGGAGGCGGTCCATCAAGTTTATAACTTCATAGCACTGTGAGTCATGTAATTGATGATGTCAAAGCATTGTACAAAATCTGTTATCTTACCTCATGCAGAAATGTCGTTTTCTGATTGGCTGAGCCAATCAATGAGATCACAAATATTAACACTCGTTAAAGTTCGAATCCTTTCAGCAGGCCTTTGAGTTTTAAACTGTTATCTACTTGTGTTGATATGCTTGCTATGAACACACGTTGGGATGAGATTCTCTATTTTTCATAAAAGTGTGCTTTCCTCAGGCTTTTCCTGGAAGATGTCGCTACACTAACATTGTACACCAATGCTGAATACTATAGCTTTACTTTCTATACGGAGGGCAATGGTTATTACAGTCTTCAATCAAAGTTTATCTACTTATTTAAGATAATACATAAAACCCCACCCTAGATTAAAGAATTTGATTGAATAAACAGAAATATCACTCCATATGTTTGTTACTGAAAAAACGCACTGGTCACTCAAGTTTCGTGATAATAGCACTGTTTGAAGCTGCTTCTGAGAGGTTCTTGCAACGCGGGATCCTTCCAGTCCCAAACATTCAAAACATTGTAAATATCTGACAAACAAGGCAAAGCCTATTCCGTCCGCTGGAAAGTTTGGGATAACGAAAGTAGCCTCATGGTCACCAGGTGGGCTCTCTTCCAAAAGCCAAGCAGTGAACGCATGACTCTATCCCTCTGGGCAACTAGGGGTGAAATTAGGAGTATGATGGCACGTGGCAAGCCGAAGTGAGGAGTGCTCTTCCGGCTGGACAATGCTCGGTGCTCAGACCAGTCATTGCCCCGTAGCTACAGTCCATGGCACCTGCAACACCCACCTCGTCCAGATCAGGCTTCTTCAGACCTCCATCGGCTCCTCACACGAGGGAAGCTCCAGGCAAAACCTATTTCTACTCCAATGATGATGTCATAGCAGCTGTGGAGAACAGTCTTGACAGCCTGGAGCAGGACTTTAACGGAACTGGGAGAAGATACCAACCAACATAGTTGGTACAAATGCAACCGTTTCGAAGCGGATTATGTTGAAGGGTGAGTGAGTGAGTTATGTTTTACACCGCTTTTAGCAATATTCCAGCAACATCACGGCGGGGGACACCAGAAAATGGGCTTCACATATTGTACCGATGTGGGGAATCGAACCCGGGCCTTCGGCGTGACGAGCGAACGCTTTAACCACTAGGCTACCCCAGCGCCCCTATGTTGAAGGGAGTGAGTAAATCGGGTTTTATTCCAGCAATATCACGTGCATGGGGAGGATGGGGTAGCCGAAGGGGTTACACCGGAATTATGCTAAACACATTGCACCAATCATGGGAATCGAACCAGGGTCTTACAGTGTGAACGTGTGAAGAACGAACGCTTTACCACCGCCCCGGATTATGTTAAAATATCGAACAATTTAAACATGATCAGGTTCAGTGAGTCCTGAATGTTTATGAAATGGCCACTGAAACTCTCGTCAAAACGGGTGAAAAATAACTGTGCGCGCGCACACACATACGCTTTCTCAAGACGCTGACACACACACACACACACACACCCGAGTGAGTTTTAGTTTTAAGCCGCACCCAGCGACATTCGAGCTATATGGCGGCGGTATGTAAATAAACGAGTCTGGATCAGACAATCCAGTGATCAACAGCATGAACATCGATCTACGCATTTGGGATACGATGACACGTGTCAACCAAGTCAGCGAGAGTGGCCACCCGATCCCATTAGTCGCCTGTTACGACAAGCATGGGTTACTGAAGACAAATTCTAACCCGGACCTTCACGTGTTGTATGGATACGATCAAATTGTGCAAAATAAGTGCACGTGCACGGAAACCTTCGGAGTGGATGAGATTTTTATTTTGTTTAATAAAGTTGCATTGTAGGCTTAATGTGCAGGTGCAGAAAATAATAGCCTCGTTCATCAATGCTTCTCAGTATAGAGACATCCTGTTTCAGCTGGTGGTTAGACGACAATTTTATCAGTGGTACCATGCTCATGCAATGTCTCCACGTGCGGGTTGGAGGAAGGACGTAGACATGTTTTGAAAGGCATGTCACCCGTTACCTGCACTTAGAATTCCATTTTTTATCACCCCAGACAACAAGTTTTTTATATTCACAAAATTCTTCGTCGACATAATATTTGCCTATTGTTAATTGAGATAGTTATCGCACCGAACGGAAGTAACATGATGGCACAACAGAGGAAAATACGTCATGTATGAAAATCGTGGCGTCATGGAGTCACGCTTTCTCTACAAATGAGGTGACATGCCATACATATATACAGCGAGTAAGTGACACCTTTGTTGATAAACAAAAGCACTTCTTGTTGAAGTTCCGTTTTGTAAGATGAATTCACGTCAAACGATTTCAAATTTTAACAATTCTGCGGTGGAGACATTCATTAGCAGGGGTACTCTCGGTTCATTGCGGTAATCTGAGGTAGAAGGGACCAATAATTTTAGTTCGATATAACCGTAGTTATTTGTAAAGATACACCAAGTGGCTAGGACAAAACAAACTGTTCGTTTTATCAGTCAGTTCGTTATAAGCATGTTCCATACAAACGTACTTTACTGTAATTACAATCTACTACTCGATCCTCTGCTTGTAAAATCCACAAACACCTCTGAAGCCAACATACTGCTCAACAGTTATATCGTCATTAGAATCACATCGTTCAAGAACCGTATAGATCTTAAGTATACCACAATTTGCCACCGAAGGGGCGATGGGGTGATTGTAGGAAAAAGGAATCAGGAAAAAAAGAAACGGAAACAAAGAATCAGGGAAAAGAATCAGCTTATAAAAAAGCTTACAGTCAGCATATTGTTATGGATTAACCACAGAGGCGTGTCACGCTTAGAAACAACGATAGAAAGACATATACATGTAGGTATATAGACCCTACCCTAGTACTAAATAAAAGATCCTTTTATATAATACTAGGGTAGGGTCTATATACCTATATGTCTTTCTACCGCTGTTTCTAAGCGTGACACGCCCCTGTGGATTAACTGGCTTCCAATCATGTATAATTGGTATATGGTTACACTAGTTTTGATAGTGTATGTGTATCATCCCCTGACAAAACGCAACAGCGGAGTGGAAGAGATATTGTTAAGGGATTAACTGGCTTCCAATCATGTATAATTGGTATATGGTTTTCCTGATGCTTTTTCCGATTACCGGTGGGTGGCCTGATGGTAAAAGCGTTCAATTGGCAAGCCGAAGACCCAGGTTCTATTCCCGACATGTACAATGTATGAAGCCCATTTCATTGCTCATTGAATGAGGAGACTACACCATATTTAGTGCAAACTGCAATCAATTCATTGAGAACATGTAAAGTCTTGTATGTTAGTCGGTCGGTGAAGCAATATATTGTGTGTGTGAGTATTGTGTGTGAGTGTCTCTCTCTCTCTCTCTCTCTCTCTCTCTCTCTCTCTCTCTCTCTCTCTCTCTCTCTCTCTCTCTCTCTCTCTCTCTCTCTCTCTCTCTCTGCGTCTCTCTCTCTCTCTCTCTCTCTCTCTCTCTCTCTCTGTGTGTGTGTCCTAATGATCAAAACGTTCGCTTGGCACACCGAAGACCCAGGTTAGATTCGTGACATTGGTACTATGTGTGAAGCGCATTTCTGGAGACCACCCCGACGTAATGTTGAATGAATAATGCTAAAGCGGCGTAAAACCACACTCACCAGCTCAGTTACGCAGACATGGCCTGACTGATGTGTACACACGTGGTACAGGTGTTGATTACCTGGCGACTGTCATCAGAGATCCTCACGCCATATCTTTCCAAAGGATCATTCATAGCAAAACTATGTCTCCAAATATTTTAGCTACAAGAATTACAAGAACAGAGACCAAGGAGATAGTATTTTTTTATGATAATAAAACAGAGTAATAAAAATAATATATGTTTGATTGCTTAACATTAACAATAGTTTCATTAAGTGTGTAATTCTCAAGCGCGCACACATACTCTCGTACACTTCTATAGTGTTAACACACGCTCCATTTTTTGTTTAGCGGGAATTCGTTTATATATTTAAGAATGTTGTACATTTTTATATCCTTTTACTGACATTTTTCAGTTTGTATTTTAGATTATCTCCTACAGTGTCTAATAATTCTGTAAAGAATGGCTGGGGTCCTCTCACTATTGTTACACTCACATCATATGTAAACTCTTCAAAAAAAAGAGAAACGCACAGGCCATAAACAAGGATATGTAATAAACGTATTTAAGTGTATATAAGTTGATTAAGCTTGAAAATAGATGAAGGAAATTCGACACATGTGTATTGGTGTTATTGTCAGCATTAATTCAGTTCACTCACTGCACAAATGTGGACACAAGGGGGCGTTCAGGTCAGTACCCGGTGACACCACCCCTTGAAGCCGTCACTGCTCGACACCGCTTGGAAGGGATTGCACAAGTTGTCAGATTTTTGCTTGGGGAAATCTCCGCCAGGATTTGGTCGATGTATCGATTTGCTGTAAGATTGCCTTGAACCACCACTAGCTCTGATCTACCCGTTTCAGGACATGTCACCCCAAGCCATGACGCTATCTCTACCAAATCTGTCCACCTGTCCAAACGCAGTTCAGCTCAAAACGTTCATGTTGACGTCGATAGACACGTTGTCTCCCCATCCCGTCTTGGCAGGAGGAAACGCGTTTCATCGCTGAACCAAACGCGTCGCCAGTTCCCCAGGCCCCATGCCTGTACCCCGTTGATGATGTTCGAGATGCTCGAATTCCCACTTTTCTCAGACGATTTCTGATGGTTTGGTCGGAAATTCTTCGAAGACCTGTCCTGCAGTGTCTGTTGCTGTAGCAAATCGGTGACGTAGGTGAAACACCCGGATGAATCGGTCCTGAGCAGGAGTGGTCACTCTTGGTTTTCCACTTCTGTGACAATCTTGGGTAGAACTGAAGCCGGTATATCGATGCCATAGTCGAGATATGGTGCCGTGGTGGGCCACAGTAGACTGGTACTCCCCTGCTCCCAAATGTCAAATGGCGATGTGTCGGTCAGTAGCAGTCAATTTTGGCATTTTTTTTTTCAAATCTTCGTTTACGTCGTAAATTTTGGCCTTTTACAGTAAGTTGATGTCTCCACTCGTGTTTAAGGCACAATGCACCTAGAAAACGTTTTTCTGCATGCACTTTTCATGCATCGTTTTCATTGTGTATGACAAACGTTAACAGACACATTTTGGGATGCGTAGGTGCGCAGCACACACAACAACCACGACATGATTAACGGGAATCAAACATGGGAATTGCCATAAAATGAAATGAACTGCTGAAAACGCCTGAACGTTTCTTGTTTTGAAGAGTATATTTTGTACCCTTGGTGAGACTTAAATATACTGTCTGTCTGTCAGTGTGACCAAACCATTATTAAATGCGTACAAGATTAGATTAAGGAAATTTGCATATCGATGGGAGGGTTAGGAGGTGCTGTAGTTGGTAACCATTTCATAATCTGGTAATAAACTGAAGATGAAGAACATTTTTCGCACTGCTTGAGTTATAATTTTTCAACTCGCCCAGTCTTTCGAGCTTGTTGTAGGGGAGATAACTCTTCACTGCCTTCTGCTGAGGAAATCGAAAGTCTCACAGAGTAAGTGAGCATATTGTGCTCGTTGTCAATTGCAGTCAGCGCTGTTTCGGGTGTCTAACAATTACTTCACCTTGGTAGACAGGAAGCATGCATGAGAAAACAGGCATTCGGGTTTCTCTCAACAAGTTTCTCTCAAAATAAACTGTTGTATAATCGTCATATTGTTTCTCTAGAACCAAGGTTACGGAGAAATATACACCTATAATTCCTTATTGTATGCTAAATAGCTAAACCTACTGATTTATTTTATACAACATCTTTTTGTAAATCAATGTTTGGACAGTTAGGATGAAACGAAGGATTTACGATAGTATAGTGCGATTTCATCATGATTAAGTCACGGCCGCCATTTTAGCTCAGGTAACCCAGGATGTCATAACAACGTATGGTATGGATTTACAACTTCCTTAATATTTACAACACGACATTTCTGGGCTACTTGTTGACCCTTCATCAGGTGGATGAAGTTGTAAATCTATACCATACGTTGTCATGTTACCTTCCAGCTTCCATAGACCGCCTCCGTGGTGTAGTGGTTAGATCGTCCGCCCGGAAGGTCGCGGGTTCGATCCCCGACCACGTCATACCAAAAGACGTTAAAATATGGTACTTGTTGGTCCCTGCCTGGCGCTCGGCATTACTGGGTACAACAAGGACTGGTCTGCTCGGAGTCAGTATAATGTGTCTGAGTGGGGTATTCATGCTTCACTGCGGCATGGTATCTCAGTGGGTTAGCACTATAAAACCAGCTTAAGTCTGGGCTATTACAAGCAGCCGCACATACACATACACACGCATGCACGTCATCATATGAGCGAAATATTCTCAAGCACGACGTTAAACCCAATTTCACCTCACCTCACCTCACCTCCAACTTCTATATGCCCATCAAGCATCTACCCCATGGTGGTAGCGCATATATCAACATTACGGCGTTACAGTATATACCTTTATCGATGAATCAAGTACAGTCGGGTGTCGTGACGAAGTGTCCTGTTTTCGGACATCACGCGTGTCAGCCTGAATCAGCAGTCACGTGCTTCTTGTTTACTTCGTGAGTTGGGTTGTATGCACAGCCAGGCTCTCCGAATAGATGGTCTTAAAATGTATGCACGTTTGAAAACTGATACTGTCGTGGTCAAATTAAATATACAGGCGTCAAATCTCCATGTAATATACATCTGGGTTAACATCACATGTTGTCATGCACACCCTGAAACAAATAGGCCTACACCCGGTTCAGCTCGTGCAAACCTAGACAATGTGTGAGCCTGGATTCGTGAAATGAGTGAGTGAGTTGGGCTTTACGGCGCTTTTAGCAATATTCCAGCAATATCACGACGGGGGGACACCAGAAATGGACTTCATTCTTTGTGCCCATGTGGGAATCGAACCCGGATCTTCGGCGTGACAAGCAAACTACTGGGCTACCCCGATTCATGAAATGAAGAAAGGCTCTGGGTTCCCTTTTGTTATGTGTTATGAAGATAATTTATTACCTGCTTTTGTTCAAATGCTTTACGCTACAAAGTTCAGTAAAATACCATTGATTCGAACTTTGATAAGGGGGCGGTGGGGTAGCCCAGTGTTAAAGCGTTAGCTCGTCGTGCCGAAGACCCGGGTTCGATTCCCCACATACGTCCAATGTGTGAAGCCCATTTCTGGTGTCCCCCGCCATGATATTGCTGGAATATTGCTAAAAGCAGCGTAAAACAATACTCACTCAATCACTCAATCTCTCGAACGTTGATATGTCGAACTGACGCTTTCTCGAAATTAAGGCTTTATCCCTTCATATTTTTAATTGTAATTAACGGTAGTGTCGAGCCTCGGATAACTCGAACTATTTGCCCGCGTCCCTTCAGCTTCGACTCAACAGTTTTTGACTGTATTTTACACATCGTCCTCGCCACAATCTGAACTAATTTTGAGATAACGTAACATCAGAAATTCAACAGTTGAGTTCTCCCACTATCCATAGCGTGTTAACCATGTGATAAATGGATTATATAGTCGTCATACCCCATTTGTCAGACATCAGTGAGAGCTTAATACTCATAACAAATGAAGACTTCGTGTTTCATGGATGAAATGACCACAGAAATATTTTAACATTGTAATTTATTTCTACATCAAGTCACATTTTTTTCACGTTTATTTTGGTTCTCACATTGAATGTTTTAGTTAAAAGTTACTTTTCCTTTAAACATAGCATTTTCAATGATTTTAACAAAATCTGTAATATCGGTTACAATGATTATGCAAAAACAAATAAATGTATTACAGGTAAGTTTTACATATGCATGAAATATACATAGCAAATATTTACTATTACGATTATGGAAAATTAATAGATTAAATAACCCAATTCGTAATGACAGTACATGTATGTCAGTCAATATTGCCATTAAGGCATAATTATCTTGACATCGATCTAAATTTTGAAATTATTTTTAATTTTTTTAATAGCACTCTGTACAGTTTCCCCTCTTGATACAAAATGTTCAAAGGGGTAGCATTAATTTATTTTTTTATTTATATAACTTGTGAAGTCTTTCATTTCTGGAGAATTACACAGCACTTCATGTATAGATCTCCTACATTTCTAAACCTTCAGCCGATTCATCATGTTACATATATACACCATAAGTAAAACATAAATACGCACAATAATTGTTAGCTCTGTCTGTTATAATTTTATATCGGAAATCGGTAACCGCGTCTGTATATTAAAAAGTATATAAAGCCAAAGACAGACATACGCAGATGTGTGTTAGACCTTGACCTATTAGTCATCGTGAGTCTTCGGTAATATCCGGCGCAAGGGCGGGGTTAGCCGAAAGCGTCCGGGAGCTTACGGGATAGACTTGAAGGAATTTCAGTGGCATATTTCTGCAACTTGTCAGACCACGGTAAGTTGTCATTTAATAACCGCAGATATTTCGCATGTTACAACCTACCACAGCAGACAATAGTTAGTATTTGTGTGTTGAAAGGTTGGGCACTTCGTTAATGAAGTTGCGTTGTTGGAAAGAAAGGCCTGAACGCCGGTGGCCAATCATGCGTGCAACACCGCGTTTTGGACGCGATGGTGAATCTTGATTGACTGGTTTTGCCGGCCATTGAGATAAAGTTAAACCGAATTACATTTATTTAGAACTGATATTTGAATATGATACTTGTGGTACTATTTTCTAGGACTGTAACTCTGGGTATTCTCAGGTGTTACCGTGGTGTTCAAATCCGCTTTGTCGATGTGAAAATGCACGAGCTCTTCAGTCAGTCATCCATGACAGCTAACGAATGGGCTATTGAGTGCTTTAAGGTCGTGAACGTGTCGGACATGACGTTAATTTTGAAGAGATTTCCATTATATTAAATGGGTAGAATTACTAAATATTGTATGCATATATATTCACTCATAATTATTCATAAACTCATACAAATCATTGATATATCACAACAGTTCCCATCACATAAGATGTTTCAATATTCAAATAGATTATAGATTATTTTAGCTATCAAACGGAATCGTGAAAAACGAAATAAAGGTCCAGAAACGTTATTGACTATAAACATTATCTGCTTCATCCTTTTATTCAAGGTTTCTCAGGGTAGGTTACCCCACAATGTTTACCCCAAAATAGCCCTAGGGTATTTGATTAGAAATAATCTCAAGCAGTTACAGTCTAAGGTGCCTTCACACAATGTACAAACATTAAAATGTTGTTGTGATAATGGCTTTATGTTGTGTAAGCCACACTCATCCCAAAACATGATAAACAAACATGTTGAAGTAATGTGAGACAAATGCTATTAATAGCCTCTGTTGTTTTACCAATTTCACAAACTGTAAACAAGGAAATGAACTGTATGACTTCAGGGGTGATACTATGCTTATTCAGTGTGTATTCATTTGTTGGTGTTAGCCTTTGCAGAGGAACTCAGTGTGTGTTGACGACAATAGAAGTTAAATAATAGACCTTCTTGTTCACAGTGTGTGTTATTGTAAGTGCATGTCTGACCCGGAATGTGGACTTGATAATGTCATGATTGATGTTTTATACAGCTATTAAATGATCTCTATGATTTGAGAGTTTTATTATGGAGTCATTCCTTGCTCAAAGTTATGAAAACTGGGAAATATTAAAGGAACGTTTGAATTTTCCTCTGATCCTTTATTTTGTTTGAGGGTTTAGTTAGAGGGTTTGAATTTTCCTCTGATCCTGTATTTGTTTCTCTGAGTATATATTGCATGAATTGACACTATGTGTTAATGTTTATCATTTTTTGTGAGTTGTAAACAGTGCTATGCAAACTTACTCAGTGATGAGTTTTCACGTTTATACCTCCACAAAAGCAACAAAATATTGAAGTTAACATGAGGACACACATGATACATGAAAGGATATTATGAATACAAAGGTATTGGGGTAGACTAGTGGTTAAAGTGTTCGCTCATCATGTCAAGACCCTGGTTATTATTTTCTTCTTCTTATTATTATTATCCCATTTCTGGTATTCCCCGCCATGCTATTTCTTCAATATTGGTTAAAGTGACAGTTTAGGCCAGACCAATTTTATTTCTTGTTTTACGGATTTTTGTCCTCAGAAAACCTAAAGGCAGGAAGGTAAAAAAATAAAAATAAAATGACCAGTCAAAGTAATATTCCTTCTAAATGCTGAAAGTATTTTATATTGGCAATTTATGAAGTGTATACAATGGTATATGGGGCAAAAAACAATCTAAAAGAAGTTTTTCTTGTAAGTTTACATTTTTGGCCAATAAAAACATTAGGATTGCATTTTTTGAGCAGGGAAAATTAATTTATTATTTTTCTAATTCTTGAAAAAATACGACCGGCAGATCCGTAAAACAAGAAATAAAATTGGTATGGCCTTACCTAGACCTGCCTATATAAGGATAGAAATACTGTACACCCACAGCCTTATCTTTCAGTACAGCCTTGGAGCAAGGCTAAGGGTTTGGAAGAAGGCTAATTTCCATTCATTATGACAGAGATAAACATGATTAATTACTCACACCAGGGCTTGCTTAGCACTGAATGCTGACAGATTAGCAGCAGAGTGTTTGAGCTGCAAACAGACAGGGTGGCTGTGGACACAAAGGGTTATTGACTGGTAATGAGTGTGGGAGCATTGTCGGGGATATTGGTTATTACACAGTCACAAAGATTACAGTTTCTTTTTTTACTGTCTGAAGTTGTAGTTGAGTATACTGGGGTTGAAATATGTGTTGCCTCGTAATGATATGTTTTGTGCATAGATATGTCACATTCAGGCTTCATGGTAATGTGTAAACATTCTTTGATTATAATACACAAAGTCCGCAGTCTAGACTACCAGTTGTCCGACTTACATTTTTGTGGAAGCCGCGGTGGCTGAGCGGTCTAGGTGTCTGACTTTGTGTGCTGGCGATTAGCATGATTAGGTGCCGGACTCTGAGGGTGCGGGTTCGAATCCTGGATGGGACTCAACCCAACAAAAGTACTAGAATCTGTACTTTACTAAGAAAGTGTAATCCCAAATGTAACATGTGTTACATTTGACCACTTACTAAAATGGCATTGTGTATTTCATATAATATGTGTAGTAGAGTTTTATTGAGATCTCTCTGGAGGTAAAAAATGATAGTGTGAGGAACTTCTGTGAGAGAGGGTTGAAAATGTAGAAGTCATTTATGCTCATCTTAATATTGTGGTTTGTGGGTAGATATGTCACATTTGGGTTACTTGGATTGTAATGTATGACTCTGTCATGATTTGTCTATTATGTGTATGAAAAGCTGGTTAAGACTGAGTAGTCATGGCGTTTTTTCACTAATGTTAGCAATACTCCACCCATATCATGGCATAGGACACCAAAAATGGGTTCCACACCAAAAAACAGCAATGTTGTGGGAGAATTAAGATATTTTGGGCGAAAACGGCAGTCCTCGAGTTTCATGTATTACATGTACAAAATCAATCTAAACCTGGACCCAGAATTTTGACACTTTATTTGCCTCTAAAATATGTATTTATGGTCCGATTCTCAAAAGGAAAAGTGATCTGAAATCAGTAGAATGCCAGCTATCAGACAATGTTATTTATAATCAGTTATCTGTAATATGAAAAAATCATGTGGTATAGCTACACACATTGTACCCATATGTGGAATCGAACCTAAGTCTTGGAGTGATGAGCGAACACTTTAACCACTAGACTACAGAAGGGGGGTGCAGGGGTGCGCACCCCGCTTTTGTGCTGAAAGTTTGTTAAATGACCATTGAAACTCGGGTAAAAATGAAGTGTGCACCCGTCCTTTTCTTAATAGTGTGCACCCCCCATTCTCAAAAAGCTGTATCCGCCCCTGGACTACCCTACTGCTGTAGCTGGTTCAGACGTTATATCAAACCTCCGGGAAGATGGAGGGTGATAGTATAAGAAACCACCACAAATAAGTGTTCTTATTGGAAGAAGTTTATCCTGAATCATCTTTTCATTCTGTTATCCAATTTGAAGGAAATGAACATGTTATTGAAATCATTACCTGAATTTAAGTCGGTCAATAGTTTCATACCTTTTTTATGATCCTGTCAGTTTCGTGGTCAATTAATTTGACACTTTCATGCCATCAATATCATGTAACAGATACAAATGAATGATTTTCGAGTGTGAATAATGGAACTCGGCAAGATGTTAGGCAACCAGCAAACATGATAAAACTGAAGTGTGGCGACATGTACATTTGATCTGTTTTTGAATTCTTGATGTGTCTTTATGTCATTTTACCATTAGGCCTTAAAAAAAATAAATGTTCTGGCTCCAAGTACCCGACTGGCTCTTGAATTCTGGTGCCGACCCTATTTTTCTTAAGCGGTATGAATAAAATAAGTGTTCAGATACCATTGTTTTTTCCCCCTGGCACCGGCAGACCGGCCATTCAGATAGAGATAGACGACATGATGGCGACAAGCTTGATTTAATAAAGAATTACGCATTGATAAATGTGTTATTAGTTTGTACTTTACTTCTAAAAAATATTATAAATTTTATTTTTGCCTACCTTAAATTTTAAAGAGATATAATCAGAACCACAACATATTTTTTATTTGGCCTTAGTGTGAAGACGACGATGAAATAAATAAATAAATTGCCCCCCTTTCTTTTCCTCAAGTCAATGGTACATTTTCAGTTTGTGAACCCCCAGTTGTATTTTGCAAGTCATACTAGCTTGTTTAACATGCTTGTTTGAATATATTGACATTTGTATTGTAGCTCCAGTTTAAAGGTATTACTTAATATTAATTGTGCTTGAAAAACATTGTTTCTAAAATATATTATGCTATTTCATTTTCAACTTTTTAGAACTTTTGCTTTTTATGATGATTGTTTTGTGAATCTCAACGAGGAATACATTTAATGTATGTAAACTCGACACATTTGATACACCTGTTTGTAGTCTGTTACTGAAGCTAGTCCAGAGACTCAATTTCTGTTCAGTCTTGTAACCTCGGCCAACAAAAATCCAAACATTAACGCTAAATTCATCAGAAGGTGATGGTTGTTTCCAAAGTATTTGGCACACACTGTGTATGCCCACTAGGAATTGTTTCATGTGTTTCATATACAGCTTATTAGATTTGTTAGGTTGTTTTAGTGAGTATCAGGCTAAATTTAGTTAACATAGAGATTTTTCTGGGTTACATCTTCTTTTTATTCTTTATTTATCCATGATGGGCAGAGTTAACAGTTACTGTTCAGTTTTACCTGATGATGGGGCCAGAACAAGCCCTGAAACGTTGTACTCAAGAATAAAAAGAACATGTAACCCAGAAAAATCTCTATGTTCATCAAATATCATCTTCTAAAATGCCAATCAAGCATCTAAATTTAGTTTGTAAAGAAATGTAATGTTCATAAAACTGATTAAAGTTACACAAGAATTTTATGTAATGTAGTATAGTATGAAGTGTTTTATTTAGTATAGTGTATTATAATGTGTTTATCATGTTTACGGAAATGGATCTCATCAACTATCAAACATGTAGTGATGTACATAACAAATGATTTTGAAAGTTTATATCTCATGCTTATCACATAAATCCTTTGTTTGATGTACAAATAGAAATAGGTAGGGCTAGGAATTTCTAAACAGTCCACTAACATGAGAACTGTGTATGTACGTATATGTATATGGTATAAACCAATATGATCTGAGAGTATACATTTGTATTAGTATATCAACAACACATGTCTTGTACAATTCTGGACACTCGTTATAATAACTGTACAATAAATCTATTATACGTCACCTACCTCAGTTTAACGAGTGCACTAGTTGTGCTGCCATTAGCTTCAGTGTATAAATTGTTACAGTTATTTGTCACTGGACCCTCCCCTTTCTAAATAACCTGGGGTCACATTTCAGGAAATGAGTAGGAGTCGTACTGCCGTTGTTCCTAATACGCTTACTTCAGTTATGTGGCTTAATTTTCCTGGCATCTTTTCTCAAGCAAAACAGGTCACTGTGCCCTTTGAGCGTGAAGTAGCGTACATTGAGGCTATTACATTGTGATGGTATCGCCCATGTATGATTTAGGCCTGTTTTGTGCATAATCAAAGACGCTGTATTCACGCTCTGTGCTGCTTTATGCTAGGAAACAGTTTGTCCCTGTTGGATTCCTAGGTGTGTTAAACATTTAATGGACTTGTGAAAAGTTTGGATTTTTGCGTAAAGGTGAGATCCTGGCTGGGATACTTTCTTTTCTTGGCTGCTTGTTTGTATCAAGTGATATTTTCATTCTTGAAATGTGTTTTGTAGCATGAGAGTACAGGAAGTCTTTTGAATTTGATGTTGTAACTGTGGAAGTAGAACTGTAACAATATGTACAATATAGATATTGTAACAAAGAATATGCATGTTTTATTAGACCAAGAATTGTTTTTCTGTAGCTTAGTTCTCAAGACTTTAGTTTAAGTTCTAATGATCGAGGTCACAATGACATTGCTTATTGCATGTTGTCAATTAAGGTGACTTCTTTTCAAATTTTGTGATGTTACTATATTGTTGCTGTATTATTATCCATGTTGTACAGTTATGGACTGTTGTGTTATCACAATGGTATCTGTAAGTGACTTCACAATCGTACCACAGTCCCAATATAACAAAGGATATGTCACAGGGATGTTACAGATTAGTCATTATTAATTGATACTAGATACCAGATATGTACACTTAGTAAAGATGAAATACAGGTTTGTAGGATATTCAAGTTTTCCCATGTAATTAACCTATCCATCCAAAATATAGTCTAACATCTTGCCTCTGAAACGAACATATCTTTCAGAAAATAACAGTTTATAAGTAATAATCATAAACTATAGTGAAAAGCAGCCCAGAGACTTTCTTCATTTTCCACACTGTGGAAATCTACACTTATTCTAGACTTGCATTGACTTTCTTGGATATATTGTTCCAGGGACTGTATGACAGACTATCCAAAATATAGAATGAACCAGTATTTTTAAATGCTGCTTTTCAAGTGAATGGGTACATTTACAACTGAACAGGGTGCCATTGTACAAAGTGATCTTAGCGCTACGGTGACCTTAACTCCCATACCTAAACCATAGTCTTAGTACTTAGATTGTTCTGTACAACAGCACCCAGGAACACTGTCAGGGAGGAAAGCAAGTTTCTGTGGCAAGCATTACATTTTCTCAGGCAAATAAGCTGCTAAGATATACTTGTCATATGAAAGGCAGCATGTCCACAGTGACAACATGTTATGGCACAGAAGTTTTCAACCAGTGGATTGCACTTTTATGCCATCTGTGTGAAATATGGTTTAGTTGATTTTCCTGTCATAAATCATTTCATTTTGGATCAAATGTCATACCCTGAATATCCCAGACTTGATATGGAACTTGATACAACCATGTCTGTGGATTGCTCATCATAACATTAACCAGTCTATGGTTCACATAATTATTAAAACCCAGGTTAAGTCAAAGTGAATTGAAAAACAGCTAAGAAATATTTGCATACTTAAACAAGGTAAAATATCAGCATTTGGATGATATTGTGAATCTTTCTTTACTTCTATGGGGACATGGGTTAGAATTGTCCACATTACACTTTGGCTTCTTGTTGTGGATAGATGAGACTAGACTTGCACAAGTCTCTAATGTAAAAATAATAGTTTCAATGACAGACTGGGGTCCTTAGACTATCTGCTTATCTAGACTTGCCTCTTGAATGTAACTAATAATCCGGCTCAATTCAGATAGTTTCTCACAGTCCCTGAACCACATTATTTTCAGACTGCCAAGCCCTCTGCAGTGCTACTATCTGCAAGTGTAGCTTTGGTCTCCCTAGGGCTCCTTTTCAATATAAATGGACTTGTTTGTTACTATCAAAATTATATATATTCAGAGACTAAGCCTTAGTCTACATTCAGGACAGCCTGGCTTTGCAGCAAGGCTAAAAGGAGACTAAATTGGTTGTGACAGTCAGGCTGGATAACTTGTTGTAATCCAATGCCTTGGGTCTTGTTCACAATATCAACCACTTGTTTGTCTGTCTAAGATTTGATTGTTTACCATGTTTACTGATTAAGCTGGAATATTTCTGACTTTGGCACGTAGTCAAATAAATATGCAAATAAACATTATTCTCAAATATCATGAATATTTGGTGAATGCTTTTAACAGTGTTACTATTCGAACAAGTATATTTTTATGGGAATTATCATTTTTATTTGCCTCCTGCATGAGTAATAGTATTACTCATGCTGTGTGGTATCTGTGTGCTCCGTCTGGTGTCTGTTGTATCAAATGTTATGATCCAGAATCTAGGGCTGTTACAATAATAAAAAATACTGTCATAGCACTGTCATAATGGTGGTTATCACAATCTTTCTCAGCAATATTTGTTTTGCACCTTTAATAGGGTTTTACCTGGACTAGTCTGTAATACAATAGAATTTTTATTGAAACAAACACCTCCTTCTTGTAAAGGAGTCCCAGTGATATAGGAGACTCACACCTGTGGAAAATCTCAACTTGCAGTATTTTAAGGCACAATGTCACACATTTTTCTAAAAATACATAATGCATTTCTCTCAATAATACTATCAGCCCTCAGGGTAGCTACCATATGATTTATCCAAAAATAATTTTTTTGTACGTATTTAGATTACAATATTAAATTAAAAAGTTGCATTAAATCGACTCTCGTGCCCTATTTCAAGCAAACCCCATAGTTACGTCCCTTAGAGCACTCTTTACGAATATCCTACGCACAGCTTGTGACTGAAACCAGTTCGGCAAATGACAACACCGATGTACGATGTACAGAGCAATTCTTAATACTCTTTACATTCCATATATGGCAAGTGTTTCTGTTTGGAAGCTGTTCCCCTCGAAGTTTCAATTATCGATTCCAGGCAAGTCGGAAGGGATAATAAGTCGTTTATTGCATCAATAGGAAGCTAAAGTAAGGGCATATGCCCTCAAAATATAAAACATAGGCCAAAATATCGTCAAAAAAGCATGACATTGTGCCTCTAAGTATTTACATCATCACGACAAGAGTTGGGCAGGTGTGAAAAAACAGGTTCAGGGAATGTGAGACAGACTAGGTTTTACCTGATGGAAACAGTTTTTGAGAACTGCAGTTAATGGATGATACTCCACATCAGTACAACATGCAGGGATAGAAACTGGCACTTAGTTCTGTCGTCCTTGATGAACTCCCCAACAGTTAAGGCGTCAAAAGAACTAATAGAAATTTGTAGGTTTTGACGGTTTTGCTTGCAGGTATCATTATGAGGACCAGTGGACTAAAATTGGATAGTTTATTAAATGTACAATCTACCTATTATATTTATAAGTTGTTCTTGAAAAATCTTGCTGAGACCTTGCTTGACTCAGATATGCCATCGTTTGAGGGTTATCATAGTTTGGTGTGATGAATGATCACTGTGACATCACAATGGTATGGCTGGCATGTACAGTATGACTGTTGAATGATACAATCAGTCAACACATGTCGTCCTTCCAATAGCATTTTTGATGAACAGACTCCATTGGTGTGAATTTTGAATATATATATAACATATTTCTGTGCCCCAATTGATTTTCTTTCTTTCTTCACACCAGCTGATATGTGTGTGTGCATGAGGCTGAACCAATTATTCATGGCCATTTGCTACACGTTAAAAACTAATAATCCTGTAGTGAAGTTTTGAATGAGTCATGAAATGAATGTTGCAGTGTTGGCTAAATATACACACCGCGAAAGCTGACGCTGCAGTTTCTATGCAGCTTGTATATATTTTTACAGATGTAAGTATGTGTTTATTGTGTTGTTGTAGTTAATCTCAAGGCCGTCTTTGGACCTGAGTCCTTGAAGATCTTAGTGTAGTTGCTTATGGGCTGTTTATAGATGTGTGGGATTCTCACTTCGGACTTTATGACCGGACTGATTTTATGTCATCTTTGTGAAAATAAGGCAGACCAAAGAGTAAACCCCACAAGCTCACATCATCTTTAGTATGAGTGATGGAGTTGGATTTTCTGTTGCTTTAGTACTATTCCAGCAATATCATTGTAATGGGAACAAGAAATGGGTTCAAATGTTGTACCTTTGTTGGGATTTGAACCTAGGCCAGTGGCATGATGAGTGCACACTTTAACCACCTGGCTACCCTACCTCCACCTTATGGTGACATGGTGTAGATGGGATGGTGGTCATGTGGTCGGATAAATACTACTGTTTATACTCATGAGCCTGGAACAATTCTCAGTTGCTTGATATTTGTCATTGAACATCTCTCATACTACATAGGCCTTTTACAGCTCATATAATCAGTTAGAACTATTTTGGGTATGTTAGTTTATTATGACAAAAGGTCTTCCTTTCATGAAATAATTTGCCAGGAATATTGTTGATGGCAGTGTTCAGCAACACCCACCTGTTAGTGTCTGCTCATGTGGAATTTGACCTGTGAAGGTCCGGGTTAGAATATTTATCTTCAGGAACCCATGCCTATCATAGAGACGACTAACAGGATCAGTAAATTTTTCCATTTTTTTAATATGCCAATAAATAAAATCGAAATAAATAATTTTAAAATCTACTTTATTGAAATCAAGTTTCTGTTATGAATTTAGCATTGTTTCAAAACACAAGTTTAATATTGAAACAAATAAAATTGCCAAATTAATGTCACTCACTCACTTATTCACTCTTAGGCCAAGCATGGGTTGCTGAAGACCAATTTTAACCCATATCTTCCATTTTCAGTTTAGGAGACCAAAAGCTTTCTAAGCATGGTTATAGTGTTGGTATAATGAAACACATTAAAGATGTGATACATCATTCTTCCTTTTTCATTGATCATGTTAATGAATGGTGAATTCTCATTGGTTTCAACAGAGATATGTATTATGTGCTACCCAGACCCAGTGCTCAGGCTGTCAAATGATGATAACGTGTGTCAAGGCATGATAGAACTGAACCAATGCTGACATTCATGCATAACTGTTGTTTTGTACCTGTATTAATGATACATATTCCATTACAAGCATCCTGTGACCATGGTAACAGGGCTTTCCAACCAAACATATCCTGGCAGAATGCACACAAAGAGTTTACTGTTGTTTCCACACTGTCAACTGGAGGAGGACATTTACTTGCACTTGCCCAAACAAACTGACAGCTGATATGAAGCGACACCATTTAAGGTTCATGCTAGTTGACGCAGAAATGTCAAATTTAATACCTAGTTTCAGGCATAACACAAGTTTATGTTTACTGATCTGAAAGGAGAGTGTCACAGTGATAATCCCTGCCCTGCCAGCCTTGTATGTAAGTTATGAGAGTATACCACACAGTGTATCTGTCTGTACTCTCTATATCAGTCAGTCTGCATGATACTGTAACAACCTATATCCATTCTTGTAGCCTTGCTCTATGGCTGTACTGACTTTACTGTCCACTGATGTATTGTGATTCTGTCTGTATAATAGGCAAGTCCAGATTAGCAGTCCGATGGCTACTCTCATGATGCAGTTACCTTCGGATTTGAATTACAATGCTCCAAATTTATCAAAATTCATAAAAAATATACTGAGGGAAAAAAATAGGGGATCACATGAAAGCACAAGTGTTTCTTTATTTGTTTCCTGGTTTCTTCACAAGCTTTGCGATACAAAGCTTGTGAAGAAACCTGGAAAAAAATAAAGGAACATTTGTGCTTTCATGTGATCCCTTATTCAGAGGTACAGATAAGCTGCGTATTCATGAAATTACGCAATTGTTTTGGGAAAAACTCAATTCCTATTAAGTCTATTGCTTACAAGTACGCTTGATTTTTGTAAATACTCAATAAATGTGATCTTACATGCGTACACACAAAATGTCAAATCTTAGCTTGGGTACCGGTGGATAGATAAAATAACTGAGGTATATTGAGAGTAATGAGAGGTTCTATTTCAGGACATGAACGTGACAACTTGCAGTCTTTCTTATCATTTTCATATTACAGATGAAACATAAATAACAAACACTAACATTTAAACTTTATTATATTTTTAAAATTAATGGAAAATGGCAAAATACCCAATTGAGTTTGAGTGAGGTGAGTACAATTTATTTGGTTACTCAAAGGAAAATTAGGATACCCAATTGAGATGAACACAAGCAAGTACATAACTCAATGATCCAAAAGTTATCTGTAGCTCTGCTTATTTTTTTCCCTCAGTATATGCACATTAAAAACAATCCAAGCGAATACAAACATAATTGTGGCTATTGGTAAAATATTGACCAATCCAAGTGAATACAAACATAATTGTGGCTATTGGTAAAATATTGACCAGTGATCAAATTTTCTATCAGAATTGTAGCAACTCTGTAATGATTGTGACACCTGTTATGAAGCAAGTTTACTGTGATCTGTAAACCATGTTAAACAGGTGCTCTTCAGCTTTTTCACAGACATAGTACCTTCAGTACTTTCCTGGTGCAACTTCCATGGTCAGTTTTAGGTATTTTTTATAAAGAACAGTTAATCTGGATAATTCCAATATGCAGATAGCTTAGTATATAACCCCAACAAGGATACCTCACATTATTCTCACAGATTGGTATCTTGGAGTATTTTCCTAGCACAGATATAATGGATAGATTATTTAGTGGTTTTTAATGACTGTCATAATTAACCTTTCCTAATCTTTGCACTGTTTTCGTTATTCATTGTTGATATATACCAGTGGTGGTTCAATTAAATTCAATGATTGATCAATGATTGGTGATCATTTTTTTCTCATAATCGAACAGGCGATGAGCAATTGATCATTTTTGGCTCTCATAATCTAACAATGTTGTTTCTGGTGTCCTTAACAATATATTTGGAATATTGCTTGGCGTTTAAACTCAGTCAGTCATTAACACTTGTTTGCATTAACAATATTTTTACAAGCTTGTCATTGAATATACATTTCATCTTACAAGACTTAAGATATAGAATTTATCTGAAAGACTCCAGGAAATTTATGTTCCTAACATACTAGTGATCCTTTGAAGATGTGAAATTTGCAAAGGCATTTTGTGCAATTTGTGAAAAAAACCAAAAACTACATACTTTTTCTTTATATTTTTTTGTGCATTAACTATCATAACGGGAAAATTTGATAAATGACGCTATAGCCAATTATTTTCGATGATTGAACGGTTGTAGTGAACCAATCATCAATTATGAGATTTTAACCAATTTCCAACACTAATATATACCATAGTTTTGTATGAAAAAGAGACATGATTGCGCACTTAAAGCAGCAGGTGTGTCAGCTTTCCACACGTTCCACATGAAATGGAATTTGAACTTTAGCTCATGTGTTATACTCATGACTGTCAAATGTTCAACGTGACTAAATGTTACGTGACTGCTGAACATGACGAAGCCTCTGAACGCCTTCAGATTTTAGAGATTTCATGACCCCAGACTACACTGACTAATGACCATAATGACAATTATTCCACATGTCGATGCACTGTCCATCAACATGATGATACTCTGTGTTAAGTGTTTCATGTGACTTAATCTTACATGACAGAGCTTAGAGTCAACAGACCTCACTACTTGATGAGCATCGGTGCATTGTCCTTGCATTTTGTAGAGACAATACTTTTGTCATATTAGACTTTATAATAGGGTGTCGTCTTTAAACCCCAAACTGCTTCCCTTGATCGTATAGTGGATAAATGCTGGAGACTTAAGTAATGGTAGAAAAAACAAGATGTGAATGAGTAAGATTTTACACCACTCTTAGAAATGGATTTTACTACAGACTACCCCACAACCCTGAAAAGCAGGCACAGAGCTACGGATAACTTATTGGGTCATTGAGTTATGTACTCGTGTGTGTTCATCTTAATTGGGTATCCTAATTTTCCTTTTGAGTAACCAAATATATTGTACCCACCTCACTCAAACTCAATTGGGTATTTTGCCATTTTCCATTAATTGTAAAAATATATTAAAGTTTATATGTTGGTTTACGTGTTTGTTAATTATATTTGATCTGTTATATGAGAAACGATAAGAAAGACTGCAAGTTGCCAAGTCCAGGTGCTGAAATAGAAACTCTCAATATACCTCAGTTATTTTATCTATTTTTGTTTGTACCCATGTAACATCAAATCTATTGAGTATTTACAAACATTGAAGCATACTTGTACCGAAGAGAGTTAATAGGAATTGAGTTAAACATAAATATTTGTGTAATTTACTCAGATACGTAGCTTATCTGTACCTCTGACACTCTGAGGCAAATCTGGGAGGTAACAGTACTCACCATTCTCTTAGTGTACCTTGGAAATGTCATTGTTATTGTCAGTGTGTGGCCACAACATTTTTCAGATTGCTTTGGAATGACATAAAAGAGGGACAGTGTTCCACAGTCAGTGCCCCTTTTTCAAAATGGGCTCGGATTTCAAGTAAAAAAATGTTCCATGAAATGCATGAAACAAATAATTTAGCTTTAGACTGCCTGCTACCAACAAGTACTGTCATTGTAGTAAGATGGGTTTTTTATATGACTTTCATGGCTCATGGTTTAATAAAAAAAAAATTAGTTTGCAGGTGAGAAAATATCTGGTTTCTGTACAAAATCTAGCCTCTCCTCTCTTCCGTCAATATAGAAACGGTTGTTTACGCATTTCTTGTGATGTTGGGTGATGTCTTCCTGCTTGCCATCCTACAACTGACTAATTACAGTTGTAGTTGATACAGTAGGCAGAGATGTCAACCCATACGATTTTATCGTATTCATTACAAAAACACAACACAAAATACGCAACTACGATAGCAGTAAAAAGATATGATTTTAAAAAAAAATACATTAAATAAAATTATCAAATAGCATACGTATCATACACAATAATTTTACCACATTTTATTCAGTATCAAGCTATATGTAGATACTTACTACTGATTTAGCCGCCATATTGCTGGAATATTGCTGAGTGCGGCGTAAAACTAAACTCACTCACTTGTACTACTGATTTAGGTGAGTACAATGTTAATAACAAGTTCTTAGAATATCTATATATTTTTTATTAAATATGAAAATTCTTTGGAAAAGTTAATACCAATTTTGGCCCCCAAATGCTAATTTTTGCATCAGCTCTTTGCCAAAATACTAATTCGGCTAAATTAGGGTTGGCATCTCTGAGTAGGGATTAAGAGATTATATAACTGGTGCTCTGCTGTGTGACATGGACTAATGCTTTTTTAGTTTTACAACACAATGTTATATTAATGGCTTAAAAACAGTGCATGTGGCATTCGTATGTTAATGACCAATGTCCGCTGACCAGGAATAATGGCATCAAACCTCCATCAATGATTATATGTACTGGTTGGGTCACCCTAAACTGGGTCGAACCTTTCTTTACCATGTTGTTTGATATTTGTTAGTTCACTGTCATGGTGGACCATTACAGCTGGAGTTTATGACAATTCTTGCCATTTTGTTTTGTTTCTGTTGCCTAGCAACTGACCCAACATTGTTATTTTCTTGTTAGGAGTAGTTCTCCCACTGGTGGGAAATGAGATGAACGCTTGGCATTATGTAATAATTATTATTGCATCTGTTAAGAACCATTGTATAACCTGTCAAGCTGTTGCTTTGGTGCACAGCGGCCTGGAATGCTGTTGTGTGCATTCCATGAAATCTCTGTAGAACATTACTTTTTGTATTTTATTCTTTTAAGCTGTTGTTGATAAGAAAAGCAAGTGTGTTCTTTTGTTGATGACTTATTTTTCAGCCAAGAAAATGAATGAAATATTCTTTGAAAATGTTAACCTAAGCGAGTTTTGGTTCTTTTCTTTTTTTCTGTTAACAGCACATGATCATGATGATCAAGAAATGTTCATGTGATCACAGTTCTCTATTTAGCAATGTGGGAAAGACTCATACTTGTTTGGTTTGATGAGAATTGATTATAATAGTCCACTGATGATAACAGTTATTTATTTTTAGAGAAAAGGTCAAAAGCTGGTTAAAAGAAGTGGCTGAAACCAGTGGGTATAACACAACTTATATAAATGTGGAGACTCAATCATTAATAGTGGCGGTGGGGTAGCCTAGTGGTTAAAGCGTTCGCTCGTCACGCCAAATACCCAGGTTTGATTCCCAACATGGGTACAATGTGTGAAGCCCAGTTCTGGTGTCCCCCACCGTGATATTTCTGGAATATTAAAAGCGGCATAAGACTAAAGTCAATCAATCAATCAATCAATCAATCAGTCAATCACTGATAACATCAGGTGTTATCATGGCAACAGAAAACACCCCTGTACTTGAATGCTCGATGTTGAGGCACAGTTTAAGGATCATGATTAGACCTACACGAGGTTCATGTTTCCACGTAAACCAGATTGCAGCCCAGTCACATATTTATTGAAAGTTAAAACACTGGTGCATAAAGTAGTCGTTATATAAAATCTCTGATCATTGGATTGTAGGCAGATATGTAGGAACATGTGCACAAGTACCCACAGTTTGTTGACATCAGACCTAAGAAAGCAAGACAGTATTACATATAAAATGCTATAGGATTGTGAGGGACATGTAACCAGCAACAAACTTGAAAATTTGTTCTCTTGATGTATGTAGACATAAATATTATGCAGCATATTTTCAACCAAAGGTTGTACCATTCAGTAGAATGGACATGAATGTTTTGGGTTGTTTTTGTGAGAGATTATTAATTTTAAAATAGTAATTGGTGATGCTTTTGATGATTGGTGTCTGGTGATGATGATTGGGAATTTAAGCTGACACAATGAAATAAATATTTATGGTCTCTGATTTTAGATACTACTGGAGCATGTCGCTTTTGCTAAAATGCCGTGATCGCTTTCGGTACTATTTCCCAAGGGTCATTTGTTTTTTATGATGGTATATTGTAATGGTTTTGATGATTGATGTAATAGTTGTGATGATTGGTGTGCAATACCTGATTATGCTGCTAATGTTCCGACATGGTTACCTTCAGGTGCAGAGTGCTAGCAGTAAACGTTCAGTATGGGTCTGTTTGACACAGTCAAGAAGTTCAAGGGCCAGGACTACAATGCCCTTAAGAAGGAGTGCAAGGAGAAGGGGACACTCTTCATCGACCCCGAGTTCCCTCCCGATGACAGGTCACTCTTCTACACAAAGGGGAAACTTGCAGGAGTGGCTTGGATGCGACCAAAGGTAGGAATCCTAGTTGACAAATATGCGGTCATGCTGGACAGATGCTAGTGACTTTAATCCATTTGATTTTGGTGAAAAGGTAAAAACACAATATATGGTTTTGCAGCTGTTTTGCACCTTAGGTGCTGTTACGATTCACTTGCGTTTTTTGTGAATTTAACCTTATTCCTTCATAAGTTCAATTTGTTTTTGATGATCACTAGAATCAAATATTCTTGAATTGAAAAAGGAGAGTATTTACTTAGTTAATGAATTTATAACAGGTATAATTAGTGGTAACACACTTCTAAATTCATCCTCACAAAGGTTCCCATTTGGCATTTCTTGTGTCTGGAGTAAATATTCAACATTATAAACATCGATCAAAGGATTAACCGATAACACGCTGATTGATTAATTACTTTTATCTTACACAGCTGGAATTGTCAAAAGGTAGTGTTTATGTATGTAGATTTACTAATCTATACTGAATACACTCTGTCGTGGTCGGTAAGTTCGGCGTAAAAACAACGCCCTTCTTTCAAAGGATTAACCGGCAATACATTGATTGATTGCCCATTATTGGCTAACTAAATTACTGTTTTTTAAAGAAAGGCGGACATTATGCAATTAGTTGCCAGGTGTGCTATCTTGGGTGACCAATGAGATTATACACCAATACCTGAAAAGATTTATCACTTTTTTCAGATATTAAACTGTTAAAAGACACATCATTTGGAACAGTTTTGTGGATATTGATGGATACATTCCTAAACAAGGTAATGGCCTGATATTGTTCCTATAACTTTAATCTGTTTTAATTTTAATATTTGCATTTTGTTTTTATTCATTTGTCGTAAAGCATTCAACAGAATCATTGTTTTCACCGTAAGTGTAATGAGACAGACAACATGCACTAGGGTGTGTGTGCTAATTATGATTCACATTGGCAAACTATAAAATGTCTAGATATTACAGTTCTGTTATAAATTCACTATAAGTATCAGCAGATCGCCTGCTTTTTATTTAGTTTCAAAATGCATACAAGTATGATAATAAACTAATTAGGATTATAAGACCAAATATAAAGACGCACATTGACTAGTATCTACATACTGGTGGAGTGGACATTAACCATGGAATGTAGCAAGAAATTTATCGCAGTATTGTGACTTCGACCCCACCTCGCTCGTGGAAGAAATCGTTATGTTATAAGTTGTGTCATGCAAAATCCGCTTTGGTTATGATTCCAATACATATTTAACTACGAAAGTAGAAAGTAGTCTTGATTTTCTAACTTGATGAAAACAAACTATAATCTCCTTAATTCTAACAGATTTTTTATTTTTAAAATGATGGCGGCTTCGTCGGGAACATCCGGCCAGTCTGAGGATAAATGGTATTTAGGTTTGTTTCCACTGAAATAAAATCAAAACTACTTTACTGGTAGTAAAATATGTATTTTATTGATGGCCAATAGGATTTTGCATGACAAAGCCGTATAACATAACAATTTCTCTCGGGGCAGCGAGGTGGGTGTCAATATAGTACTACTTACAATATTATTGTTACTTCACCACAACCTCACTCCGAGGAAGAAATCGCTATGTTACAAGTTGTGTCATAGAAAATCTTTATGGTCATCAATCATATGCATATTTTACTACAACTAGTAAGTAGTTTTGATTCTTTAACTTCCGTGGAAGCCGCATCTGAACACAAGTAAGATATCGCTTTCAGGCTTCCACAACGCCAGCTTCAAGACAAATGTGGATGTTATTTATCAGACAATAAATGCAAAATGGAATAGATCCAAGCCAGGCAGGATAACAGGCAACACTCTTATCTATTTGATTTGACAGTAATGTAGGCACTGGTCATTGTTGTGATTAATTAACCCTGTCATAAATTTAACATGTCAAATAAATGTTTGGTTATTGAATATATTGATTAATACATCTTCTGCTGACTTGTGATTGTATTTGTTACCCAAATTTTCTTATATGTATCACATTTGCTTCAAAGTAGGTTCACACTGTGATATAAAATGTATATGGTATACTGTTTAAAGGAGCATGAAAACAAACACAAACTCAGAGCTGGCACACGGTCATATATATGGTATACTTAGTCTGTCATACAGACCCTGAAACAAATATATCCAAGAAACCTATGCAAGTCTAGATTATGTGGCAAGTGTAGAATTCAACAGTTTCAATGAAGTCTCAGGGCTCCTTTTCATTATATTTCTTTTTTTTCTTCATCTTTATTTTAAATTTGAACTGTTTTTACTGTCAAATATTTTCATTTCAGAGACTAGTTTTTAGTTTAATGGTATACTATCCAAAGAGGCATAAAAACTCGCTCAATTACAGTGTATATGTTACGACTGTTATCATTTCTTTTTTAATAGATGAAATGAGATTTTTAACACATATCATATGACTTCATAGACATAAATACTGTGTTCTAGTTTGCTCTTTGTCATGCAAGGAAAATATCGCATTATTATGAGAAAAAGCAGCTGATGATTCATGAATGTCTGCTGTAACAAGAATCTTTAAACATTAACCAGTCTGATTTAGACTGATGATAGTGTTGAACTCTTTCCATTTGTAGACTGCAGAAGATATGATAGCTGTATAGGAATATTGATAGTGTCTCTAGGCTGTGTAATGATCCCCAGATGTTTACTGACATTAATCAGCTAATGATGCCACAATGACATTTTATTACGATATTAGACATGATTTACTGGCTGTATCATCATTTAAGTATGTACTGGTACATATCAATCAGTGTTTGTAGTGATGACAAGTCTGCAAGGCATGGGGTTTGTTTCACAAAGCTGTCGTAGCGCTTCAACTGTCGTAACTTCTACTCTTTAACATAGACTTATGACAGTCCTAGTTTTACAATCGTTTCTGAAAGACCAAGGTTCCAAAATGGGCTTGAATTGCTACTGTTTTGTAAGTCTGTTTCCTATTTGACTTGCAAGAGTCATATCATCAAATAATAACACTAGGGACTGGAGCATTAAGGCAGTCATAACTCCCATATTTAGCACTGACTTACGATTGTTGTAGCAGTGTGACCCATCAACCAGACTTGAGACTATTGACTACTGTCTTGCCAGACACACACATGTTGGATTCTCCATGGTTGAGATCTGTTCTGTTATTTTTAATGTACCCTGCGGAATTGTGGAACTGTTACGAATTACATTTGCAACCTATCAACTGCCAATCTGTCGCTTCTTGCATAAACAAGTGGTGGTGGAGTAGCCTAGTGGTTAAAGTGTTCTCTCCTCATGTCGAAGACCCGGGTTCGATTCCCCACATGGGTACAATGTGTGAAGCCCATTTCTGGTGTTCCCCGCTGTGATATTGCTGGAATATTGCTAAAAGCGGCGTAAAACTGAACTCACTCACTCACTTTTGCAAAACCGATGTAAGATGCTCCTTGAACTCAGACTCAGAGAAGACAAACTAACGAGGAGAATACATAGACCCATGACCTACTCCTGACCGAGAGAACTTGTCATTCCTGTCGAAAAACGTGTTTTTCATCATGTTTTCACAAGGTAAAATGATTTTTCACTTACCACACTTAAAGGAAAGGCTAGTTCAAATTGTTCAATTATTTTTATATAATTTTGAAAATTGGTTGCTGGAGAAATGGTAGAGACACCTAACAGGAACATGGCTGCTACCTCACGCTTTATTACTTCATAGCTATTGGAATTACTATACTCATGCCATTGCCCTGAACCTTGATGAATCATAGAACAATTTTAGAGGAAAAAAATGATTCGACAAAGCTTTGGAAAACTTTTTGTATCACTTTTTCCTTGACAGCAGGATCCAAGAGTGAGTGAGCGAAGTTTCGTTATATGCCGCACTCAGCAATATTCCCGCTATATGGCAGCGGTCTATAAAAATCGAGTCTGGACCAGACAATCCATTGATCAACAGCATGAACATCGATTTGGGATATAATGACATATGTCAACCAAGTCAGCGAGCATGAGCACTCTATCCCGTCAGTCGCCTTGTACGACAAGACCAATTCTACCCCGGATCTTCACGGGTCTCAGGATCCAAGGAGTAGAGAAAGATTGAAATAAGTCCCTTGAGTAGTGTTGACAGCAGGGAGGCAGGAGATTTGTGCATGCTGATGAAGCGATCAACTGATCAAAGACTGCCACATGTTACACAGGCAGATCATTGATTCTATTGTTGTCATAGTACTGTTGCCTCTAGTGAAGAAATGTCACGGCGTCACTTATAGTGGGTCATATATTTTGTTCATTGAACTCGAAATATTTTGGAAACTTGATTTGATTTTAGTATTACAAATAACCTGCCATATTCATCTTGATATCTTCTACTGCAATAAACATCCCCTGACCAACTCGGCATTAAAGTGTTAGTACCCCAGTACTAGGCTTGAAAACTGACTTAATTGTCCTTATTTTCTTTTGTTTATTTCAGACATTTTACAGTAAACACCAGCCAGTGCCAAAAAGTTGTGAGGCTACTTGTGCAAATGTTGTACTCTTAGCATAATTTTTAGATGATTTTGTGTTGTGTGGATTGATATTTGTGAGGTTATGTGACCAAACGGAATATTTACAATACTCCGGTCCTTGGACAAGTGGCTGAGATCACAGAGAAATATTCAATCCCAGAGGGCATGTGATAACAAGAGATATTAAGCGATAGCACCTGGCATTAAGCAGATAAAACATGGACTAGGTGCCTCAGAGTCGTTATAATGTGTCTGAGGGGGTTATCCATGATATTTTGCAGCAGAGTATCTCAAGATACCTACGTACTTGTGATGCATGACAGTGAGTGACATAGTCATGAACATCAAGCCCCATTTCATGTCACCTCACTAAAAAGTGTGAGACCCACTTATGAAAGATGAACAATGCATTCCGGTGACAGAAATTCTATGGGAGTAGGACTCCACCCCAGCCCACACATTGTTAAATAGGGCATGTTGCGATGGAGAGTAAAGCACTTACACCATGCACCTAAATATAGCACTGTAATTCATGGGACAGTATCACATCCTCTGGCGGGTGATATGATCAATAACATGATGTGGCGTGTCCTCCTCTCAGGGTATGTGTAATGGTTTGATATTGTCTGGCTGACAGATCAGGTCAGCTTACATGCTGTCTGGGGGCAGGGGAGGGACGCCTATCAATCACGTCACAGGGTACGTCCCCCACAGGTGTTCACAGGGTATTCTCCTGTGTAATTATAGTGTTAAGCCATAGACTGAGTACCAGCTTTAGACATGTGATATTCACTGACAGTAATCTGCCAGGTGTAATTGTGTGGGAGGAGATGTTCGCCCACTCATTCCTTGAGTCATGTATTGCTACTGAAACCCTATGGGAAGGGACTTAGGAGGTCCCATGGTTTGGTCGCATGGCTTGGATAGGAGTGGGAGCCTCAAGTGATGCATGTCTTACAACTTTTGCACATTTTTCTTTTACGACTTTTACCATTTAATTTTTCCTCTTCACATGTCTTTCAAGAACTTGTATAATTGTTATCAACTATACTTAGTTTTGTTTTATCTTTCTGACTATCACTGATGGCAACATATTTGTGCTACATACAGAAGTTTGCTGACCCAGCAGTCTCAGGTAGTCACTTGCACATGCAACGGTGGCCCATCTCTCATACACACTACTAGACTTGCACAAGTATCTAATTTAATAATTAATAGGTAAAATGATAATTTCTAAAATGTATAAGTATTGTACTGTCTGCTGATCTAGACTTGCCACTTTAAAGGATAGAATTGCCATACATCCATTGGCTCAGCATTCAGTACAGCCTTGGAGCAAGGCTAACATGCTACATAATAATAATAATAATAATAATAATGAGTAAATTTGTCACGCGCCAAACTCCACACCAGCTGGTATGCTCATGGCACTACAAGTAAAGTTATTTGGGTGAGAGTCTAGACAAAGTACTTCTTAAATAGAAAAGTTTTGAGGAGAGTTTTAAGGAGAGCAGGCTTTGGGCTGTTTTAAGATCTTCGGGCAGAGAATTCCATAGAACAGCTTATTGATAGGCAAATGATCTGAATCCAAATCGTTTTAGTCTGTATCTAGGCACTGTGCACAGAATGTGGGACTGGGATCTGAGAGTTCTGGCTGGATTATACTGGCTTACAAGTTCACACAAATAGGGTGCTACACCAAAGATCTGACAAAACCCCATTACAGGTAACGTCAGAACAATAATATTGGAAGGCTTGATTTATACAGATGAAATAAGCTAATTGTGCTGATTGTTAGACATCATGTTCTAAACCTTATTGTTATTTTTTAATTTTCATCATGAAATAATCAAATAAAATTGAACAAGATTGCAGTAACCTTGGCAACTGAGGTAACAGATTATCCTATTTAAACAACTCAAGACTTATATGAGGAGATAGGCTAATGCTTTGTCCCTGAATATATAGCATATTAGTAGTAGTAACAAATGAACCCATTTATATTAAAAAGGAGCACTAGTGAGTTAGGAGATCCTGAACCTGGGGTAATCTAGACTTGTTTCATTTCACTTTAGCATTGCTGGAGGGCTGGGTGGAAGGGAAAATAATGTGGTTCAGGACTGGGAGACAGACTAATGAGGAAATAGAGACTTGTTTACTCGTCCATCGATCCAGGAGCCCAGGTACTACAGCACAGCTCTTATCTAAATCTTACAGTGATTAGCAAAACAACATGATGGCATGCATCAAGGGATGTGTGAGAATCTGTACCAAAATGTTGCCTCATATAAACTTGTCATCCATAAAGTATTTTGTCTTTCTTACTCATCAACTTCTAAAATGCCAGTTGAACAGATAAAACCTTTATAATCATCCTTTATGCATGCTTATGGTAAGTACATTACAAATTGTAACCCATCTTACCAGGTATATATCCTGTAGTCTGAAATACATGTCAGTGCCGGGCAAATTGGGGAGAAATTGTTACTTTGTTCCAAATCGAATTCTTTAAAGTTATTTTTGTAAATTCAGATGTTTTTCAAAATTATGTTTTGAGATAACATTCATTGCTCTAACATGTAGTGAAGCAATGTCTCTTCAAATATAATTTTCTTGTTATCAATTAAAAACAGGTTATTGAAACTAATGAAATCCATGAAATTAGCTGTTTGATTAAAATATTGTCAATTACATAAATTTGGATACTTTTAATTCCTATTCAAGAATATTTAATGACATTTGCTTCAGATTTGGGTCTGAATATTGGCCTCTGAAAATGTCTAGAAAATCACAGATATGTTCTTGAATTTCCTGAAACACTTATTTGTAATAGATCAATAATCTTTCGAGTGTCAATATTGAGTGAGTGAATGAGTGAGTTTAGTTTTACACCACTTTTAGCAATATTCCAGCAATATCATGGCGCTAGCTGTAAATTTAGACCATCCATTAGAAGTCTAGCCCATCTCAGGGGTCGAACGAAAACCTTATTTCATACACTGCTTTAAGTTCAAGCAACTTTTTTTTCTTACAAAATCGATCAGTGCTTATGCTGTTGATCACTGGATTATCTGGTCCAGACTCGATTATTTACAGACCACCACCATATAGCTGGAATTGCTGATTGACGTATAACTAGACTCACTCACTCTTATGAAATCAGGTCCCTGTTCCACGAAGTGATTATAACTATATGACTGTTACGTCTTAGTGTTACAATCTCTTTGCTGGACATGAGACAGACCTTAAAATACTATCTTTGAAAGATCATTATGCCTTGATAATTAGACCGCCTCTGTGGTGTAGTGGTTAGAGCGTCCGCCCGGAGAGCGGAAGGTCGCGGGTTCGATCCCCGACCGCGTCATACCAAAAAGACGTTAAAATATGGTACTTGTTGGTCCCTGCCTGGCGCTTGGCATTAATGGGTACAACAAGGACTGGTCAGTATAATGTGTATGAGTCGGGTATTCATGCTTCACTGTGGCATGGTATCTCAGTGGGCTAGCACTATAAAACCAGCTTCAGTCTGGGCTAGTACAAGCAGCCGCATACACACGCATGCATGTCATCATATGAGCGAAATATTCTCAAGCACGACGTAAAACCCAATTTCACCTCACCTCACCTTGATAATTATAGAAACAAAGGATATGATATGCAGGAATTAGCAGTGACTGTATATGTGATGATCATGCAAAAACAAAGATTTACATTATTCGATTAGATCATGGAATTTTGAATCTACTTTTCACTTCTATGACGTATTTCCCCTGGGCACACCCTATATGTCAAAATGAGTTGCTAGAGTATAGGTTGTATTTCAGTGTGGGCCGATAGTGGTCTCATCTGGACTTGGATCCCTGATGGTGGTAGACTGTACGGTTAGTCTTGTAAACAAATCCTTCGTGTTTCAAAGTAGACATGAACCTGATACAGGGTGTGATTGCCATACTTGTCAAGCTTGTTGGGTGAGGTAACTTCTGTGGTCGGGGATTAGGAAGTGTCTGTGCTTGGTACTTCATACCCACCCACAGACATGTCATTCATTCATTTGAACTGGTTACCCGGGTTTAACCTTACCTTACAAAAATAAGGGTCCAGATGACCCCAAAATTCTAATTTCAGGAGTCTTTATTACAACTTTGAGGGTCTTTTAAAGTCATGAAATGGTCTACTGTACTTGGCCACCCTTTTTACATAACTTGGATTACAGATTTTTTCAACTGAAATGAAGAGTTGGAAGAGGGAAGAAAAAAATCAGTTAACTGCAGGTAATTCAGTTGGAAAAATGTTATTCTGTTAACTTCGGGAGTTATGATTCAATAATTAATTATCTATTTCTGAAATTCAAATACTGTTGTTAAACTTGAAGAATGTTGTTCAGTTTAGAAGTCAAATATTATATGAAAACGTATTGGACTAACGGAGCAAAGGGAACTAACTCCATCACCGGATCTTCGGTTGCAGGCGAAATATTTCAGTAAAACTTCACGTTAAATTACTAAATTTGACCAAAAACAATTCTGCATTTTGTTGAAAACAAATGCATGCAAATCTCGTACCTCTATTCAGCAGTCGGTCATATGTTCTTGTTACGTTTCTGAGGAGATCAAATACATTTCTTGATGGTGTATTTTCAGACGGGAATTTTCATTATGGTCGGAGGCGACATTTGCATCCTCCACACGTATGTGTACGTAATGCCTATTGCCAAAGTAAAAAAGGGACTTGAAAGTGCATGTAGTCAGGTCAATGGATAGATCTTGTTTTGAATTTTCACTTGAAGACCCGAAGGCCGACAAGATGACATCTGTATCATGAATGATGTTATTTTGGCTCAAGAAGTTGCCTATAAAAGGTTTATGTCTACTACACGTAGTTCCTTCCTATTCCCATGTATGTCACAGTCTATGCAAAAGCAAAATGTTTCTGACATGTCGTCAACGTTGAAGGTCTATCAAAATCAAAACCTGTCAGATTCCCATCGTGTTTACCTGCTATTTGCAGACGACGCTAAGAGGGCGCTGTAGTCAGGGGCACGTAACTCTTATTTGTTTACCACAATTACGAGAACGATCGCGAAAGCCATTTCAGCAAATATTTCCTAAACAGGGTAAAAATTGCAGACAAAAATGCCCTTATTTTTTCCTCCCGAGTAGTTTTTACAGAATAATAGGCGATGTTTTGCCCAGTCGGTGGGGAAAACAAATTGGATATTTCCAAAATTTAGAGGGTCAGCGGGTCCGTAATCCAAGTTAGTACAAAGGGTGGTCTTAACATGTAATAATTACATCCATGATAGGAACTGTATATTTCTTGTCGAGAATTTGGTACAACAAATATAATTGTGGGTCCCTCCTGACACAATATATATATTTGTGCGGGCATAGTGTATGTTGTGCATACTGAACATACGTTACACACATGTAAAATCCTGGGTTATATACTTGGTATGTACGCTATGATGCACCAAAGCTCAAGGTTTTCTCTAGGATTCCAAATTGATTGAATTTGTATACAATAGTTGTTTTGTTCCTATTCACAGTTTTAAAACTATTTTTCAGAAAATAAGGCAAAACCTTGCCTTCTTAAACATTTTGCAAATATATGTGTAATGTGCATTTTGTTATAACAAATTGCAATGATGTTTGAGAGCAGTATCAGTCCATTTCTACCATGTGAACTGGAGATATTCATGTTCCAGTTCAGTGGGATGAGAAGGAACTAATAAATGGTAGTCAATAATTGATGTCGATGTGCCCTTGTTTGATCTGTTCAGGCGTACTTGTCAGACCAGGTGTGTGTGTATCTTTCATTGACGGGTTGACAATCAATACTGTAGCCTAGCAGTCCACAGGGGAGGTAACTTGGGGCCAACGAGTTGGAATCCGATGAATACAGTACAGAAATGTTCAGATAATTGTGTGTCCAAAATGCAATATCACACCAAATATTTTACCAGGGGAGGTAACATGGGACCAACTGGTTGGAATCCAAAGAATACAGTACAGAAGTGTTTGGACAATTGTGTGTGTCCAAAATGCAATATCTGACTAATAATGTTTTCTGTGATTAATCAAGGTTACACTATCAAACACGATAGAATTTATACATGCATATTTATTAATCTAAAAAGCATTTATTTTGATAATTCGTGTAGATGTGGAAATGACAGAAGAATCAAATTACCTATCTGTCACTGTTATCAAGTTTCAAGGGGTATATATATTTCACTTTAAAGACAATAAGTAAGCATTAATCCAACATATGTTTTGCTTTTGAGCATATAAATCCATGTGCTGTGAAGAGTGGATGCAACAAATATTGCCTAGCCTCGTCTTTCATCTTCACAGTCTTTCGTGATATGTGATTGGCCCTTTTCATACCACCCACGTAAATTGTATTGACCTTTGATAAAACATGTTTAAAAAAGCGCTGAATTAAAGTTTTTCAGCCAATTTTCTTGTCAAGCTACATTAACACATGTAATTTTGACACACTAATAAACTCACAGTCAATATATAGTGGTTAAGAAGTTCATTACAATGAGATTCATGCTGTAGTAGAGGCACTGAAAATCTATATGCAGCACTTCAGCATAAGGAAAAGTTAAACATGTTGTTGTTGTTGTTGTATTTGTAAATTTGTTTAAGTAAATAAGGATAACACTCTAAACCAGGGCAAAACACTTAAAAAATCTCTACTTGTAAGATGGCACCATAAACATCTGAGGCCAAGATGCAAAAACAGGACACACAGATCTGACTAAGCTGTACTGGAAGTTGACTTACCACATGGTACTCCCTCCTGCAAGATCTTCAGGCCCACTCTAATCAGTCATAATCGTTTCATTCACAGATGTAAGTGAAGGGAACCTGTCCAGGTATTTCTTGTACAGAGAAGGTATTAGTCATGGCTTGCGAATTCTGTAAGTTGCCAGATCAATTAGAAGCCAGACTGGATTCACAGGCACAAGTGGTACTGCTAACTGGAACCTGTTGAAGGGCTCACCTCAACTCAGATTTATCCAAGACAAATTCTTCTTACATTCTTTAATTGTTTCCATTGCATCATTTTGAAAGGAGGATTGAGTGCAGACGTGTTCAAGAGGATGCCTCATAGAAGTACTGAGAGATGGCATGAGAAATATGTATTGTGATCCATTGTTGTTGAAAGTTCGCCCACATTTGGCCACAAGTTTTTCCCTGTGAAAATGTTGGAATATTGGTACAACATTGTGTAGTACTTTAATTTAGAAATGATTTAAGTTGACTGAACAATTTTCAACATTATGTTGGTGTTACAGCTGGAATTTTAATGAGTCTGAAGTGGATTATAGACATGGATAAATCTAAACATTTATGTAAACTTAACTGGTTTCCATAGTTACATGGTATTTTGTTAAATACTTTTCAATGTAATTTAGTTGACAGGAATATAAGTCAAATGAAATTATGTCATAGTATCTCCACTGAAAAGTTATATATGTCTGTGGTGCTGAAACTTTGTTTGAATGATCCCTGTTATGGCACCTTAAGCGTTTCTTACTGAAATCTCAGATTTTAAATATTTACAAAATTATTTCTTTAGGATTCAGTTCAGAGCCTTGTGCCTTTTTTTCCCAGAAGACAAAGGTATGGAAAATATTATGAAGCAGCAGTTACAATCTTATTTGATAAAAGCCAATGAGATTACCGGACACTGTCAAGAAATATTGTATTCAAGCACAAACATCTTTGCATAACCCACCAACTTATTATCCATCACTTCCCACTGTTTGCAAGTGTTCCAGCAGACATTTCACCACACTTTTGAACACAAAAGTATTTCCAAAAAGATATTGTTGCAGATGATAAATAGAAAACATGACATACATTATAAAAGAAGAGAGTGCCTTTTGTTTCATTATAGCTTGTAAATTGATGTTAACATCGTAAGATATGAATAAAGTTGTAAATAATCTCGATTCTCAGTTCACAGTGTTTGAACACAATTGTAACAAACAAATGAACTGATTTGTTGGTCCCAGACACTTGCTGTATATGAGCTGTAATCTGTATACCAAACTAGTTTATGATGACCTACAATATGTGGTCCCTTTGTGTTCATTGTATGTACAGTCTACTGTATCTCCTGTGAAGGTATTAGCCTTGCAGTGTTTGTTATTTATTGTTTGGTCTAACAATTTCAATGTTGATTATATGATATTTGTGCCGATGATAAAGTGTCCTTGTGACTTGGTTGACACAATGTCATGTTATCGTATTCCAATTGCATAGATCGATGCTCTTGCTGTTGATCGTTATATTATTTGGTTCAGAATCAATTATTTACCAACCACTGCCATGTAGCTGGAATTGCTGACTGCAGCATTAAAAAACAACTGTGACTGAGGTTGTGGAATTTGTTATCTCCCCTGATTCTCCATCAGTGCTGCTGAAATTTTCTATTAGTTCTTGGGGATTCCCCTGAAAGAATAAAGATGCAGTCGAATCAGCGATAGAATTCACAGATCACTGTCAAATAACAGAATAATGCTGAGTGTGGTTTTAAGCAACAAAAAAACATAAATAGAAATGGTGTGTCTTGTCAATCTAGTCACTACATGAAGTCTTTGACTGCAACCATGCTGTGATATTGCTGGAATATGGCTAAAAGTGGCATTAACTTAACTCGCTCTCTCACTTTAACTACAAGTTATTTCAATCAAAGACACTACTTGAAGTTTCAAATACAAATTAAGTTGCAGCCATATAACTTGGCCCTACCTCTTGTCTTATTTACAGGAACAGTTTTGATATTTCATGTCAATGAACATTTGGAATAATGGCTAAATGCTCATTTCAAGACTTAAGAAATTTATTCTATTTTATATATTTCTTTCTTTTTTTTTCCAGCAAATTGTGGACAACCCAAAGTTATTTGTTGAAGGTGCAAGTTCTAACGATGTGTCCCAGGGTCGCCTTGGCAACTGCTGGTTTGTGGCGGCCAGTTCCTGTCTGGCACAGTATTCTGAAATCTGGAACAAGGTATGTGCGAGAGCTTTATGGACACTGCTGCGCATGTAAATGTTGGCATTCCTTTTAAACCTATGATATATTTATGGAAAATTTTAGTGCATTTTGTTTAATTATCTTAGTATATTGATGTTTGGGAGTAACAAGAAACACTGACTCACAGTAGCGATTTGTATCACTGAAGCTGAGAAAATTGACCAATGGCTTTAGTCAAGGCAGCATGTCCAAGGCAGGTCACGATTTATTCATGTAGCATTGCACTGGGTATTGACAATTAATGTTATAGTTCATGATATGCTTTCTCGTATACTTACTTTACTGCTTATCTTATACCAACATTCAATTCTATGTTGATCATGAGTAATATCCTGAATAAACTATTCCCATGCTGTTAAGTTTTATATTACTAAAAGAGCTGCATTATTGTCAATTGTTGACGACTGAGAGCAACTTTGTTTTGTCAAATATTTAAGTCCACAAAGTTATCCATGCATTAATGTGTTGCTACTCACCAGTGAGGTGAAATATGAGAATAGTTTTGGAGCTTTTTGCATATTTGCTCACAGTTACATCTCCCATTCTTATTGATAATTGATCAATGTTTGTTCAACAATAATCAATGATCTATATCAATAACCATCTGTAACTCTCACTCACCTCTCCTGTTGGGCAGTGGGTAGGCTAGTGGTCAAAGCGTTTGCTAGTCATGCTGAAGACCCGGGTTCGATTCCCCACATGAGTACAATGTGTGAAGCCCATTTCTGGTGTTTCCCACCGTGATATTGCTGGAATATTGCTAAAAGCAGCGTAAAACTAAACTCAATCAATCTCCTTCTGTTGCTGCAGGTGATCCCAGATGCTGCGGGCCAGGAGTGGGATGATCAGAAGCCGAAAACTACCAAGGAATCTTCCGCTTCATGTTCTGGCGCTATGGGGAGTGGACCGAAGTAGTCATCGATGACCATCTACCTGTGATCGGTGGAGAGCTGGTCTTCATCCACTCACAGAGCAAGAATGAATTCTGGAGCGCTCTGTTGGAGAAGGCATATGCGAAGTGAGTTGATATTGTCAACTTCTAGTTCAAACTGTAACATATCATGAATAAATGTTTGAAATTTGTATAGGAGCATTTCGGAGCCTGAAAGGACCAACAACATCCACTTTCGGCTGTGGATCAAGGTCAGACCAATCATCCAGTTCAGGGATGTGATTAACGAGTAACTCTCTCACATACCTTGGTACACTGAAAATATTCTCATCTGATAGATACACACTGCACATTAACTACCTCGATTTATTTTTAGTCCAATATCCATTCACATGGTGAACATTTAAAACAGCATTGGAATGACTTTGTTGGTAAAATCCATGTTAATAAACAATGTTACCATTATAAATATATGCATTATCAACATTGTGCACTGACTCAGGGTCAATTGTAAATTTTGATTTTGTTCTTACTTTCTGTAACATTGTTTGAAATGGATATTTTTCTCATATTGCACCAGATATTCAAGAAATGTAAACATTTTTCAAGTTTTATTTGTGTCCATGCCCTATGCCGTAATCCTTTCATACAAAATTGACACAAATTAAGTATCGTGATATGTTTCATATCATCGACAAAGTGTCAGGATACACATTGTGTCAGAAGATAGTCATATCTTGCCATCCTTACCAGTAACACAGACATAGAGTAAGGCCAGCCCTGAGACTAAACTCCACAAGGAGCTATCATTTACATCAGGATTTAGACCCATGAAGATCCAGGTTAGAATTGATCTTCAGTAACCCATGCTTGTCGTAAGAGGCGACTAGTGGGATCAGGTGATCAGTCTTGGCTGACATATGTCATCGTATCCTAGTTGCGTGGATCGATGCTCATGCTGTTGATCCCTGAACTGTCTGTTCAAGACTCAATTATTTACAGACTGCCGCTATATAGCTGGTATATTGCTGAGCGTGGCGTAAAACTAAACTCACTTACTACATGTGGATCCATCTCATTTTCCCCGTGTCTTCAGATTCTTCGGATGCTATGAGTCTCTGGATGGTGGGGACTTGAATGAGGCTCTGGAGGATTTCACTGGTGGTGTGTCCGACACATATGAGATGGAAAAGATGGGGGTGGCAACCGAGCCAGAGAAGCGGGCGGAGTTCTTTGCCCGAATGCAGAAAGAAATGGACAGGAGGTCTCTGATGGCAGCATCAATTCCAGTGAGTGGATTCTGTCATACCCGATTAAGACCTTGAATCCCAATCGGGGCAATAGGGTAGCCTAGTTGTTAAAGCTTGTATTCTACCATGACTTCAGTAAATACTGGATTGTGATTGGTTAATTGAAGTCATTCAGGGGTATATAATCACGTTATATACCTCTGATTTTCCAGCACAGTATGTATTTTTTTAAATATCTTAACGCGATTATGGTAGAATTGGGATAAACATACTGTGTTTGAAAATCAGATGTTCATAAACACCTGTTCATTATACACTTTAAAGCATTTACCAAAGAGTTCTGACATACTTCATGTAAAACAAATCACACTCGGATGAGGTTCTCTGTACTCAAGGAATCAAACCCCCAAAAAGGCAATAACTTCACAGTGAAATTGTGTAAGCTTTTCAAAGGGAGGTAATTTTATAGGTTGATAGCCTGCCTTTACACACATATGTTATGGACCTGCCTCATTTCAGGCTGAATCTGCCCAAGAGATGGAAGCCAGCACAGACATGGGTCTGGTCAAAGGCCATGCCTATGGTGTGACCTGTGTGAAGAATGTCCACCTGGAAGGATCGTCAGGACTGTTCAGCATGTTCAATCGTCCAAAACTGGCAATGGTTCGACTTCGTAACCCTTGGGGTCAATGTGAATGGAAGGGAGCATTCAGTGATGGGTATGTCTGAACTGAATTAGAAATATTGCAAGGAAGCTCATTCAGTCTGTTAAGGACAGTTGTTTGGCAATAACCTGGGTGGAATTTTCTTACAGGTGAATAAGTACACAGCTCCTCATGGACTTTGATGGGCAGTTGGGTAGTCCAGTGATTAAAGTGTTTGCTCATTCCGCCTATAGTGTCCTTCACACCACGTGACATTGCTGAAACATTGCTGAAGGAGGCATAAAACTATATTCAGTCACAGGCCAGAAGGAGATATTGCTGAAATATACCTAAACCTGTGGGTCAGTTGTGACGAAGAAATCTTTGGCATCCCATTAGTCGAATTCAGTATTACATTGCGTGTGGAAACTGAATTCTTTATCGCGAGTAGAAATGTTGTAATTAAAAGTTAACTGTGTTGTTAATGGTTGTGGTGCTTCGGAAACCAACTGTGTTATGTATGCGATTAGCATTTTCTACCTTTCCCTGTTTTGAATTCAGACCAGAACAGTTGTCTTGCTCTAATAGTGCACCACATGCATGCAGCGGATGTCTACTGCAAACATGTAAATGTTCCTTACGGGGAATGTTTACAGGTTCATTGACTTGTTTTGTGATATTTCACATGTGAATTTTTATTTTCAAGATCTCCTGAGTGGGAGAAAATTGACAAGAATGATCAGAAGAAGATTGGCTTGACTGTTGATGATGATGGTGAATTCTGGTAAGAAAAACTTTCAAAGTTTAAGTAACCTTTGTAAACATATGTCAATGATGCAACTGAAAGAAAAAGATATTTAGAATATGTAATATTGAATGTAAAATATTGGTTTCTTTCTTCTGGTCATTGCATTGAACTTCTCTTAAGTTATCATGGTTTTACATAATGCGGAAATATGCGTCCAGGACACAAAAATGTATAGAATGGATGCAAATGAAAATATGTACTGCACCCGGAGGACACACAATATTATCTTACCTCACACATAAATGTCGCTTTCTGATTGGCTGAGCGCAGTTCTATTATTTTCAATGTACCCCGCTGACAAGCGAGTAACATTTCAATGTACCCCGCTGTCAATGGCAACTCATTTGGTACCTCGTGGTAGTAATTCTTTATCTCGAATAACATTGAATCACGTATGATGTACGGAAATTACCGATGTTTTGCGAATGCAAATCGATGGAAGGGAGATAACTCTAAATCTGTTTTTCTTGTCAGCAAAATGTAGCAATGGCTACAAAAAGATTTGTACACATGCTTCGAACAATTCAAAATTAACATTAAGGTGTTCGGTAAGATAAATACGTTGTTCACTGGTCCCTTGGGGCCCATGGGTTGATGTACCATCGATGTTTGTTTATGTTCCCCTCGCCCTTCAGACTCAGGGAACATAAACAAACATCAAGGGTACATCAACCAATCCTCCCACCCCCTCCTCCTACCCCCACCCCCGAGGGACCAGTGAACAACTTATAATATATAAGTGAAATATTAATTAAATATGAATTAAAGTAATTTTCACAGGGCCCTCATATTTTATGTAAGGATCTTTGAATTTAGTAATTGGCGTATTCTTTAGACTCCTAGTTTGGAAGATTCAGGACATGTTCTGAGATGCAGTATTGGGTGCTAGTAGACATGGTGGCGGTGGGGTAGCCCAGTTGTTAAAGCGTTCGCTTGTCACGCCGAACACCCGGATTCAATTCCCCACATGGGTACAATGTGTGAAGCCAATTTCTGGTGTCCCCCGCCGTGATATTGCTTTAATATTGCTCAAAGCAGCATAAAACCAAACTCAATCACTAGTTGACAGGGGAGAAAAGATGTGATTGCTGACAGCTCTTTTCGGCGTATTTAACAAGAGGTCTACACACAGTAATCTTAATCTGGATCTAAAGCCAATGCCAGGATAAATGCATACGGTTGAATTGTAAATATTCATGTCTGTAGATGTTTTATCTCACTATCTTGGGAAGCTATTATAACAGTTTTTCACTCACATACTGTCTACATGAAACTGTGTAGGATGACTTTCGAGGACTTCTGCAAGTACTTCAAACAAGTTGGAATCTGCCGTAACGTGAACACGTCTTTGTTCACCCTGACCAAAACATGGAACGAAGGTCTGCATCACGGGGCCTGGAAGAAGCCGAACAGGGCAGGGGGCTGCCTCAACAACCGGGACACCTTCCTCAACAACCCACAGGTACGGAGTAAGGTTATCATGGAAGAAAAGTCCCAACTATAGTTTACCCATGGAGATCCGGGTCAGAATTGGTCTTCAAATTTGTCGTAAAAGGCCACTAATGGGATCAGGTGGTCGGGCTCACCTACTTGGTTGACACATGTCATTGTATTCCAATTGCGTATATTGATGCTCATGCTGTTGATCACTTGATTGTCTGGTCTAGGCTTGATGATTAACAGACCACCGCGATATAGCTGGAATATATCTGAATGCGGTGTTACACAACAAATGAAATGAGCCTGTAGCCATCTACAACCAATTTCTATGTCAATCCTTGACAGTGAAGTAATGCTCATATCATACTTTTAAGTTTTGTGTCTTAAGTCTTTGTTGTGTGGCCACCATGTTCATGGTAAGTGTTGAGTAAGTGTAGAACATGGTCTTGTGATAAGACCAAACTTCTGACTTACTTTCAAGTCTAACATCCCTCTACACTTGTAACTCAGCTGCCTTACCACAGACACAAGACAGCAAGACTGTGTTCATATCAAATCTGCTAAACTTTTCCTATTGCGCATGTCGGATAAGCCGGGAACATTCTTTGTGTTTCGTAGAATGTGAACCTGTGCCAACCAGCGTGCCAGGTTGTCTTGTTTATGTGGATGTAAACCTGTGAGTAGAATAAACAAACAAAGTGTATGCAATGGTTGTTAAGATTGGCATCCATGTTACATGTTTGACATCTGTTTGCAGTATGCATTTGACATCAGTGGGGAAGAGGAGGAGTTTATGGTCCACTTGAGTCAGAAGAGCACTCGGACCAAGGAAGGCTCCACCAACGAAACTATGGGCTTCACCATATTCAAAGTAAGTCTACACTGCTATGGATGCATATTTACTGGTTATGTCATTCTCAGCTGTAATGTTGGGTAGCCTAGTGGTTAAAGCATCCACTTGTCACGGTGAATTCCTGGGTTCGATTCCCCACGTGGGTACAATGTGGAAGTCCATTTCTGGTGTCCCCTGTCATGTTATGGAATATTGCTAAAAGCAGCATAAAACCCAACTCACTCATTCCCATTAATATGAATATCATTATACTCCAGGTTGAGATTAACAGACGGTACAGAATGCATGATCTGAGTCACCACGAGAAGCTAGTGTCGTCCGTCTTCAGGAACAGCCGGGTCCATCTTTATGAGGCCAACAGCCACAAAGGGACGTTACGTCATCGTCCCCACTACCTTTGAGAAGGATATTGAGTCAAACTTCCTCATCAGAATCTACACAGATAGTGCTAACAACTTCAAGTGAGTCTACAACTTGAAAACAGTCCGATAGTATTATCCTATTTAACAATAAAAATTAGTCCTTGTGTTTTTCAGACGCTAAGAACATGCATTGATTTCTCAATTATTATATGAACAATTGTAGAACATGTCACTATATTATTAAAGACAAATTAGTCATAAGCACATACCATCATCCAATACATGTGCTATTCTCCACGTTATAGTGCGAGTAAACACTGCCTTCTGAAAACATCCCTCCAAGGATATATTATGAGATTAAATTGTATAATTTATATGCTATAGTTTTATGATAATATTAATGTTATTGTAATGAATAACATCTGTCAGTATTCTTTAGCCTAACTCCTTACCTGGTGGGGTAGCTTTCAACATGGGTACAATGTGTGAGGCCCAGCTCTGGTGTCCCCCACTGTGATATTGCTGCTAAAGGCGGCGTAAAACTAAACTCGCTGCTCAGTTACTCCTTACTGTATCAGATTTGATGGTGTTTGTGTTTCCCCCGCAGGCACCTGGATCAGGATCAGCCACAGAAGAGTTGGTGGAACTGCTTGAGCAGTGAGCCAGTCATGGTTACACACATCAAGGTCATAGGAGCCCATGGTCTGGAGAAACAGGACACAGCCGGTAAGTAGGTCAGGGTGTCTTGAGCTATTGGTAGGTAGTTCAGGATGTTTTGGGATGCTGGTAGGTAGGTCTGTGTATTGGGGATGTCTGGTTATTAGGTCAGGATGTGCTGATAAATGGGGATGCTGGTGCTGGTTAGTAGGATTCAGGATGTCTTGGGCTGCTGATAAGTAGTTCTGCTGAGGATGTCTTGGGCTGCTGGTAAGTGGAGTCTTCAGCTGCTCAGATGTCTTGGGCTGCTGGTAATTAGTAAGGTAGTTCAGGATTGTTTGGGCTGCTGGTAAGTCAGGTCTTGGGCTGCTGGTTAGGAGTCTGCTGGTTGGGGTTATTAGGTCAGGATGTCTTGGGCTGCTGGTAAGTAGGTCAGGGTGTCTTGGGCTGCTGGTTATGGGGTCAGGGTGTCTTGGGCTGCTGGTAGATAGGTCAGAATGTATTAGGTTGCTTGTAAGTAAGTCAGGATGTCTTGGGCTGCTGGTAAGTAGGTCAGGGTGTATTGGGCTGCTGGTAAGTAGGTCAGGATATCATTCCCAACTGATAAAGAACTGGTGAGGAACATTTCTTTAGAATGAACTAAACCTTTTCTCTTCCCACACTCACAAGGCCAATTTTAGTAATAATATACTTCCCATCAAACTCACTAGTGTAAATATAGCCACTTACTTCAGGCAACTGTTCTAAACTACATTTTGCAAAATATTCCATGCTGTTTAAAGGTACTGTTTACACATGAACTGATGTATTGTAAAACATTCGTAACGTTGAAAAGGCTATTGTCATGAGTTCAGTAAATGATAAAAATTGGTGAAAATTTGCGAATTCTTAACAAACCTTTACACCAAAACGCAGCTGTTCACATGCACGATATTTGCACATGCTTTTCAGCAATTTGATACATGATCCTCGTGCAATTCATCTGCATATGGTTTGCAGTTGGTTCCCCCAAGTTAGTGGAGAAATCTATATTCGATGTAACCGTATATATACACATAATATATAGTGAGTGTTTAAGTGAGTCTAAGCCTTCGATGGGAAGTATATAACTCTGTTTATCATATACAGGTGGTCTTTGACTAGTTATTGGCACACATTTGATTTAATTAAACAATTCAGGGAATTTGCTTCAGACAATTTGTATTTATGTAAGTTTATCAGCTGTTGATAGAGCATTCTGCTATATCATTACCAAGTTTACATCTTCAGAACATGGTGGAAGAGGATCATCCTCCTCCAAAGCAAACCAGTCTGGAAGCCTGTAGTATTAAGCTTTAATCAGGTAGTACACAATAAAGACCATGTGAGTCAACCAGTAATATCACATTCCCCAGTTAACTGATGCGTTTGCCTCCAGGTGGCGCTGACCCTTACGTCATCATCAAGTGTGAAGGAGAGACAGTGCGGACCACAAGCTGCAAGAACACCATAGACCCGAACTGGAACCAGAGTGCTGTGTTCTACAGGAAGAAGCCCCTCGGTGCACCGATCAAGATCCAGGTCAGTGTCTTATAGCATAGGGAGATAAAGAGACAGTGCTTCTTTTAGTCTTAAGCACAAGCAGGTCTCTCGTGTCTCCGGTAAACCAGGTCAGGTTGCATATCACCCATCATAACAGGCATGCAACATTGCTCGTAGTTAAACCAACTCATGCTTATTCTGGGAAGAGAGGTCCCAGGCAACCTATGATGGTTGTAAAGATAAACCCATTGGAATTGATCTTCAGTAACCCAAGCTTGTCTTAAGAGGCGACTAACAGGATCGGGTGGTCAGGCTTGCTGACTTTGTTGACACATCATTATGTCCCAACTGCGTAGGACCCGTGTAGATCCAGGTTAGAATATTGATTTTCAGTAACCCATGCTTGTCGTAAGAGGTGACTAACGGGATCAGGTGGTCAGGCTCGCTGACTTGGTTGACACATATCATCGGTTCCCAATTGCGTAGATCGATGCTCATGCTGTTGATCACTGGATTGTCTGGTCCAAACGCGAATATTTACAGACCACCGCCATATAGCTAGAATAATGCTGTGTGCGGCGTAAAACTAAACTCACTCACTCACCTAACTGCATAGATTTATGCTCATGCTGTTGATCACTGGATTGTCTGGTCCAGATGCGAATATTTACAGACCACCGCCATATAGCTAGAATAATGCTGAGTGCGGCGTAAAACTAAACTGACTCACTCACTCACTCACTCACTCACTCACTCACTCACTCACTCACTATGCTGGTCGTATTAGATGACAATGGTTCTTGTGATCAGACTCGATGACGTTGTTGACATATACCAACTGTAATGTCAATCACTGGGTTGTCTGATTCAGAGTTGATATACACAGACCACCATGATATTAATGGAATGTTGCTAAGTGGGCTTATAAACAACTAACCAAATCAACAAAATATTCATAATATAACAAGTGGTTTGTCTCAGCAAAATTGATAATCAAAAGGCCACATTGATGAATCTGGAATGTTGCTGACAGTGGCATAATACACTAATAATATTAATGTAAGGTGGGATAATTTTTGGGAAGGCATGAATAAAATGGCAACATTACCCACACGACAGCTTTTCTACCTATTATACATACAGATTAATGAAAGTTATAACATTATTGTATTTGTAGATCTGGAACAACAATCTCTTGAGGGACGAGTACATGGGCAAGCATGTGTTTATGAGTGCTGATGAATGCACCCACTCAATACAGGAAGTGGGCCTCGTTGGACGCAAGAAGGAGCAGGGAGCCGCAAGGCCAGGCAAAGTCCGTGTGGAGATCACACAGAGCAAGACCCTCTCTACAATCTAAACATTATCTGCTGTTATCAGAAACCTGGTGCTCACAATATTGTTACATTGTTAGGCTTGTGGATCCACTCACAACACCTGTAACACCTGTTTCAAAATGTTACCTGTAGGGATTTACCTGAATGTATTTCTTCGATTAAAAATGGTGATCTATATCACTCTTTATCCCTGGCATTTAATAACAAAGATAATAAAAGTGTCGAATTTTATGTATCAAAGCTACCAGTATTTAATTCAGGCTGGGCAAATTTTAAAGGCACTTTGGTTTAAGTTTTCAACATCAGAGTTTAATCAAGGAAATACAGTAATTTGAAGCTTTTGTCATATTCCTCCACTGTGGTGTTTTCTTACACATGGCTTTACTGTTCTGTCTTTTTATTGGAATTACAATACAGTTCTTTTGTGTACGTTTTGAAAATGATGACACACCATTAACTGTTACGTGTGTCTTGGAATAACTTTCTGATGTTCACCTCTGTCAAGACGTCAGAAACTTATGAATGAGTGGCTATAGAAGGTAACAAGTTTATGTTCTGCTTGAATATGTTATTCACAGAGTACTTTGCAAAAGTGTTTCATAACTGCGATTTATTACTCAGAACGAATAGATCATGGACTTGTAAGTATATAACAAGCAAATTGTAATGTGCTGATTTATTAACAAGTGCAAATTTACAAAACCACTGTCTTTCCTTGTGAACTTATTCTCTTGTTAGTCTCATGATGTGAATAGTTACTCATTGATATTGACTTTTAAACTTTTTTAATTATCAGTGTTTGCTTTGTGAGTCTGTTTGTATTGGATACAAGTAAACACGGGATAACTTTTCAATTTCCAACCAGTGTTACTTGTCTTTATACATCTATGTGGTTGTTACTTGCTAGGTATTTGTACATAGCGTATTCACTCTGAACCCTTTGTCTTGTAATGTGAAACGTTATGTTTGGATAGTGCATGACTATGTAGGCATTTGAAAAGATGTAGCATAGCATTCTGAGTAAAATTTACTTTCTCTTCCTGCACTGAGTCATGTGATTTTAAATTTTCAAGGAGGTATTTTATGCTAAAATATAAAAATGTTAATTATTTACTTACCGTCCAAATCATAAATGCATTTAAGGAATTGAATATTTCTGATATTAAATCTAAAATAGAGTTACATACCACTTTCTGGGTTTTCATGGTTTTCAAGAAGTCTTCATTTTGCATCTTTAGCAAGAACAGTACAATATATCTGTTGCAGAAAATAAGTCCTTTTAGAAGATGTTAGATAGTCATGTATTTAGTTGTCCGATCAAGGCAATGGTAGGGAACCTAATGCTCACATTGATTAGTCCAGGGCCAGTATTGTTTATAGTGAAAACATTCTTGGTTTCCAAGCCTAATAGTAGTAAGGGCCATGCAATAGGCTAGTTAATGTAGAGGTATGCATATACACATTTGTGAGGGTTTTGTATTGCTGTGATAGTTACTGTTGCTTGACTGCTAGTCCTTGCTTCTTGTCTTGCCACCACTTTAGCAGCTACCAGGATGTGTGTATAACACTTACCAGGATATATACACCCATAATAACTACCAGGAATACAGGACTGTACTGCCTACCTACATATTGTATATTGCCTCCAGACAGGCAACAGGAATTACATCAGGATGACCTTTCTTCTCAGATAAATAATCAATCAGGAAAGGTTTATTTCTAAAATATTGTTTTATAGTGTGATCAGACAGGAACCAAAGCACCATCAGAACAAGTGTTGAGGATGGACTTCCTTTTGAATAGTCAGCATGTGTAATTAGGAGAGTTATCAGAGTTCAAGTCTCTCTACCCAGAACTAGGAACCCCAGGAAGTGCTGCAGTTTAGCACAAATATGTTGAGCTAAATGATGTGACAGATCTTTTGCACAATTCATCATAATATTGTAAACCTGCCAATTCACCCTTTGGTGGAGGAAAATAGTAGTTAGTAGCCTCAATGTCTCATCAATTTGCTTGAACAAATCCTATCCTGCTAAATATGTACTCGACATGTAACCCATATTGGCAGTGATGGTGCAGAGGGAAGGGAGAGTGCCTATTTTTGTACCATTGATAATGTACACTAACATGTAGAATCACTGCATGCGGTTGTTAAAGGGGTAAGGCTTCATATATTGTAAGCCCACATCTCTGATGTAATGCAATTCTTTTACGACGTCTACTGTATCTTGCACTGGGAAGGTTGTATATTCTTTATAATCTTTTCTATTTTATTACTTTTGTTGTCATTTTCATATGTTAATAAACATTTTTGTATATTTTATTTTACATGTATGTTTCATTACATCACTCATAGATCTTGTGTTTGGACATGTACCCATGTGCATCAACTTTAGATGCTATGATTTATGATGCTGTCCTGTAACTTAATATATTTTAATAACCTACATGACACAACAGATTCAATGAAAGGAACTTTTTCTGGTGGAACAAATTATTTTAAGAAGTACCCTTAAGGCTGATATCACGAAACATTGTGTGTATCATATTTATTAATTCTGAGACAAACATGTTGTTTTCACACCCTTAGTTTTGTCTAAATTTCATGTTATCATCTTTACAACATCTGTCCAACTTATAACTGCTGACATTTTTTTAACATGAATTTTTAAAGGTTTTCATAAGGTTGATCTAATGAGTCAACTGTGTGTGGTTAATGAGACGTCATACTTGAGTGATTTATTTAATATGATAACGGTGTAATATGGAGTTCTTCAGTGCTACACAATGTCTCATGCTTCAGAGAAAATACTTTGACCTTGAGTTAAGAATCTCATGATTATCCATATGCTTCAATTGTTTTAGTTGTAGATAGTGTAGACATCTCAAATAACTGGCACATGACTGTCATCTGTGGCACCTAGATTCAGCCATGTTCATTAAACCTCATGCTGTGTTTAATAAACATTTTGTTCTCGATTCCTTTCTTGATGCAGTTTTTGTTTAGAGGGGATTATTTCTGGCTAAATTCTGGCTAACAGGTTTCTTCCAAAGTCTCCAATGTGCTGTATCTTGCAAGATATATGAGTGAGTGAAGTTAGTTTTACGCCGCACTCCGCAATATTCAAGCTATATGGCGGCAGTCTGTAAATAATCGAATCTGCACCAGACAATCCAGTGATCAACAGCATGAGCATCGATCTAAGTCATTGGGAAGCAATGACGTGTCAATCAAGTCAGCGAGCCTGACCACCCAATCCCATTAGTCGCCTCTTACGACAAGCATGGGTTACTGAAGATCAATATTCTAACCCGGATATATGGTAATTAGAGAGAGACCATCTCTGCTTACAATACCAATGTTTCATAATGTGAATGTTATCAAATAAAAGCAGCAAAAAAGCACCTACATGATCATAACAAATATCTGCAAACTGCAATTGTATTATTACAATTTTGTAATCAGCACATTTGTGAAACATTATCAGCTAATGATGAGACAGGTGATTATCCTGACAAACAGGTGGCACAAGTCACAAACACATGCATTGGCATGTCAATTGTTCTGACTATAACAGAGGCGGTAACCTCCCAAACCCCCTACATCCCACAACCCCTACAGCTTATAACAACAAAGTTCATGGTCCAGTGCACTGCTAATCTGCCTGTTACCTATTTCAGACAATGGACCATGCCAAACACTTAGAAGTTAAGAGAATGATTGAAATGAGCAATAACAAAACTAAGAGTTTGAGATAATGGTTTTAGTGGATTATAACAAAAAATTAGTTTAACTAATTGTAGGAATACTGGGCTGTAGGGGTTATGAGCAGTAGGGGTTTTGGAAGACAACCGAGGCGGTACTGGGCTGTAGGGGTTTGGGGAGACAACCACAGAGGCGGTAGGGGTAGCCTAGTGGTCAGGCGCATAGCTAGCCAATTTTTTCATGTAAGCCTGATAGGTAGCAAAGCTTTATACATGTATTTATATTTAGATGGTATTGAGGGCTTGCTCAACTTTTTTTAGCAACAATCATGTGTAAGCCCGGGCTTATTTTTATGTAATGGTAGCTAAGCCCCTGGTGATTAAAGCATTGGCCCATCACACTGGAAACCTGGGTTCAATTCCCCACATGGGTCCAGTGTGTGAAGCCCATTTCTGGTGTCCCCTGCCGTGATATTGCTGGAATATTGCTAAAAGCAGCGTATTAACTAAACTCACTCACTGTGACTATAAGACTGCAGGAACACATGGTACATAATAAAATAGAAAAATTGCATTGGTCATCATTTTTGTCCCTGACGCATTACATTTTGAGAAACAGAACTGGTGCACGTTAGAATGGTATTTCTTGCTGGTTGAGTGGGTGGAATCTGCATGGTGTGATTATTAGCATCTGCGAGCTACAAAATTAGGAAATATAAATGGAAAAAAAATATACATGTGAGAAATAACTAAAAGCTGATACATTCAGTTATCACAATATGATGTCATCAAAAGGAAAAACCAACAGTATGACATTTTCAGCGCCATTCTGCATGTTGTAAATATTTAAGACCACCAACAATAGAAGGTCAAACTGAAACATAACCCAAGAAAAACACATTAATGTTGACTCCTACAGTTATCTGAATAAAATTGTTTTGATACATTTTATAACTAAATTAATACATTTTAAGAACCGAAGACCTGAGAAAATAAACCTGTGTTTATCAGCCAGCCAGAGAGTCATTTTACACACAATATGTACAAAATTATAATGTATGCAAATAACTTTAATAAGGTACACAATCTAATACAGCAGTTTACATGCATTGTATGACTGAGTATACCCAACACACTCTCAATACATTACCTAGTAGGGGGTGTCACAGAATATACAGGGGCGGTGGGGTAGCCTAGGGGTTAAAGCGTTCGCTGGTCACTCACGCTGAAGACCCGGGTTCGATTCCTCACTTGGAAACAATGTGTGAAGCCCATTCTGGTGTGCTCAGCTGGAATATTGCTGGAACATTGCTACAAGCGCGTAAAACCAAACTCACAGAAGATACACACAGTATACATAGCCATAATGCATATTCAAACAGGGTAGTAAAGTTTTGAAGTAATATATTATAACACGAAAGTCGAAGATACTAAAGTTTCTCATCTGAGTAAATACACAATGTGTTTATTAGTCAACCACAGAATGGTGTGTGACTGTTATACGTAGTTCATACCAATCATTTTGTCGTTTTTATGAGACAAAGGATCATACCGGTCAGAAAAACAAAAACATGTTCCCATCGTTGTCACTGCGAGAAGTTTACCCACATGGGTACAATGTGCATAGCCCATTTCTGGTGTCCCTCGTCAAGATATTGCTGGTTAATGCATGTCCTCGTGTAATTGCGCAGATCCTGATGTCGATCACTGGATTGTGTCAGTCGGAGTGAATCGGGGATTCGAACACGTGTTGATCCCACGTACCCACATGAACCTGCATATGTTCAACTGTGGCATATGTTGGGTCACCTCCGACCCTCTCATGCAATGGGGTTAAGTAAGGTATATATAACTGTATCTCTTTAGCTGATCCACCTCGGGACTTTCCCTTACTTGTGTACTCAAGTTTCAAATACCATGAATATTCATATTTTAACAATTAAATTTCGTTTCTTTTGTCACCAACTCTTGTACAAACAAACATGGACGTTTAGTACTTGACAATGTATGAGTGAGTAAGTATGGTTTCAGTCCGCCATTTGCAATATTCCAGCAATACACGATCCGATACACCAGAAATGAGCCACACACACTGTACCCACCTGGAGAATGGAATCCGGGGGGCCTTCGACGTCACGAGTTAAAGCTTTAACCACTACCTCGCCGCCTTTTATGGCTTTAAAATGATATTTTGAAGAACTGATTCAACGCATTAAACAGGAAATTATGGCAAAACCTCAAAGTTCTGTATTTCAGATAGCTAATGATGACTAGAAACGTGCTTAAATACACATTTAATAAAATACTGCTTAATTAAGTTTGTCTCTTAAACTACTGTCGCGGCCATGAAGTATATCTGATTCGAACCACTGGAAAGATCAGCTGTTCTGAATCGGTGGTAAGACGCATGTGGAGTTTCACCTGTTACAAAACCAGTACATCACGCTCGAGTGAATGGTACCCGTGAAGATCCGGGTTAGAATTGATCTTCAGTAACCCATGCTTGCCGTAAGAGGTGACTAACGGGATCGGGTGGTCAGGCTCGCTGACTTGGTTGACACATGTCATCGTATCCCAATTGCGTAGATCGATGCTCATGCTGTTGATCACCGGATTGTCTAGTCCAGACTCGATTATTTACAGACCGCCGCCAAATGTCTGGAATACTGCTGAGTGTGGTCCTGGGAGGGCATCGAATGAGTTGAGTTCCAATAACTATCAAATCGCATTACGTTTTGAGCAAAAATACCCTGGCTATTTCGACATAAAACATCTACTTTAAAAAAAAGGACTGACATGTATTGTCTTTGAAAAGAAATAATTGAACACTGAAGTAAATGATTTTTATTGCTTCACTCGTCTCGCCGAAGACCCGGGTTCGATTCCCCACATGGATACAATGTGTGAAGCCCATTTCTGGTGTCCCCTGCCGTGATATTGCCAAAAGCGGCGTAAAACCCAACTCACTCACTCACTGATTCTTATTGCCTGCTTTTGTTTTTAACGGTACAATTCGAAAATTACCTAGAGTAGTGTCCCTTGATTCAACATGGCGGTAAAGTCGAAATATTGGAGACTTCGTATATTGGTTTTCACGTTTGCTTTGAAATATGTTCCTCGCAAGCAGTGAGGACACTATGTGATTGTGAGATTTTATTTACATGTTGTTATATCGACTTGAGATCGAATTATGCTTACGCACTATTGCTTAAATAGCACAGCTGTCAAAATACAAAGTCCCAATATTCTTTAAAAAATATCACTTACTCATTAGTCATAAGGCAAGGCAGCTCCGGAAAGGCTGGCAACCCAGAGTAAAATTGAAAGTAAGTGGTTATTTCTGTTACTTATATAATATACATTGTTCATTCTGCGTCTGGTGGTCAGGTTCCCATGACAAAATGTAAATATATGTTATCGATAAAGGTTGACAAGCCTATTCGCAATAACTTTGGATTGTAAAATGGGCTGGTTATGACCATATAGACATGGATTCAGTTACACTGATGATTTGCCGATAACTAATGCACCGTGATGTAACTTATTTGAAAAGACGATAATTTGTTAGGTCAATCAGGGATAGAAATGTTTTCTAAGTGTGCCTTAGCTGCCCGAATATTTTGACTGTACAGTAAATGAAGTGTGCCCACATGTTCAGTGCAATAAAGGACTGTGAATGATGATGATCACTTGAAATTTGGTTAGTAAACAACAAATATAACATGTTTTCTGTTATCACTGATATGTCTTCTGAAAGATGATTTCTTTAAGATTCATTCTGTTTTGCAGCCCCTTTAATAGCTAAGAATTTTGTGACAGGTTCTGTTCAATATATCAAATGTCCTCTTCAAAACTATTAGTACCCCATCACTATAAATGGAACCTGAAAACAACCTGATTTCAAATCCATCATATTTCCAGTGATGTCCTGGGCGATAAAGTCCATAAATGTTTTTACTTGTTTGTCATTTGTGTACATGTTTAATCAAGTGATGATGAGTTATGTCTCTAAAATATCTGATAAAGGGCAAAAATGTTTTCCGCATTTCATATTTACTGTGCCATTAATTGGAGTATTTCAAACCCTGTCAATATAGTGATGTGTTAGAAAGCTACCCATACCATGACTGTACAGTATCGATACATTTCAGTGCAGTGTGGGATATTTTTAAAAGCTGGTTGCTCATAATTTATCAAACGAAAGTGATGTCATTCTGTTTTGCCGGAAAGTTTTTGAACCTGTCATGGAAAATGTAAAATACCCATCTTTAAAAAGGAAGAAAAATGTCAAAATAATTACTCTCTAGTCAATCATGTCTATTGTAAAGAATGTCAGAAAGCTGATAATCAAACTGTTTTGCATCATTGGTTAATTCCTGAAATATCTTCCATGACAAAACCGTGTGACACTTAACATGACACCATCTCTCAACTCCTCATGTCTTGGTTAGCTTGAACTTGGATAAAATGCTGTTACCATGATCAGCAATGTCACTGTCAAAATTTCTTAGTGAGTTAATTAGGTGACAGCTTGCAGCTGAAACAATAATGCCTAATGGTATAAAACATGGTAAATGTTCCACTGATTTGACAGTACATGGATTAACTTCATTATGTGCTAGATGTATCTCTTACAAAGTATGTGTTGTGTTCCTTCTTCCAAACAAAATACTTTGTGCATGTCATCTTTTACATTTTGTATGATCTCTTGTTATGTAACATGTCCAATCATTTGCTAATCACAGGACTAGACGAAATATGTTTTCACTAGTTGTCAAATATGATATGCCAATGAGTTGCTGTGTCTTGAAAGAAGTGAGTAGTTGTGAAGATATTTGATGGGCTCTACAAATTTAGTTGCAGGTTGTGAGTGAGACCCTGGTACCAACGATGGAGGAGACGGTGGCTGTGAAGGAGATGTTTGATGGGCTCTACAACATCATTGTGGGGCCAGGCTTCTACACAGTCAACGGAGCAAAAAAGAAGAGAACGAAAGTTTCTAAATCTAGTCTCCAGAGTATGGGATCGCATGAGGATTTGATGACTTCAGTTTCGGATCAAGAGAGTTCAAAGGAAGAAAAGGAATATAGACCATCCACTGAGAGTGTAGGAGATTTTGCATATAAATCAATTGCAGGAAGTGATTCAGATATTATTTGTGATGATAATGCGAGTAGCATTGTTGGCCCAAACACAGTTTTTGTTTCACATGAACCATCGATTGACATTCCAAGAACTGAGGGTACTGTGAGTTCAGAACACAAGCACAACAATGTGTGTGACACAGCTGTTCTTTTACCAGGTAAACAGGCAACTGATGACAAAATTGTTTGTGCTTCTCTCAAGTCAAAATCATATGTGACAAAGGAGCAAGAATGTGCATCAAGGTTTGGCTACAGTAAACAACCTACTGACTTGACACGTTCAAGTCGTGGTAATGGCAGCAAAAACAGCACTGTGTCTGTGGTGAGAGTTGACAGGAGTGATGTAACTTCTAAACAGTCTCGGCCATTACTAGGAGAAGGGACATCTAATGTTCCAGGTGTTTCACATAAAGCAAATAAGTGTGATGTAACTTCTAAACATTCTCGGCCATTACAAGGAGAAGGGACATCTAATGTTCCAGGTGTTTCACATAAAGCAAATAAGTGTGATGTAACTTCTAAACAGTCTCGGCCATTACAAGGAGAAGGGACATCTAATGTTCCAGGTGTTTCACATAAAGCAAATAAGTGTGATGTAACTTCTAAACATTCTCGGCCATTACAAGGAGAAGGGACATCTAATGTTCCAGGTGTTTCACATAAAGCAAATAAGTGTGATGTAACTTCTAAACAGTCTCGGCCATTACTAGGAGAAGGGACATCTAATGTTCCAGGTGTTTCACATAAAGCAAATAAGTGTGATGTAACTTCTAAGCATTCTCGGCCATTACAAGGAGAAGGGACATCTAATGTTCCAGGTGTTTCACATAAAGCAAATAAGTGTGATGTAACTTCTAAACAGTCTCGGCCATTACAAGGAGAAGGGACATCTAATGTTCCAGGTGTTTCACATAAAGCAAATAAGTGTGATGTAACTTCTAAACATTCTCGGCCATTACAAGGAGAAGGGACATCTAATGTTCCAGGTGTTTCACATAAAGCAAATAAGTGTGATGTACCTTCTAAACAGTCTCGGCCATTACTAGGAGAAGGGACATCTAATGTTCCAGGTGTTTCACATAAAGCAAATAAGTGTGATGTAACTTCTAAACATTCTCGGCCATTACAAGGAGAAGGGACATCTAATGTTCCAGGTGTTTCACATAAAGCAAATAAGTGTGATGTAACTTCTAAACAGTCTCGGCCATTACTAGGAGAAGGGACATCTAATGTTCCAGGTGTTTCACATAAAGCAAATAAGTGTGATGTAACTTCTAAACAGTCTCGGCCATTACTAGGAGAAGGGACATCTAATGTTCCAGGTGTTTCACATAAAGCAAATAAGTGTGATGTAACTTCTAAACAGTCTTGGCCATTACAAGGAGAAGAGTCAACTCATGTTTCTGGCATTTCACATGGAGAAGGGCCATCTAGTGTTTCACATGTTTCACATAAAGCCAGTATAAGTGATGCAACTTCTAAACAGTCTCGGTCATTACAGGCCGAAGGGCCATCTACTGTTCCAGGCGTTTCTCATGTTTCACATAAAACAAATCTTGAAGGTGCAGACCTTACAATCTCATCCAGAAGAAGTTCAGGGAGACCTCAGTTGTCACCTGAGAAGACTGTGAAGCGTAGAATACAGCCATCTCTTTCAGACAGGGCAGTGAAACTGCATCAAGAACAGAAGACTACTGCTTCCATTCTGAAGAGTGATGATGGAACTTCTGTCACAATTAATGGTAAAATATTGTCATATTGATTCGTGTTGATGGCAGGTTCTGTCAAGGAAAGACATAGATATATTTTGGACCAGCAGAAGTGTATGATATGCTGTATGCATTGATAATAATAATAATAATAATGTGCAAGATATTTTATGGATTTAACGCAGTTATGACGTCATAGTGTCGACGTCATAGTGTCAACTGTCACTTCACCTGAGGAAGGGATCTGTAATGATCCTGAAACGTTGTGTGGAAAAGAATAAAGAAGCTTAAATCCATAAAATATCTTGAACAAATAAATAATTTAATGTCATTTTTCCACTTAATATAATAAACTGTAATGATCACAAATATGCTTGTATTATCAGGATATTATGATCAGATGCTAAATGGTCAAAGGAAACTCATGTTTTATATAAAACAAATCTCAAATGTGCAGATCTTACGATCTCATCCAGAAGAAGTTTCGGGAGACCTCCTGAGAGCAAGTTGTCACCTGAGAAGTCTGTGAGATGTAGAAGACAGTCAGCCGATGAGGAAACTTCCCTTTCAGTCGGTGCAGTGAAACTGCAGGAAGAACAAAAGACTACTGCTTCCATTCTGAAGAGTGATGATGGAAGACCTGTCACAATTCTTGGTAAATATGAACATCATGTTGTTGACTTATTTAATTTTGAAAAAAGATTGAAATACTCTGGTTGGGACAGCTGAATAAATTGGAAAGTTAAGACCCTTCATAAGTTATGGCTGGGGGAGGGGGTGATGATTTTAAGGGCCAGCACCCATTTTGTTCTGGGGAGGTAGGGGGTCATCAATTTTGTACACATGTACTAGGGGGTCGTCATTGATTTTGTTCATGACATGCAGGGGGTTCACTTGTTTTGGGGGTGGGGTGTGTGTCATTCACATGTACATGCTTCTCCTAAATTTGTCATTGGGTCCCTGTTACTATAGGTGTACAGCAATGACTCATGACTGTAGTGCTACTGTCATGGGAGTGGAATGGGTCTCAGCTAAATTACAGGCACTCATCTCTAGGGCTGACGAATTGATGGTCCTAGAATTATTAAAGTACCATAAAAAAACTGTTTTTAGGCTGTTACTCTGTATCCCTAAAATTTACTACAACTAAAGTGTATGATATACTGGATGCATTGTAATAATAATTATGATAATAATAATAATAATAATATTAATAATAATGTGCCGCTTTCTATAGCGCCCTATTTGAACTACTTCTAGATCACTCTAACTCTTGCATAACTGATTTGTGAAGATCCGGATTAGAATTGATCTTCAGTAACCCATGCTTGTCGTAAGAGGTGACTAATGGGATCAAGTGGTCAGACTCGCTGACTTGGTTGACACATGTCATTGTATCCCAATTGTGTAGATCAATGCTCATGATGTCGGTCACTGCATTGTCTGATCCAGATTCGATTATTTACAGACCCTGCCCTATAGCTGGAATATTGCTGAACAACAAATAATTATGGTGTCTTTTAGCGGCAATTTTGAAAGTTGTTATAGATGTCCAAGATATTTTATGGATTTAACGCAGTTATGACGTCATAGTGTCAACGTCATAGTGTCAACTGTCACTTCACCTGATGAAGGGATCTGTAATGATCCTGAAACGTTGTGTGGAAAAGAATAAAGAAGCTTAAATCCATAAAATATCTTGAACAAATAAATAATTTAATGTCATTTTTCCCATAAATATAATAAACTGTAATGATCACAAATTTTGCTTGTATTATCAGGATATTATGATCAGATGCTAAATGGTCAAAGGAAACTCATGTTTTATATAAAACAAATCTCAAATGTGCAGATCTTACGATCTCATCCAGAAGAAGTTTCGGGAGACCTCCTGAGAGCAAGTTGTCACCTGAAAAGTCTGTGAGACGTAGAAGACAGTCAGCCGATGAGGAAACTTCCCTTTCAGTCGGTGCAATGAAACTGCAGGAAGAACAAAAGACTATTCCTTCCATTCTGAAGAGTGATGATGGAAGACCTGTCACAATTCTTGGTAAATATGAACATCATGTTGTTGACTTATTTAATTTTGAAAAAAGATTGAAATACTCTGGTTGGGACAGCTGAATAAATTGGAAAGTTAAGACCCTTCATAAGTTATGGCTGGAGGGGGTGATGATTTTAAGGGCCAGCACCAAGTTTGTTCTGGGGAGGTAGGGGGTCATCAATTTTTCCTGTAGGCCTCACTTGTCCATACGCCCGTGTTCCCCAGGCTGCTCTCCTTATAGGACAGGTCCCCAGTCCCAGGCTAAGCGTGCAGCATGTTCCCCGGTGTACCCACGTGACTACCTCAGAGTGATCGTTCTTTTTCTTGTCGCACCACTGTGTGGACGTATTGTGAGAGTTCTCACCTTCTTTACAAGTTAACATGAGAAATATATCATGGGTAGTTGACCCTATGTAGCGTAATTTTGCGCACACTGTAACAATATTTACTTCCTCGGATCCCACTCATCATGTGTGGGTTGTATTGACCTGTGTTCCTGGAGCAAACGTTGTCGGGAATGTTCTCCCTTATCAAGGACGTTATTAGAGCATATAGACATGCTTGCTCCCGTTGGCTGGCAGACAGAGCTTGTTACACTTCAACAGTCGATCACCCGACAAACCCTCACTTTCAACGACCAGTATTAACTGCTCATCGTCTGGAGATTCTCATGTCGGACGGTGATGATTTTAATGGCGCATCATCAGATGTGTACTCGTCGTTCTGCCTCATCAAACCGCTCTGTGTTGCCAGCTGACTCTCACAGCCGATCTACATCGTCAAATCACCTAACCGGTTCGCCATACCGAATTGATTCACCAGACTGAACCGTTTTGCCACGGCGAAAGTGGATTACGACATCGACTCAATTTGCCATAATATTAAGACTGTTTCTTATCTCCAAAACGGCGGCTCTCATCATCAATTCGGCCGTAATGGCTCTCTTCGCCGAAATGATTAACCTCGTTGAACCAATCCACCTCTGCCAGAACATTTCACGTCGCCTCACCGGTTCATCTGATTGTTCTAGATCTCTCCATCAGCTGAGATCATTTAAACGTTTCGGATTACCGAACCGATCTAGATCACATCAACGTTCCGGCTCACCACCCTGAACCGATTTACCAGCCCGACTCGTACCGTTTCACCAGGCCGAACCAGTTCACCTGGACGTTCAAAATCACTGAATTGTCAGCATTCATTGAACTGTCAGCATTCGTCAATAATCCATTCCTCGGACCTTGCCAGCAATTGAGCTTATTCACGAATTGGGCAATTCCCCACTCATGTTATTTCCAACACGGCGCATCTTAGCAGCTTATCAGAGCCTATGCCAAATGTGTCTGGGGTGCCTCCCAAGACACTTAACCCACATCGAACCTCGTCTTTGTTTTCTGTGAGGGCATCTGTGAGGCGCTGAATTCCTCATTATGGAGTGGCAAGCTCTAAGCATGACAATTTGATTTGTTTATCTGGTTGACCTTACGGCTTGTGAGGCTCTTAATGTTATTAGTCACAAAACTTATCCCACCTTGTACCCCTTTTGCGGCTAGTTGAACAGAGATAGTAGCTATGTGCTTCACCATGCCGAATCGATTTACATGTGATGTCAGTAGCACGGTCATCTAGACATATCATGCTCAGCACTTGACGGTCTGACGATCCCAGTTCTCAAGAGTCCTCCGTGACCGGGGCTCATCTCATTCCAGACTTAATCTACCATCTGATCTTCACCTTTGATGAATGATTCGGTTCAACGAATCTACCCTTCGATGTAGATATCAGTTCTACAACCACCCGATAGGGCATTACTAGATAAGCTTGCTAGCCAGGAATACTTTACCACGCTTCACTGAGTCTTGTTACTACAGACTACTGGTAACAGTGTGTTTGTGTATCGCTGGGTGCAATTATTGCAGATGGTTCGTCATCTTCAGCTCCCTTTTTTTTACATGATAAGCAAGTTTCTGGACAGATAACAGATGGGTCAAGTTTTTGCGCATGGTACCAGCAGTGATGTTTTGTCAAATAGCCAGCATAGCTCAGCCTGGAATTTATGGGTTGCGACTCGCCTGGTTTACCGAAGACCGTGTTGTCCGTTTTTTTTGTCACTCGTGTTTAACGTTTGCAAATGGCAGACTACTGTTTGTTTTACCGGAATTTTGATGATCAGAGTGACTATGAAGTGCCCTTGCACACTTGTCTTGGTCCCACGAATCGGATATCAAGTCCGGCCTTTAAATGCTAGTAACAATGACCGGTGCCATTCCTGGAAAGAGTGATTGTGTCGAGATTTCGACAGCCAGTCGAGAGAGACTGCTTATCGAGGGTGACAGACAGAAACACCCATGTGTGGGTTTGACTAGTTCAAGCACTGAGTTCAGAGGTCACTGCAGTTATGCAAGGACTGTCACCAGGCACTCCACTTGGCGCACCATTATTTTGGTCCGCCAACCGAAGTGGAATGTTTGCGTTGGAGTCTCTATGGTGCCCTTCATACCGACTCAACACCTGTTTGTCAACGCATCTTTCAAGCTGGGACGCTCACTTTCTCCATCAAGTGGCCTAGCAGAAAAAATGGTCATCAGGAGAAAGGGCCCTTCATATCAACGAAGCAGCACTATCATTCTCGCCATTCGGCATTGGGCAGTTGAACTACAATTCACTCATATACTGATTCAATCAGACGTTTCGATGGTAATTTTGTACATAAACCATCAGGGGTCGACAGCTTCAGTTGATGTTTTGAATTTATCATCTGATCGGTTCACTAAACACAGTGGCCAGAGCCCGACACATCCCCAACATGAGGAATGTCATTGCCCATGCCCTGTCACGTCTCAAACGACCGTCACTCACGGAGTGGAAATAAATGCCTCTGATATTCCAATCGAAGATCAACCTGTTATCACGACCAGATGTAGACCTGTTCGCCACTCGGTACAACCATCAGCTTCAGTGCAGATGATCACCAGTTGCGATCGTTTCTGCTTTGTGTACAATCTGAATAAAATTCTGAATTTTATGTCTGATTTGTGTCTTCGATTCTTCTGGGACTTTGATTTCTCCTCTCAGTTTAATTTGAGGCTCTGGAGAGTCGCCACCTCACTTACTGTCGTCTTCTCTGTTGAGTAATTACATCAGTGAAGTGAGTCATTCCCGAAGTGTTACACTTCGTAGCGTTCATGCTCCTAAGTACCTATACACATCTATGTGATCTTACTGTGGTAAGTAGTGGAAGTCATCAGATGATGTTGTGGTACTGAACGTTAAAATTGTGAGTTTTCCGATTCAATTACCCTTTCACCCTCTGCGGGACGGTGTCTGTGGGGGTTGTTTCGAAGCAGGGGCTGGCCTGATACTAGTCGTTAGACTTTTATCACGGGGGTACCTTGGAAATCGTGGTAATGCGACTGATTACACTCGCTAAGCTGCGTCCTTTCACTTTCGTGAAGGTAGTGACTGAACACCACATTGCTCGGGAGTCCCGGTCCCTGGGAGCAATTGTGCTTAGTAAGTCAATGGGTTCGAACTAACCATCGCACGTAGTGACCTTGGTAGTTATGGGCCTACCTTGTCGTTGCTCCCTACGGATGTTGAAGTGTTCGACAATCTTGCTTGCTGACCTCTACTCCACGGAGCAATCACGTCAGTGTAGTGAGTCCTTTCCGATTTCCTTATGGATTTCGTAGCGTTCAAGCTCCTAAGTACCTTAACACACCATTGTGGTCTTACTGTGGTAAGTAGTGAAAGTCATGTGGTGTTGTTTTGGTACTGAACGTTAAACTTGTGAGTTTTCCGATTCAGTTTCCTTTCCTATCTTCGTGATGCTGTCTCAAAGCAGGTGCGGGCCAGATTACTAGTATTACGGGGGTACTCTGATAAATCATGGCGAAGCAAGGTGACTTGCCTAGTTGCTTTTTCTTGCGCATGCGAGTGTTGCTACTGAACGCCACATTGCTCAGGAGATCCCACTCCATGGGAGTGATGGTGCCTAGTAAGCCAAGGGGTTCAGAAGAACCCATCACTACATCACTAGTATAGGTACTATGCTAGTCGGATCCTGCGGCTGAACACAGCATTGCTCAGGAGCACCCAGTATATACTGTTAGTGCCTTTTGACTTAGGGTAATCTGTGACCCGCCGTCCAACTGTGGGATAAGTGCAAATCTTGAGATGGGATAAGTTTAAAAATTTGGAAATTTTAATATGAATTGTATATTTATATACTTATCCTATCTCATGGATACCCGCCCGACCTCCCCACTACTCAGATTACGTTTGCTCCAAGACGAGAATGATCATTCAGAGGTAGTCAAGTGGGCAATTAGTGGAGCATGCTGCAAGCTTTATTAGGAACTAGGAAGCTATTTAAGGAGAGCAGCATAGAGTGCACGGGCGAATGGACAAGGAGGCCTATGGAAAAAGGTTTACAGTCGTTCCACTAAAAGTTGAAGCGAGAGAGAGAGGTGCAAGTCGTGAGATAGGGTAAGTGTATAAATATACAATATATATTAAAATTTCCAAATCTTACATATACTATTGAGAGGAACAAAAGTTTTGATTTTCACATATAATACACAAACATGAAAAGGTTATATTTTAATTCACCGTAGCTGTACCATGATGAACATCCATGTTTCTGTGTTACAGACAGCTGTTTTTATTATCCCACCGGCATGTAATGCGGTGGGATATAGTCGTCGCCTCGTCCGTCCGTCCGTAATCATTTTGTTTCCGGAGCATAACTCAAAGACCGTTCGATATTTTTCAACAAAAATTGGTAGATATGTCAAACATAACCTAAGGTGGTGCCTTTCACTATTTACAGATTATTGTCATTTGTATTTTTCTCGGTTTCCATGGAAACGTTTTTGACTTAGTCTTAAAGAAGGGTGGGCTTCGTTTCCGGAGCATAACTCAAGAACCGTTCAATATTTTTGAACAAAACTTGGTAGATATATCAAACAGATCCTAAATTGGTGCCTTTTGCTATTTGCAGATTTTTGTCATTTTTATTTTTCTTGGTTTCCATGGAAACATTTTGGACTTAGTCTCAAAAAGTAAAGATTGCTTTCGTTTCCGGAGCACAACTCAAAAACCATATAATATATTTCAACAAAACTTGGTAGATATATCAAACATAACCTTAAGTGGTGCCTTTTGCTATTTGCAGATTTTTGTCATTTTTATTTTTCCTGGTTTCCATGGAAACGATTCGGACTTAGTCCCAAAAGTGAGGGGTGGGCTTCGTTTCCGGAGCATAACTCAAGAACCGTTCAATATTTTTCAACAAAACTTGGTAGATATATCAAACAGATCCTAAAGTGGTGCCTTTTGCTATTTGCAGATTTCTGGCATTTTTATTTTTCTTGGTTTCCATGGAAACATTTTGGACTTAGTCCCAAAAGGAGGGGTGGGTTTCGTTTCCGGAGCACAACTCGAAAACTTCTCAATATCTTTCAGCAAAACTTGGCAGATATGTGAGGCAGATCTTGAAGTGCTGCCTTTTGCTATTTGCAGATTTTTGTGATTTATTATTTTCTCACTTTCCATGGAAACAATTCGGACTTAGTCTCAAAAGGGAGGGGTAGGTTTTGTTTCCGGAGCACAAAGCGAAAACTTCTTAATATCTTTCAGCAAAACTTGGCAGATATCTGAGGCAGATCCCAAAGTGGTGCCTTTTGCTATTTGGAGATTTTTGTCATTTATCTTTTTCTTGATTTCCATGGAAACGATTTGCACTTAGTCGAAAATCAAGCTGGACTTTAAGTAACTATCAGATGATTTGTTCTTTCAAAGATGTGGGGCCGGGGGGATATGTCATCTTCTGATGACTCTTGTTTACAATCCATATGCAGCCGGGTGTGGTAGATAATGTCCAGCCTCTAGGCTGCTAGTCATGACATAGGCAGTTCTTTGATGAAGGATGAATTTTGTTGTAGAACCTCCCTCCTATAAGAGTTCATGCAGAAAGTATATAATTTAAGCCAAACAATTTACAAGGCTGTAGCACATGGCTGAAGCCCATGAATGCTTCACCACTCACCAGTGACATGAAAACATGTTGATTTCTTATTTTTATATTTTTGCTCAAATCCAATATTTATCAATAACTGATTGATCTTCATGATACATATTGATATCCACCCCTAGTTATCTCTCCAGCCCTCCACAGAGGTACAGATAAGCTGCGTATCTTCGTAAATTATGCAAATATTTATGTGAAAACTCTATTCCTATTAAGTCTATTGCATACAAGTACACTTGAATACTCAGTAAATGTGATCTTACCTGCATACACACACAAATGTCGGATCTTGCTTGCGTACCGTTGGATATATGAAATAACTGAGATATGTTGAGAGGTTCATGTTCAGGACATGAACTTAGTAACTTGCAGTCTTTCTTACTGTTTCTCGTATTACAGATCAAATATAAATAACAAACACTAACATTTAAACTTTATTATATTTTTATAATTAATGGAAAATGGCAAAATACCCAATTGAGTTTGAGTGAGGTAAGTACAATATATTTGGTTACTCAAAGGAAAATTAGGGATTCTGTTACCTGAGGGTGTCCGGGTATAATACCATTCTTCCTAGGCAATCTGTCTATCCACTCTTGTTCTGGGGATGATGTAGCTAAGATGGATACTCAAAGATAAGTTCAGTATGGTGTTCAAGTCCATTTATTGTTGGCAAGAATTCTCACACAAAGCTCCTCTGATATTGCCTAGTTTTCCTGGTCTACACACAACACTGATTCACAACTTCAATGGAAGAACTCGTTGGATTCTTGTACACCTCTTAATCCTATGAGTTCATCTGAGCTGTTCTCTTGATATACAGAGAGAACCTCTCTAGTCAACGGTGGGGCCCAGAATCACGCTCTACTCACTGGACATGTGACAAAATAGAACTCATGGCAATTTTGGCTCTCCCCATCTCGATTCAGAATGTCCATCCACCTAATTCTGTAAAATCATAAGATATAACCTTTCCTCCTCACTCATGTCAATTCAGAGAAATTGTTATTCCCCAAGAAAAGTGAGTCAATAAAACTTCGATTACTTGGTACTTCAGGAAGTGTCCCGTGTTCCAGTAAGGGCATTAACCAGCACTGTTGCTTGTTTCAGGAAGTGTCCCGTGTTCCAGTAAGGGCATTAACCAGGGCTGTTGCTTGTTTCAGGAAGTGTCCCGTGTTCCAGTAAGGGCATTAACCAGGGCTGTTGCTTGTTTCAGGAAGTGTCCCGTGTTCCAGTAAGGACGTTGATGCTCGAAGTGACATCAGCACAGACTCCCATGCCAGTGGATATACTCCGTCAAGACCTGGTAAATAATCTGAAAAGTGATGTGTCTTCAGAGTATCTGGATCAGATCTTGAATGTGATGGATGTTAGCAGTTGAGTTAGGTGCATGGTCTTTGTCAGGCAGCATGCATGGTCTAGTGGACGGGATACGGAGAAAACGGACCCCCAAAAAATCGAGAAAACAGCCACCATGCTGGAGAGAACGGCCACCGAACCTAGAGAAAACGGCCAACATAGTTGCGCCAAGATCAAAGGAGATTATATGATTGTATATATTCTAAATAATTGAAATTTACTTCATTGGCCGTTTTCTCGAAATATTTTTTGGCCGTCCTCGCTGGGGTCCGTTTTCACTATAACACTCGTGGACGGCCTCTGTCCTACAGTTAGATCTGTTATTTGGGAACTGATGTAGTATCTGTATCAGGTGTTGGATGTGATGAATAATATTTACAGTTATGTAAGGAGCATGGACTTGTTCAGCATCCATGGTCTAGAGGATAGAGGGTCTGCCTGGAGAGTGGAGGTCGGGTTTGAAACCCTGGTTGCCTCACACCAGAAGTTCTTAAAAGATGGTACTTGTCGTTTCTATGCCTTGTAATCAATGTTATTTTCACTGTGTCATCAAAATCTAAATCAAAGGATGGTTATTGATAATGAGTGAGTGAGTGAATTTAGTTTTACGCCGCACTCAGCAATATTCCAGCTATATGGCAGCGGCCTGGAAATAATCGAGCCTGGACCAGACAATCCAGTGATCAACAATATGAGCATCGATCTGCGCAATTAGGAACCGATGACATGTGTCAACCAACTAAGTCAGCGAGCCTGACCATCCGATCCCGTTAGTCGCCTCTTATGACAAGCATGGGTTACTGAAGATCAATTCTAACCCGGATCTTCACGGGTGTTATTGATAATGAAGTTTGTATGGTGCATTACACTAACTGTCTTCAACTCGCCACCCATTTTAGTTTGTTGTATCTGTTGTATGTTAGCTGCATTTTGACTCAAATATACAGCAAGTGGTTGAGGGAAAAACAAACCAGTTTGTTATATCCATCAGTTTGTTATATCCATCAGTTTGTTATATCCATCAGTTTGTTATATCCATCAGTTTGTTATACATGTTATAAACATGCCTCAGAAATATTTCACATCACTTGGACAACTGCTTCAATTATTGAATGTATAAGCCTGGAATATTTTTGCCTTGTGTGTCAATTTACAATCAGTGGCTTTCATTGGCTGAAAGTCACCAATGATCTAATTATATTTCAGCCTACTCATTTCTTTTAATATACTTCTAGTTGTGGTAATGTCAAAGATGTTTCTGCTTCAAATGAGTTTGGTATCACAGAACTGCCTAACACAGTTTATGTTAGCAAAATTGGATATTGGCTTGAATTTCTATAACTGGTTTTGAACCGAATTAAACAAAATCTTGGTCCAAGTGAGTCCAGGAGTAATTTAGGGGAGAATTTAGTAGCAAATTGCATCTTGCTTGAAATACCAGTTTGTTTCAAACTACAGTGGAAACCCCTTAGTAAAGACCGCTTAACTAAACAGACCTGATAAGTAAACACTTTTCTTTGGTCCAGGCAATTTTCTTCATCAATTATAACTATTAGAGTCCGGTTAACTAAAGTCGGATAAGTAAACAATACCGCTTAACTCAACGTCTTCTCACGGTCCATGGAAGTAAATTACTTAACAAAAGAGACTGGATAACTAAATTAGCGATCACCACATAATCCGACATGAGGGGCAGTCGTGTCAGTCTCCAGTCAAACAAACATCCTACTTACAGCTCGCTGGGGTCAAGCAGTTGACAATACACTGACAGCACCGATAAGTTGTTCATTGTTACATATGCATACATATAAATGCATATGGTTGTCATTTGCAGGTTTGGATAAGTAAAATACCTGATAAGTAAACAATTTTGGCGAGTCCCTTGAAATTTTACTTATCAGGTTTCCACTGTATGAACATTCTGTGAGGATTTACATTCAACAGTATAAAGGGAATGATATAAATATATCATACTTGTTTTGCTCAAAACCTGGAACACAAGTCTATCTTTACCTAGGAAGAGCAAACATATCTAAAGCTAGCACTTTTCAAATTATGTAAAGTTTGCTATACTGCCATTTCTCCACCCTTAGCCAACTGTCGCCAGTGTTAAAACATAAGATACTTGTCCTGTGTTAGGAATGTGAAGTAGGTAAGTTAATGTAACCATGGTGATATTAGTACTTCATTTTAATTTAAAAGTCTTCAGAAGAAGCAATGGAAGTGTGAAGCCTTCTACATTGTAGACATTAAGCAAAATGCCTAAAGAAGAAGAAATAAATGTGAATGATTTTATTCTACACCTCACATCTGGTCACTATTAAACTGCTCACTGTTTTGACTGTGTTACAGTCAGTTACAGAAAAGCATCATATTTCAGGCTCTTTGTTTTCCCTTAATGTTCTTTGTCACTGAAATACAGATTCTTATTTGATTTCTGACTAAACTGTTTTGCTATGCATACATGTCATCATATCCCAATTGCGTAGATCGATGGTCATGATGTTGATCAGTGGATTGTCTGGTCCAGACTCGATTATTTACAGGCGGCCGCCATATAGCTGGAATCTGGCTGAGTGTGGCGTAAAACTAAACTCACTCACACACTCGGATAACTTGAAGTGTTTACATAGGTCTCTTCAACCTTGACACAAGAATGTTTGGATGTACCTTTAAAACTTATTGCAGTAGTCAACGAGACTGATAAAATATCAGTTATGGTGGGTGGTTTTGTGTTAGACAATGGTCTCATTCCAGCAAAAATGGGGCGGTGGGGTAGCCTAGTGGTTAAAGTGTTGGCTTGTCACGCCGAAGACCCGGGTTCGAATCCCCACATGGGTACAATGTGTGAAGCCCATTTCTGGTGTCCCCCGCCATGATGTTGCTGGAATATTGCTAAAAGCGGCGTAAAACCAAACTCAGTCAGTCAGTCAGTCAGTCAGTCCAGCAAAAATACACGTCATTGCATCCCAATTGCGTAGATCAATGCTCATGCTGTTAATGACTGGATTGTCTGCTCCGGACTCGATTATTCACAGACTGCCACCATACAGCTGAAATTTTGCTGAGTGTGGTGTAAAACAACAAACCAACCAGTCCTGCACAAATGCACTGGTAGTGTAAGTACACATAAGGATTTGTTTGATTTAATCTGAACAACTCACCTGTTCAGTGGAGCTTTAACTTCAGGATAATATGATCTTCTGTTCCAGCTGACCTGCCCCAACCATCGTCAGTGGGAAGACCAAGCGACGGCCATCGGAAGCTGAGGAAGAAAACAGCACCTGGGCACCCACATTGCAGGTAAGGAAAGCGATCTCAAGGAGCTCTCATCATAATTATTATGATCAGTATTAAGGGTCCGCTTTTCGCTCATATTGTGATAGCACGAATTAAACATTATTCTCATCAGTCCCGATCTGATTACTGCCTTCTAATCCATGGACCCCAAGACCTGCGTTATTGACTCATTGAAGTTTTATTTGACAATTAATTGCCAACATTTTGTTCTTGAGATCAAAGACCGCCTTCGTGGTGTAGTGGTTAGAGTGTCAGCCCGGAGAGCGGAAGGTGGCGGGTTCGATCCCCGACCGCGTCATACCAAAAGACGTTAAAATATGGTACTTGTTGATCCCTGCCTGGCGCTCGGCATTAATGGATACAACAAGGACTGGTCGGCTCGGAGTCAGTATAATGTGTCTGAGTGGGGTATTCATGCTTCACTGCGGTATGGTATCTCAGTGGGCTAGCACTATAAAACCAGCTTCAGTCTGGGCTAGTACAAACAGCCTCACATACACATACACATGCATGCACGTCGTCATATTAGCGAAATATTCTCAAGCACGACGTAAAACCCAATGTCACCTCACCCCACCTTGAGATCAAAGTGGCATGTGTACTGCGGGAAGTCAACAGTGACTTGTCAAACTGCGTAAAATGTATCCAGCCACGTAACCCAAAGTGCTAAGCCTATGTTAATTATTATTTTAATTATGTACGTAGAAAAAATGCATAAACTAACACGATAGCAATATATATTATCCCAGTTAAAATAACTGCTTAAGATATAAATTCTTCTGATAATGGAATAGAAATTCTTTGAAGTTATATTTTCGGATAATTTTCAACTTAATCACCAGCAGATTGGAGCAAAACATGAGTACACAGCTGATTGCTGTATCTGTCTGACAGTTGACAATACAAATTGCCCACGGTAACCTTTATCTCTGCATATTAGAGATGCCATGGACAACAGGAACTACAATTGAATTAATTGTTGATTGGCATTCTAGAAGTTGGTGAATCAAAAGTGAGGCATACAACTTTATGATGACAACTTTTTGTTTATTGCAACAAAAGAAGGTGATAGCTTGATAACGGTGTAAGAATCTACCTCAAATCTACCTCAAATCTACCTCAAATCTACCTCAATGCAATAAACAAGAAGTTGTCATCCATAAAGTTGTATGCTTAATTTTTTGCAATTGAGTTACTATGTGTAGTGGTGGTTGATTGCAAGTTTCCTATTTTCATTTACAAGTTTGTTTGTCCATCAAGTTTTGACTGGGCACAATACATGAAATGTTATGCACAAGGAAAATATGATGTTACTTGGCCTTTATTCTGTGTTATGTATAATGTGGGTCAGGGATAAATCTACCCCCGCGTCCTCGAAATATATGCATGAAAATTTGAAAGGACGCACAAATATTATGCATGTGCGTCCTGTGGATGCATACATATTCACTAATCTTACATGCTTTCTCGGACAGATGCTTCGGCAACGGATCCATATCAAAGTTGTCAAACAGCAAAGTAATGATGTTTCGTGGAAATAATTAAACAAATTGAATAAACCGAAGAATAAAATTGTGGTTTAACCGGACATTATAATTGTGTAAGCTTGCATTTTCATTAAAATTAACTTATTTAAGTTGTAGTTGTATTATTTGAATAATATAAAAAATAAATTTCATATTTATAAACAGTAGCTAGGATTAGACCTTTCAAATGGTGTATGATATTTAGTAGCAATAATGTTTTACAAGCTGATATCCTTCTTTCTTCTTCTAAAGTTTGAGGGAATCACAAAAATTTCAAAAGGACACTTTGCAACACTTACACACTAAAAATTGTAGATTTCTCACTAATGTGGGTCATCCATGAACCCCATGCCCTGTGTTGTGGTGTGGGATGACTGTGTTAGTGGTAACCTCTATAATTGTAGATTTCTCACTAATGTGGGTCATCCATGAACCCCATGCCCTGTGTTCTGGTGTGGGATGACTGTGTTAGTGGTAACCTCTATAATTGTAGATTTCTCACTAATGTGGGTCATCCATGAACCCCATGCCCTGTGTTGTGGTGTGGGATGACTGTGTTAGTGGTAACCTCTATAATTACAGATTTCTCACCGATGTGGGTCATCCATGAACCCCATGCCCTGTGTTGTGGTGTGGGATGACTGTGTTAGTGGTAACCTCTATAATTGTAGATTTCTCACCGATGTGGGTCATCCATGAACCCCATGCCGTGTGTTGTGGTGTGGGATGACTGTGTTAGTGGTAACCTCTATAATTGTAGATTTCTCACTGATGTGGGTCATCCATGAACCCCATGCCCTGTGTTGTGGTGTGGGATGAAAGTGTTAGTGGTAACCTCTATAATTGTAGATTTCTCACTAATGTGGGTCATCCATGAACCCCATGCCCTGTGTTGTGGTGTGGGATGACTGTGTTAGTGGTAACCTCTATAATTGTAGATTTCTCACTAATGTGGGTCATCCATGAACCCCATGCCCTGTGTTGTGGTGTGGGATGACTGTGTTAGTGGTAACCTCTATAATTGTAGATTTATCACCGATGTGGGTCATCCATGAACCCCATGCCCTGTGTTGTGGTGTGGGATGACTGTGTTAGTGGTAACCTCTATAATTGATTTCTCACTGATGTGGGTCATCCATGAACCCCATGCCCTGTGTTGTGGTGTGGGATGACTGTGTTAGTGGTAACCTCTATAATTGTAGATTTCTCACTAATGTGGGTCATCCATGAACCCCATGCCCTGTGTTCTGGTGTGGTATTAGTGGTAACCTCTATAATTGTAGATTTCTCACTGATGTGGGTCATCCATGAACCCCATGCCCTGTGTTGTGGTGTGGTATTAGTGGTAACCTCTATAATTGTAGATTTCTCACTAATGTGGGTCATCCATGAACCCCATGCCCTGTGTTGTGGTGTGGTACTAGTGGTAACCTCTATAATTGTTTGTACCATGACAAAGACACTGGTATGCCATTGATACTGTTGGCAGCCAGTGTGTTCATACCAGCTAAAGATTAATGCATTATTAGAAAAAGAAGTTGAAATCAACTAATGGGTTAACTGTCACTAAGAATCATTTGCTCAGAAACTAAATTTTGTGGGAGTCTGGTGTCTTTGAGTTTTATCCCTATGGTATTTGAATCTAGGGACATCCTGAATCCTGTACGGTTAAGAAAAGGAACCGTGGTTAATTTCAGACACTGCATCAGGTACTAATCTGCAAGGGGTGGTGGGGTAGCCTAATGGTGAAAGCATTTGCTTGACACACCAAAGACCCAGCTTCGATTTCCCACATGGGGACAATGTCTAAAGCCCATTTCTGGAGTCCCTCACCCTGATATTGTTGTGATATTGCTAAAAGTGGCGTTAAAGACGACTCACCCACTAATCTGCAACTGTACAATTTTGCACGAGTTTCGTATAAGTCGTGTGGCACACTTGCGAAGTGTAATAATTTCTTTATTATCCATTTTATTCATGTACATTTGTGCAGTAAAATACGGTAAGCAAGTGTGACTGCCCTGTTCATTGACGTCACGTTCAATTGTTTAATGACGTCACAGACGAAACAGTGGTTGCTAAGCAAAAGTGATATGTGCACATGTGCACATGTGATGTATATGACACTGGTTATGTTTCACCATATGGATAATAAATACTGTCATGTTCTATTTATCCTTTTTCCCAGGTTGTCATCTAGTCCAGTCAAGAAGTCAGCTGAGAAGTCTGAAACAAAGATTTCACCAGTAAAGAGAAAATGGGATGGTGATTCAAGTGAGACATTGCGCTGCAAGAAAGTCAAGTCCAATCAAGGAAGCCGAGAGAAAAGTTCCAAGTCCAAAATGATTACAGATAACAAAAAAAAGCAGACTCCAACTAGAAAGAAAGTCAGAACAAAAACAAGGAGCAATGGCAGGGATAATAAAACCAAACAGTTAAAGCATAATACAACAGCTACTGTCAATTATCAGCGATTGCTGTCACTTAGAGGTCTCATCAATCTCAAGAAGCCCAAACAGTATTCAAATCAGTCTCCGGCAAAGTGTCCCAGTCGGAGCAGTGGGGGTCACAGTGGGGGTCACAGTGGGGGTCACAGTGTGCACAGGCAGTTAAGAAGTTCTACCAAAAAGATGTCTGCTGAACATATTTCTCCAGCAGCCAACAAATCATCACCAAGGAAACTAAGTTTGCGAGGAATGCAAAAACCTCAATATTCAAAACATAAACAAAACCGACATCGTAGTAGCACGAAGCAGAAAGTGCACTCAAGAAACAGTGAAAGAAGCGATTCGAAGCACAGAAGTAAACAGGCGTTGAGAGTTAAGCAAGGGTCAGACATTGATAAGCATAGACGTAAGAGTAAAAGACGTAGACGAAGGAGGTCTGCTGATTCCTTGTCAGTGCAGGAAGCGCTGGCTAAACAACAGCAGGTCATTGCTGAACATAGCAAGGAGAAAGATAAGTTTGAGGATGGCAACATCATTTCAGCATTGTGTCAGCTTGAGGACAGAGCAAAGACATTGCATTCACATGACCTTGATCTTCTCATGCCCATGTCTGACTTGTCAACCAATCGGAATGCTGTTCTGGGTGTCAGGGGGCAAGGACATAATAATCATCCAGGTGGTGTGTGGAAAAAATTAATTCCTGAAAATTAAGTGAATTTGACTTGATTAGCTGTTCATCGTTTTTAATTTATTTAATTTATTTTGGTCATCACCACGATCAGCACATCTTGGTTCAGCAAAGAGAGGTAACTTTTCATGGACTGGTGAGCTGTTTAAGCAGTGAACTTGAAGTGTTGCAGAAGTTCAGCAAGAGACTGTGTTTGCCTCTTGCCATCATTAGAGATGCATCTACAATATAACCTGTATGTATAAGTATTATTAATGCACTAATATTGGGATTGAGTGGTCAGAATCTGTGACATTGGGGAAATGCCTATCATCACACCAACCTGTGAAGACCTGGGTTAGAATTGGTCTTCAGTAATCCATGCTTGTCATAAGAGGTGACTAACCGGATCGGGTGGTCAGGCTCACTGACTTGGTTGACACATGTCATTGTATCCCAATTGCATAGATAGATACTCATGTTGTTGATCACTGGATTGTCTGGTCCAGACTCGATTATTTACAGACTGCTGCCATAGAGCTGGAATATTGCTGAGTGCGGCGTAAAACTAAACTCACACACTGTCATCACACCCCAATATGCGTGATTTCATTTTAGATTTAGGAGATCAAAATGTTGTCATTTTCATGATATTTATTTATTTTTGTTTGTTTATTGATCCATTTATTTATCATCAAAAAGCTGTTTCCACATGAGTGTGTTGAGATCAGATGGTATCTTCTTGTACATGACCATCGTGAAATCAATTGGTACCATGATGTCACAATCAAATATCACTAATCTGTGTACCACTGAAGCAGGTTAGCTCTGTAGGTGTAATATTTATACTCGAGACACTACTGTGTTTATTGTTTACAAAGCAGCGTGGGGGAGCCTAGTGCTTTGCTCGTCATGCTGAATATCTTGGTTTGACTCCCCTTATGGGGACAATGTGTAAATCTGTTATATTTATAAACTTATCCTATCTCACGTCTTGTACTCTCTCTCTTCAATTCGACCTGCTGAGTGGAAACGAACTGCAAATAAAATCTCATGTCCATACTCCCATGCTGCCGCTTTATAGGGACCCCGTGAAGGTCCGGGTTAGAATATTTATCTTCAGTAACCCATGCTCGTCATAAGAGGCGACTAACGGGATCGGGTGGTCAGGCTCACTGACTTGGTTGACACATGTCATTGGTTCCCCATTGTGCAGATCGATGCTCATGCTGTTGATCACTGGATTGTCTGGTCCAGACTCGATTATTTCCAGACCGCTGCCATATAGCTGGAATATTGCTGAGTGCGGCGTAAAACTAAACTCACTCACTCGCTAAAACCAAAAGTCATCAAGTGTACGTGAGGCAATGGTGGATTCTAAAATGCATCTAAAGCACTACAATGACCAATCTTCACATGCAAGGGCTTCACTATGTACACAGGACAGTGTGAGAGTGAGGCAAGGAAAGGACACCAGGTGTCATGGCAGGTCACGCCAACACACCTCGTTCAAATTAGATTTATATCAAAACTCATATATAATGTTAAAGATTATGTACATACAGTGGAATCCGTCTATTATGGACTGGCATTTGTCCTGATTAAACAACTCTTGTCCGTTACCATACACTGCAGTAATGAGTTACCTCCCTTTGTTAAGGATAATATAGTTCATTTTGGTTTTTTATTTTTACTCAATACATGTAGTAATATACAACAATACATAAATAGTTGGCAAATAAAATAAAGATATAAAGACAAAAGTAAATGAGTTCACTTTCATTGAAAAAGTCTGTTGATATGGTTTGCTTCTGCCTCTGTAAATGTCCATGTAACACAGTGTTTTCACCTACACCTCATATCACCTACACCCTTATCAAAACAAATTTAGGGTTGACTGCACATCCCGTAAATGCTGTTATACCTTTAGAAAAGTAGACTCTTCCATTAATGAGGTATGCTCCCACTAATGAAAATAAACTCTAGCACTGATGATATATACTTTAATGAGGTCATGTATACAACAAGTTAAAATACCAATATCATCACCATGATCAGTCACACAAGTCAATCACATACATCATCATCAGTGGTGATACATAATTCAGTCACAAAACAATTAATGTAATTTCGCTAAGTGTCCAACTGTATCTAGAAACTGCATCAGAGTTTTCTGTCCAGTTGCAAGGTGTAGCTTTAGCCTCTCAATTCGGGCATCTTTAGTCTCTGTGAGTCAGTTCTGAGGGCGACTCTGTGTCTCCTGACCCGCTGTTCACCTGTGTCGACTACACAGGACCATGGTGAGTTATGGTGAGATATAACTGTTGCAGGTTTCCATGTCTCTCCTTTCTCCGGCCAGATTCGCACAAGGTCCCCATGTTTCAGTGGTGGTAGCTCTATGTGTTTGCGCATGTCATAGTTCGATTTCTGTTGACTGCTGTCATATTCTGCCCTGATGTCGGACTTACTAAATGCTTCAGGTTCATGCAGTGTCTGGCACATTGGGAGCTGTGCTCTCAATCTTTGACCCATGTACAGTTGGGATGGAGACAATCCAAGTCCCTGTGGTGGTATAGCTCTGTATGCTAAGAGAGCTTTGTGTTTGTCAGTGTTCTTTTTCCACAGGTTTTTGACTATCTTTACAGCAGCTTCTGCCTCATCGTTAGCCTGAGAGTGTTTGGGGCTGATCAAAGTGTGAACAAATCCATATAAAGTTGCACAGTCCTGGAATTCAGTACTTGTGTACTGAGTACCACAGTCCCTCACTAACTCTCCAGGAATGAGAACAAGTGTATATACTGATGATGTGTTTGATTCAATATTGTTGTTAACTAAATTCTTCATATATAAATGTAAAGTATTAAAAACTACTCTTAGTTTTAAACATTTTAGACATTATTTACAAGATAGGTATTTTATTAAAAAGAATATATCCTTCAGTAAAAGTGAACAGGATAAGTTTTATAAAAAGTGGATGTTATATCATGATGTTGCACATTTTTAATGATTTTCTGAATTCTTTCTTTTTGTTCCATAATGAAAAAAAATATAAGCTGAATGAACTTGACCTTAAACTTACTGTAATTATTTGAAGCTTGTAAGTGTGTTGTGGTGTCTGGTGTTGTTGTTTTGTGCTTTGTTAGAAAAAAAAGTTTTCTTGCAAAGGACCTTCGAGTCCCCTGGCTCTATTGCCTTTTCTGTAACAGGGGAAGCAGGGAATAAAAATTATCAATTATAAAAAACAGAAGTTTATGACATTATAGCATTGTCAGGGCATTCACACAAGCAATATCTCCAGTGGAACGCAGTTTGGGATGGTAAAAGTGCTTTATGATTAAAGCCCATTATTATTATTGTCATAAGTGCAAGCCAATGATACTGGGACATGGTTTTGTGCACACCACACAGGCCACCAGTCAGGTGGAAGAATCACTTTACAGGCCCTACTACAAAAACATTGCATGTGTCTGTTCAACAGGAGTGAATGGGCACCTGGTAAGTTGAAATAGTGCAGTGACTATGTCTCACAGGCAGCTTGGGTCATACATTACAGTGTTATATATGCTTATTAGGAATTCATGGACATTAGGAACTGTACTGTTTGTTCCTGGCCACTTGCTGAATATTTCAGTGACATTGTTTGAATTGATCTTCAGTAACTCAGTGAGTGAGTGTCCGGGTTAGAATGAACCTTCAGTAACCCATTTTTGTTGAAAGAGGCGACGGGATCAGGTGGACAGGCTCTCGAACTTGGTTGACACGTCATCGATTCCCAATTGCTCAGATCGATGCTCATGCTGTTGATCACTGGATTGTCTAGTTGAGACTCGATTATTTCCAGACTGCCGCCCTATAGCTGTGATATTGCCGAGTGCGGCGTTAAACAACACACCAACCAACCAGTCACATTGTTCAAAGAGTATGAGTTACGATCGCGATTGTAATTTCGATTGCAAATGCCTACAAATGATTGTAGCTACGATCGTTTTTTGTGCAAGTAGGCCCTGGGCTGTGGAGTATGGGCATCATCTTGACTCTGTCTTCAAGGGTCTTATGCACACAAGGGGGCATTTCTTTCTTTTTTTAAATGAATTCCCTAGTACAGAGACATGGACCAAATCCAAAAGTCAGTCTGTTTCTTTCCTTCATGAGAATTGGTTGGCTTGCAGTGGCATTAAGTCAGTCCAACCTATTTTCAACACAGATTGCGTCAATTATGCAAGATTTCCGCATCAGAGCAATCCCTGTATGTGGGCAACAAATTATGGTCATAACAACTAAAATTTGTAAATCCTTTGAGCTCAATGCAACTGTAGTTTACTGTATGTTCCCCAGGGAGATGAGGATGAATTCCCGGGAGAAATGTTTTACTTGCAACAAATGGATCCTATCTATTCTTCATTTCTATCAATGATGTACACAATGTCAGCGTGTACTAAAATGGTTAAGGAAACCTGAATATATCATCCGGATTTCTGTTTTTGGTATGTATAAGAAATACACAGCGATGCTTGCAAGGACATATCCTGTTTTGCAGGGGTATTAAAGTGCACTCCGTCCATCCATTCGTGCACATTTGTCTTTTCCGGAGCAGAACTTTAAACCGTTCAGTATTTCTTCACCAAACTTGGCACATAGATAGGTCTGGTGGTGAACTGGTGCCTTTTGGTAGTTTTTGATTTCTGATTATAATACTTCTTGCGTTTCCACGGCAACAAGTTTGACTTTGACTGAAATTGGTGTTGGTTCTCTTTTCGGAGCAGAACATGTTTCTTCACCAAACCTGGCACATAGATAGGTCTTGTAGTGTACTGGTGCCTTTTGGTTGCTTTGGATATTTAAATAAAATACCGGGTATTCTGTTTTGTTTCCATGGCAACAAGTTGACTTCGACTGAAATGGGTGTCAGTGCTCTTTTCCGGAACAGAACTTAAACCTTTCAGTACTCTCCTTCCACTTTGCAATATAGTCACTGACATGGTTGACACATACCAATTGTATAGATCGATGCTCATGCTGTTGATCACAGGATTATCTGGTCCAGATTCTATTATTTACAGACCGCCGCCATATAGATGGAATATTGCTGAGTGTGGTATAAAACTAAACTCACACACTGCTATAAACACACCAAAACATTTGACAGTCATAACTAATTGACATATTCATGAAGAGTATTTTGCCATTGCGGGGTATATTGATGACTTTGTCTTCTTGTAAATGATTACAAAAGTGTGCTCACTGGTATTGGGGATTAGATTAGGCCTGAGTCCCCATGCTGAAAGAGAAGACCGACGAGTATTGGGTGGCTTCAGGGAGTGATCTGGTTGACGTGACTGCACTTGCTCATAACTTGTAACCACTGGTTTGCCTTCACAGAGGTCCCTCTAAGGGTAAGCATCTTGTGGGTACCTGGGTGAGTTTTACTGTCTAGGTCTGGGAGACTTGTGGTGGTGGGGTAGCCCAGTGGTTTTGATCATCACGCCAAAGGTCCAGGTTCGATTCCCAACATGGGTACAATGCGTGAAGTCCATTTCTGGTGTTACCTGCCACGATACTGCTGGAATATTGCTAAAAGCAGTGTAAATCCACATTCACTTTAAGGTGGACTGACAAGAAATCATCAGTAAACTGTAATAAAGGACTGATGATGAATCTGACAGTTAAGACTCACATCTTGAGACTGAACAAACACACAGAACACTGGACAGTAATATTTACAAGAGTTATTTATTGAGGCTAGCAGCTTCATACTGAATATTAAACATGATATCATCAGTACAGATCTGATTCCGGCCATCTGTAACTATGGTTACAGAAAATCAAGTATGAACAGGTCATACAAAACACTGGTGCATCATACACAGCTATAGAGACAGATCCAAGTCACATCACATTTATTGAATGTACTACACTGAAAATCAGAATTACCACAAATACTAGCATACTCTCAACTGTTTGCCACCAAGCTGATTGGAAATATTATACAATGATTTTCTCAATTGAACTCCCTTTTCTAAAGAAATGAAATCAAACCCTACGTACAAATAACTGTCACATGTTATCTACATATGTATATACCGGCCAAACGGAACAACACTAAAGTAAACAGAGGCAGTTTATTATTCAAGTACCTGGTTTTCACATAAAAACCCCAAACAATTTGGTAATATTAGTTGTAATACATATTTTGAAAACATTAAATCTGTCTACTAATTTAACAAAGTCAGTAGGTCATTGGACAAAACAAGATACAAATAATCCCTTCATTACACACTGCCATCTTTACATTCTTGAAGAAACTGCTTACAAAAAATAATCTTATTTCAACTACATCTCCTAATTGTAGAAAACTTCTGAAAAGCTTGTGATGAAACAGAGAAAGACCTTTCAGAAATTAATGAGGAAATATGCCAGTATGTGAAACTGGTAACCGTCTTGTGAGTGCAGTAACCAATGCATGGAGATGGAGATAGCAGCACCCAGTCAGAAATCTGTATTATGCTATATACAGTGTAGGATACACGAGACAAAACACATGCAGTGCTGCCTCCATACCACACAGTCTCATCGCCTGGCAGCTGCGTCACCAGTAACAAGGTACGACCATGGTCCACTTCTCAACCATGAGTACTTGACGAGGCTGTGGTTGTCCTCATTTACAGCCAGATGGACAAATACAACGCTGGCGACACTAACTTCATTACATCAAAAGACATGTTGAGAACTGGTCATGGCCTTTGTAATTAGTCATCCTACTGGGCGCTGAGAGCATGTTGTATGGAGGAATCACTTGGTTATCTTCAATGACAGTAGTAGACTAGATGCATAGGACACTGACTAAAGCAGTATTTGGATATTCCTCAAATACCATTGTATCACTCCATGGTAGCTTCTCACTCAAAACACTGAATTACAATAAAAAAATCTCATGATACACATGTTCCTAGAAATAGCACCCCCAGCTTGCCCCTACAGTACAAAAATGAGCTCACCCGATAAATATCCAATGTGGAATATTCCAATGAAATGACATCCAAGTACTTGCTAATCTATAAAGAGTTTGATATCTGCCTAGCTTATCAAAACCAGTTAATGCAAAAAATAGTCCTGGAATGAAAGAATAATATGTCTGGATTACATGACCAACAAATAACATATTTGATTGAATCTAAATGTCAATAAGGCAATCCTGTCACCCATTTCATAGAAATACTTGGACCGGTCCATATACATGGTCAGTAATAAAAGGATCATGCCATTATATGAAATGGGGAATGGGTATTAACATTGAGACCACCGGCAGTGTCTGAAGGTACAAAACATATCATCACAAAAACATTGTTTTCCTTTCATTAAGTTACAATAATAAATAGGGATATGCCAGGTGATTACAAATGTTCTTGTGGATGTAATCATAGTGCTTTAGGAAAATCATATAATCCTTTCATATAAAAATTGTACACTGTGGAAATGAAATCTACAAAAATTACATAAAACCATTTACAACAAAACAAACAGATATGCCTTTTTAGCTACAGTATCAATATATCTGAATTCAATGGTTGCCATGGCAATGATTTTATCTTAAAACCTTCACTTTGGAAAGTGCTATTTTGATATTTCTTCAAACTCACATATATCCTAAACTACCGACTGTAACAGAACACAAAACTATCAACTGATATAAAACTTGGTTTGATCATGGCATTGAACTGAATCTTGTGACTAAAAAGGCATCCACACCTAATAGCGTAAGCATTGCAAGCTTGCCTTCTGTAGCTGGGTTACGGTGAAGCAAAACAAGGCTGGTTTTCAGTGTAAGTAAAGGAACAGTCAAATGAACAGAAAACAAATATACAGGTGGTAACACCATGCTTGATTACACGGTTACTTTAGCCTAGTCCTCATGTACTAAACATCGACTAATGTGTTTACATGTGTATGGTGGATGGATCATAACTGCCTCTAACTAGCAGTGTTTGAAATTAAGTCCAGTCAGGCAGAGATGCCAACCCTATTTGGGGCCTAAGTGTAATACTAGAGGTCAAAAAGTGTAATTTGGAGCTAAAAAGTGTAATACTTGTCTGCCGATCGCTTCAACATGGTACACGTTTTCACGAAAGGAAGATTCTATACAGAAACACATGTGACCAATCATAATGAATCTCCATACATCAAAAATTGTTGGTCATGTGACTCAACATACTTTAATTCCTTGCAAGTTAATTGGAATGAGTTCGATGCTAAGAGTAAGCAATTCCTATCGGTGCAAGGCCATTTCTGAACCCCTGCACCTGTGCGTTATGAAACACTTCCCTGTGAAAATTTATCCACTTAACTGATTTTCAAAACGAGTAGAAAAGCGTAACTTTCGCAGATTAAGTGTAATGGCGTAATTTAATGGTCAAAATCGTAATAATTACGATAAAAGCGTAAGGGTTGGCATCTCTAAGTCAGGGATCAATTGAGTTCCTCTTGCCGTATCCGAATACAGGGTCTCCCTCTAGTATCTTTACCTGTTAACACCAGGGCTTCATGGATCCCTTGACTTCTGTACTTACTTTCAAACACTTATTCAATATACTGATACATGATTTTTTGTCCAATGTATAATATACTTTCATATTTGGGTGAATATTTCATGGTGTTGTACATCATTCTAAATTGTAATTTATGAACTCCAAAAACAAACATAAATATTTACACACACAGTAACAGGTATTATGTGTTCAGTTTTCGTCCTAGAAGGCAGTCAGTTTACAATGAGGGACATTATGAACTGAATGGAAAGACCTCCACATGTATGTTTCAGAGAACAGCCCAACTAATGAGGGTAATGAAATGCTGCACTGGAATGTGTGGTAACTTGCAGATTGTTGTACACATATTGAAGTTGGAGCTGTAAGGGAGCATCCATTGGATTTATATGGGGGTGGGGACAGATTGGTGAAATAGTGAAATCTTTATTTCATGGAAAATACCTAAACAATACAATTGCTGTGTTCATAGAGAAAATGTAAAGATTCTTCGATGCTGCTAAGTAATTAAATAGTTTGTCGGACGTACCTTGGAAAAATTAGATGATTCTAAAACCACTTCCCACTGTCCCCATACAAATCCTACAGATTCTCCCCAATACAAGACGCCAAACTTGGAACAGAATAAGCACATTGTAGATCTGAATGTTTTAAATCCAATCTGATTTGAGCATCTTATGTGTAAATGACTTCCTGGTGAGCAGCCTTGGAAAACCACAATGGTGACTCATTACTTTTGTATACTTCATCCCAACAGATGGCAGGTTCCAGCAGGGTTGTCCTACGTCTGTTTACAAGTAGCTGGTGAACCAAAGTGATTTGAATATGTCGACAATGTATCTTCCTGGTCATAAAGTGACTGCCCTCTAGGATTAAGACTGCAATACATGATATGATTATTTTCTGATCCATCTAAACAACTGACGATGATGACGACAATAAGCAGTTGGACATCAGTAGTGAGCTACTCCAAGCTAGAACACCAGTAGACATGGAACTACTGCTTAACCCTTTAACTACCAGCTTCAATTTACAGCAGTAAATATCAAATGGAACATGTTTCACAAGGGTTAAGGTGGATTCCATCAAGTAATATTCATCAGCTCTTCACCCTGTCAGTGTTATCATCCACTGAAGTAGGCAGCCACTTTGGCGGAGTGGTTTCAAATCAAACAAAGTTGAGACAATGCCAAGACCATGACGCCATGGTACTCCAAGCCTTAACTAGTCACTGGCAACACTTACAGGCGTGTTCATTGAAAGGGTGAAGAGTTAATCTGGAAGCTCGTGATAGTTGCAGTAATGTCAACAGTCAGTTACATACACGGGGGACATGTACAAACTGAGAGAAGAGATGTCATACATGTCTTCATTAAGTTCGAACATGTCCCAGTTTTGGCCAAAGCCGATGTAATTCAGCTGCTAGGTCGGTAATTTTGTCCAATTGCCTGTTCCTGCTTAACATGTGTCCCCAAACCTTCCCCACTATATGCCGTCATAGTCTTGAGTAGGAATCTGTGTGATGAACTGGCTGGTGGATTTGACAATTCCTGTCAGTAAACATGAGTTGGATCAACAGATAATCCCCCGAATGTAAACTGGAATATCCGTTAAATAGGGGTAATCACCTTCAGATTGTGGATGAATGTATACTGATTACCAGTGAAAATATGAATTTTGAAAATATACATTGTATGAAATGACCCTTCACTGCACACCAAAGCAAGATTAGTTCCTTGGAACACAGAATGTCCTCACAAGTCTCTCCACTTGGAGAGTATGTAATAACACCAGGAACCAAAGTGTCGACACATTTCCTTGCGACATGATGGTGCTATGTTTCACAGTGTTAAACTTCTTTGATTTACTCCTTCTCGATTAGCAAGGAAGTAGAAATGTAACATGGGAGTCTCATGTATGATTTTGTCGGAAAATAAACCAAGTAATGACCTGGGTACGAAATAGGGTCATCATGCCAGTTCCATGACTCTTAGATAGCGGGAAGGTACGACCAAGCTTAACACAGATTCCACACCAAGATATGACCAAGCCCCACCCAGCCCACGACAGTGAAGTGCTGTGTTCTCCCGTGTGAACAAACGAAACATCCAAGTGCTCCCTAGTCTCATGGTGGTTGTTGATTAATCATCTAGTAACTTCTGATTAGTTTGGTCTGGTGAGCTGGACTAATTACCTCCTAATTCATACACCACACAGCCTCAAAACATAGCCCCTTGAGCGACAGCTAGAACAGAACCATCAAAATGCAATGTTACAGGCATGACATGAAAATAAACAAAGCAAACATTAAATCATAACCACTAAAGGGGCATAAATCAAGTTTAAATGTCATTAAAAGGGAAGGATTAGACAAATGTAAACAGTATCAAATCAAGAAACATTTTTTTAAATGTTACAAATTCGAAATTCTAACGAAAGTTCTTGAGGCATGTGTGGGAAATGTATGCATCGGTTTTGATTGTGAAGAAACGCTTCAATGTCCAGTAAACTGATTGTCAATAAATTCAGGTTCAGAAATTGATTGTGGTCACTGATGTACTTATTTCTGATCATAAATAAAATGTGAGTGAGTGAGTTTAGTTTTACACCGCACTCAGCAATATACATAAAGAAATAACACTAGAATAATTATAAACCAGGTTTACCAACAATCCCCCAAACAGACAGCAGTGCTGTGAATTCATGGACCCATATTACAAAAATGCTAACAACAAACTCACTAACTCTGTAGTCAATTCTTAGTAAACAAGTATGTTGTGTTTGAGAAGAATTCTATTGATTACCTGAATCAAGAATGAAACACTGAACTTATTTCAAGAGGTTTAAAGGACATTGAAGCAAATCCAATATATTATAGAATTCTGTCTTAAAACCAATGTTATTGCACTTGAAAATAATACCTTATTTTCTACAACTTTGTACAGTCAATCCTGTGCCGCCTTGCAAAGCAAAACAAAACCTCGGAATCAACTGATTGGGTAAGGAATGCTAAGACTTCTGTGTCAGTCAGTAACGAACATAGACATCACATTCACATGTGGCTCATAGTATGTATTCAAATAAATGAAGTAGTTAGAAAAAATAAGAATATTAAGGATATACAATGTAGAATATGGAACAGAATCAGAATACAGTTGATATAAAAATCGATATTCACATAAGGCATGATATTATATAATCACAGAGAGTATAAGCGCGTCACTACCTGTTTTTCATAGAACCATTTTTCATGACTAGATATTTCAGTATGGATGGATACATCAATAATAACTGCAATTCTCTCAGACTTGCAAATGTGGTTTGGCAGTGACTTCTTTAAACAACATGCACTTTGCATATGGGCTTATATCAAATGTGTGTATCTCAGCTGACTACGATTAAGTTCAAGTCCGCATAACTTCTTTTTTTAATCATTTTTAATCGTACCCTTTAGTAAATAAGTCATAACAAGTCAAACTAAACACTTTGGTACGGTCAGTATTGGTCCTCAGAAAAGCATCAATGGTCTACAATTGTTTTAAAAAATCACTGATTTTTGTACGGAAAATGTGACTTGCACTTAAGTAAGTCTTGCGGCCTTATTTACACATTTACAGCCATGTAAGTTACACACAAATATATACAGTTCTTGTCGCATTCCTTTACCCAATCAGTATCTCACTACAGACCCCTCTCGCGTGAACGAACACCTAATCAAGCCAAAGGGATTTGTCAACATGGAGGATTTAGAGCCAAAATGTGATGTAATACCATTGTCCAACCAACCCTCCACTTACTGGGGGAGTTCATGTGTTTAAGAAAAACTCTTGCAAAATTTACACAGAAAAATGTGGCTATTATGCTACAATTATTAGAGATATCAGATGGATATTTGCATTACAAAACACATTTTGACTCCTGTTTGTACATGTGATTCATAAACAAATATGTTATTAATTAATATTTCAGATGCTTATGCTTGGCAGAGTCGTTAGTATCACATGCACAAAAACTCCAACAAAGGTGGACCCATTTATGTCTGAACCCCAGAGAACCTCATGGTCAGATAACATTAGTTCATCCCTTGGGGAGACAACTCTAGGCTGTCTTCAAGGGAGAAAACTCTAGTCATAGGGGTAGACAGGAACACCCATTTGCTCCGAGGCTGATAGGAAGAGCACCAACACTATAAATAGACAGGCAATGGCCCCTAGCAGCTCGCCCAATTGTCATACGGCCGACTGTTTGGGGTTGGTTCCTATGGCGACAAGGGCAGCAACTGTGATTGCCACGCGGGAAATACCCTTCTCTTCAAGAATATCGTGAGCTGAACATATCTGCTCCTGAAAGGATTAAAAAGAATTGAAATAAGTAATAGTTGCATACCATTGCAAAGCATTACAAAATGTTATGAATAACAATGTACATGCAAAATACAAAGGACATGAACAATTTCTGTGTCGGATAAAACTTGTTTAAATGTCTAAATGGTAAGTGACCTGTTCATGGTAAGATTAACAACTCCCTACTTTCTCCATCATTTCTGGGATTAGTATAAGTTAACATTAGCAATCTTGATGCCATACTATATATATTTCAACCATACACTTCAAAGAAAACAATGTGTATGTCATAACTCCCTAGGTAATTATAGTCAAGTGAAATCATCATCATCATCATCATCATCATCATCATCATCATCATCATCATTATCATCATCTTGTCCTACAATTTATAGTTAATTAGTTGTAGGAAACAATTATAAAACACAGTGACTGGCATGAATGTTACTGAGCCGGAATGATTCTTAAAGTAAGAGGGAAGATAGTGGAATGTGCAGCATATAAACATTGATCCCGATAGAGTATCACAAGCAACAAAAACAATAACACTCTCAACAACAGATTTTCCGTAGGATCTAAAACGCCATCACAACATCAATGCAACAGTAAAGGTGACCCAACAAATTAACATGTAATACAAGCACAGGTTTTGTCCCCTGACTTAGGAAATTTAACGTATGAAATTTGTTTCATCAAATAAACAAATCGTGATGTTTACCAAATAAGTACATCTATCTGCACACTGCATATAACAGGATGTAATGAGGTGGGGATACATTGATGTTTCTTCACATGAAAGCAGAAATGACGCTTGTTTGCGTATTCAACTGTGCATTCCCTGTATTGCGTCTACATTCTCTTAAAATATATCATATATGACCAGTGTCTAAGCTTACAATAATCATCAGGTCAACTTTCTACATCAGAACATGCGCACCTGACTCTTTATCACACACACGTTTAAACTGCATCCCCGAGCAAATCTGAAAAACATCATGACTCCTGTGCCGTACAAACTATCAACATGTGTCATGACACCTGTACTGTACAAGCCATCCACATGTGTCATGACACCTGTACTGTACAAGCCATCCACATGCCATGACACCTGTACTGTATAGACCATGCAGATGTGTCATGACACCTGTACAAAACAAGCTATCCACATGTATCATGACACCTGTACCATACAAGTTATCCACATGTCTCATGGCACCTGTACTGTACAAACCATCAACATGTGTCATGACACCATACACGTTATCCACATGTGTCATGACACCTGTACTGTACAAACCATCCATGTGTCATGAGAACTGTACTGTACACCCCAACCACATAATCATGACGACTGTACTGTACACCCCAACCCATATGTATGACACCTGTACTGTACACCCAACAGCATGTGTCATGACACCTGTACTGTACACCCCAGACACTATGTTTTACGAAACCTGTACAGTACACCCCTGCCATCAGGTGTCATGACACCTGTACTGTACACGACAGCCACAATGTCCTTAAGTGTCAATACTGAGCCTAAGTTTACTTAGACTGCACCAATACATCACTCCCTTGTAATTTGCCATTTCCACTTTCAACATTCAAACAAGCTATTGCTTTGATTAAGGCTGATGTTTGATGGCACTCAAAAATATTAAATCATAATGTTTTGATGATTGTTCTTGTTTGAAAACTAGGAAACAGCTGAACACAGCCGGTATCAAATAAAAGGACAAGACAGAATAAAAGAAAATGTACAAAGTAGTTCAAATTGAGCACAAAATGGAATACGAAAATAGGGTATAACCATATTTTGTTGGCAATACATCAAAGGTATAAAGTAGATTATGAGAACAACAGGATTAATAAGAAACCCTTGCATGCCTTGACATGTATAATCAGTAAACTACCTTAGATATGTTGAGCTTCAACCATGTCTTTAAAACACGATATTATGACAAGATCATGACATTGACAAAATGGGAGTATACAGTGTACATTCTTGCTAAGCTAGGGACACACGTTATAGTTACGAAACATCAAAATATTTTGATTACAACAACAATCATTTACAGCAGTCAACAAGTCATAAACAGTAACGCCACTTGGCTACATTGCATATGTCGGACAACTGATTAACAGTAACAAGAATCCAGTTCATCATTGCACTTGTGATGCCATCTACACACATCTACAACGTACACACCTTCAGCTCATGGCAAAATATCAATACGCTGTTTATTGCATAATACAAATTAGCAAGGTTCGTAATAAGCAGTCAACTGAAAGCAGACATGCTAAATATTCTCTTTGATAAGTGACAATCCAAATATTCAAAAAATACTGATATTGTTAAAGCAGGACCTGGGTTAGTGTGATACTGAATTCTGAAACAGCAGACATTTGGTCTTCCATAACTATGTTCCATGATTCCATTGTAATTTTTATTATGGTGCATTCTGAGGAATGCGACACATCACCATAGCAACAAAGTATACAGAGACCCTACAGTGAAACCACACCATCTAAAACTTTGTTAAACTCAATACCATTCGTAACTACTCGTGTCATTCCGGCAAGCCGGATGGCGTCTCGTACCCCTCTCGTGGCCATGTTTACGACTGGGCCCTGTCTAAGCACAAACGGGCACGGAGATGAAAATGGTCTAGCACTATTACCAAGGAAAGATAACTCTGACAGTGCCAGTATAATATACAATAGATGTCGTCCCCCTAATAGATGGTAGTTCTGTGAATTTTATAGACACATGGGCACCTAAAAGATGGTAGCTCCCAGAATTTTAGTCATTATGTGACCCGTCTTCTTTCAAAGTCAGACGATAAAACTTGCGGTAAAGGTAGTTATATGTTCAGGATCAGCAACAGTGACGTGGAGATCAAAGTATACTGAGAGTCAAAACCAAATTAATAACTAAACGTCACATGACATGAAGCAATTTAATTATTTTTTTACACAATCAAGTTTTTTATCTCTCAAGTTTGTTTATTTTGTATTTGATTTTCCCATTTAATGCCATCCAGTAGAATTCAAGATACCTGAATATGGTTTCATGGTTCCAAACACAATGTTGTGGTTTCACTGTAGAATATTTTATAGCTTAGTTGCACGTTTCAGTGAAGCTTGAGTACAGATATCTCATCCCGGGGCAGATCCAGACAAATGAAAGCCAGATTGGTATTCAAACGACAGTCTATAAACCATCAACAACATATTACTACAGCTAAGGCATGGTGACAATGTATCACAGCTTGCTAATGTTTGATTGGCTCAAATCATACAACAGCTAACTGATTCAACCAATCAAATTTGGCAACATATATAGTTAACAACATCCTTACTTCAGTGCCACAAAATAGTATTGGCTTCATTCACATCCTACACATGGCTTAACTCTGGTCAGGGGTATTGGGAGGAGAATATTATAAATACCGGTAATTAGCTACATGCACTGTAATTAGTACGACACATCTAGGAATTAATCAGTTTGAGTGAGTATATTACCAAGCATATTATTTTGAGTATTGCATGTTTTCTTCCTCTACACATACTGTTGGATCAATAGTGATAATTTATCATAAATAGCAACATGCTTCTTTGACAAATCTGAAGGCAATGAACATTGATAACGAACAGCCAGGCACCATTATCAACATACAAAATCAACACAAGGGTCCATAGTAGCCTCTGAGTATGTGTGAGTGAGTTTAGTTTTGTGCCACTTTTAGCATTATTCCAGCAATATCATGGTGGGGTACACCAGAAATGGGCTTCACACTAGGCTACCCCACCGCCCCTCTGAGCAGGTATTATGTTGGGTTGTATACTTGTATACTCCACAAGGACTGACTGACTGAGTTTGGTTTTACCCCGCTTTTAGCAATATTCCAGCAACATCACGGCAGGGAACACCAGAAATGGGCTTCACACATTGTGCCCATGTGGGGATTCGAACCCGGGTCTTCGGCGTGACGAGCCAACGCTTTAACCATTAGGCTACCCCACCGCCCCACTCCACAAGGAGCTGAGAATAAAAACTGTGTGCAAACTGGCATTGGCCTGGTAAATGAAATTGTGCTTTGAGTTTTGTGTGAATTTAGTAATACACCATTTTTAGCAATATTCCATCAATATCACGGCAAGGGACACCAAGGATTCACACATTGTACCCATGTGGAGAATCGAGCTTGTGCACGGTATGCACATTATTATCATTACTGAACACACATGACAATCCCTTTTGTAACAGCAAATATATCAGAATGTGGTAATAATGGTATAAATTTATGGCTTTTGTCCAATGAGAACTAACCATTTGATCTCATGGCATACATAAAATGATCTACACCCTCATATACACTGCAGTGTGCACTGGTCACTGGAGAGGTTAATGTCATGCATTTCATGCAACATATCTGTGCTTCAGAAGATAAAAAACTTCAACAAATGAGGCCATGGTATCCTGTGTTGGCTGTGTGCTGTAGTAGCCAGGCTGTTCAAACCAGATTGTTCTGGTTAGGTCAAAATCAGAGTGAAATATAGGCAATGTTGCACAAGCTTAACCGTTCATATCAAAACTGATTACTAACTGGATAATCACCAAATCATGGCTGCAGATGGTTTGATGCAGCCTTCAGCCTATTCCTGAATTGTAGTTTTAAAAAAATGCTTTTCTTATAGTAGAAATATTCATGGGTGAAATGTGCTTTGAAAAACACCACTGACCATAACCTTATTTGGACCATATACCAGTAGGCACGTCTCCTAGTTTGAGTTGCCTCCCTTGTTAGTTTCAATTCGACCAGTCAATACAAACTACATTGGACACATGAGAGTGACCGGAAAGTCTCTAAATTTGAGTAGTCTCCCTTGTCACTTTTGATTTGACCTTTAAATACAGACTACATCACATGCATGAAAGTGATTGTTAAGTCTCCAAGTTTGAGTAGTCACCTTTGTTACTTTCAATTCGACCAAAGTCGATACAGACTATATCACATGCATGAGAGTGACTGGTAAGTCTCCAAATTGGAGTTGTCTCCCTTGTTACTTGTTCTATTAGCCATGGTCAATACGGACTATATCACACGTATAAAGATGCCCGCAGACCTTGTCTTCTGTAGTAACTACACAGGCGGTTGGAGGAGGAAAAAGCATGTGAGACAGAGGATGGCCATACAGAGGTATGTCACGTAATAATCAACAGATGTTAGTCGTGGAAAGGTGACTAAATGTTGCACAGTATTAGCGACGCGTGCAAGTCGAATTTCCTCCACTATATCTTCACATGCACACAGGTCAGCCTGAAAAACAGGACGCAAACATTTGGTCCTAGTCCTAAAATTATACATAGAATTTAACATTTCAATAACATGATAATTTAAAATCACATCAAATCAGGACAGCAACTCAACACTCCACAAACAAGACCCAAATACTGTCTGTTTACAAAATATACTAGTTTGTCTAGATATTTCTTCTGTTTAAAAGACTGAGATTTTTAGACCTATCTTGCAAGTAACTTTCAGTTTTGAGATTCTCCCTGAAGCTAAGACTGTGCAACAGATCAGTCAGCCATTTTGACAACAGCATGCTGGGATTGCAACATAGGATGATGGACAAGTGCAGGCATTGGTAAACTGAAATAAACAATACAATGAGCTATAACATAAACATCCATCATGCAGGTCACAGTTGTTATGAATGAATTCAGCTTGGTTTCATTAATTTCCACAGAATAACCCAGATTTACATAAGCAGCAAAATATCAAAGCATGTTAGAGTATATAAAGATTTATTCCCTGGCAATAAAAGGTTAAAAGCATAATATATCGTGTTAGTAGAAATGTTGTAATCTTAACTATTTGTTGAACATAAAAAATATTTGCAAAACAGACTAAAAAATATAGATATTTCTCAAATCTGGATAGTACGAGGAAATTGTAACCATGACTACCTGTGACTATCACTGACATATTCTTAGGTTAACCACATATGACATTAACAGTCAAAACGAAAGACTAGTTGACAACCAACAAGTGGAACGTAGGGGGTCCTTTACGATAAACTGACTGTTTAAAATAGTTTTGAGAATATTCAAACCGAAAGAATTAATGAAACGTGTTGCCATTAGCTTTGTATTGATTAAAACTGAAGCCCAGAAACAAAATAGATACAAAAGAGAGAAAAAATGAACATGCATATAGATGAGTCAAGTAGACTTGAGTGAGTGAGTGAGTGAGTGAGTTGGGTTCAACACCTCTTTAAAGTAATCCAGTTATCAGTTTGTGTCAGGTTTATATAAGAGGAAAGCCCAAATTGATGCACTTGAGCGAGTGATGAGTGAGTGAGTGAGTTAGGTTCAACACCACTTTAAAATAATCCAGTTATCAGTTTGTGACAGGTTTAATAAGAGGAAAGCCCAATGTGATGCAGGTCTCAGAACCACATGGATGAGCATCGATCTACACAATTGGGATACAATGACATGTCTCAACCATGTCAGTGAGTCTGACCACCCGATCCCATCAGCTGCCACTTACGACAAGCATGGGTTACCGAAGACCAATTCTAACCCGGATCTTCACGGGTCTATCATTACCCAGACAGATGTGGGTTCAGACAACACGTACACATGGTAGGTGGACTGCCTAGGCAGACCAGTTATAAGTAGTCGACAAGCCAAACTTGGCTTTTAGCATCCTTTCATTTTCATTTCATGTTAGTATTTATTTGAAAACTACTAGCTAAGCTTACTAGATCCATCTGAATTTGATTAGGCTCAGGCATCAGAGAAGTGGATAAAATAACTGGGTCTCACTTCATGACGGGTTACAGTCATCTTAGACCTAGGACTTTAAAGTAGTTTTATGTAAAGTCATCTTAGACCTAGGACTTTAATACAGTCGTTTATTACCCTTAAGATAACTTTGTCGAATTCTGATTGGTCAATGGCCAAAGCATACCAAACCATGTAGGCGGATTTGCCAGGGTGTACGAACTGTACACCCTGGCAAATCTGTCATGTGACACACTACGCGGGTTGTATGAATGACCTTGACCTTAGATGGAATGTGGCTGCCAAACGGCTGATCGCTTCGAAATTTTAGAGTCGGCGTGTACAATTATGGTTATAAACAGAGTAATAAAATTGTTGCCATAATTTCCTATTTGTTTGTGTCAATAAGTATATCCAAAAAATAAAGTGTTTCTTTATTTCACTTGTCGTTTAACAAAACCTCAAATTCGATAAAAAAAAATCATAAACTAAGCCATTCCGAGTTATCTCCCTTTATGGACGTTCAGAAAAAATCATGACGAAACGTTTTGCATCTCATTCTGCCAATGATTGAATGTTGTTGTTTAAAGATCAGCTAAATAAAGATCTTAAGGGTAATAAATTTGTCACACAGTTTTGAAAGGGTGTATGGGACTGTAAGACCCTTGTAAATTCCGTACACCCTTTCAAAACACAGTGTAACTAATATTATCTTACCTCACACATAAATGTCGCTTTCTGATTGGCTGAGCGCTTTTATTTTAGTTTCAATGTACCCTGCTTACAAGCGAGGTACATTTCAATTTACCCCACTGTCAATGGCAACTCATTTGGTACTTTGTGGTAGTAATTCTTTATCTCGAATAACATTGAATCACGTATGATGTACGTAAATTACCGATGTTTTGCAAATACAAATCGATGGAAGGGAGATAACTCTAAATCTGTTTTTCTTGTCAGCAAAATCTAAAGATGGCTACAAAAAGATTTGTACCCGTGCTTAAAACAAATTCAAAATTAACATTAAGGTGTTCGGTAAGATAAATACGTTGTTCACTGGTCCCTTGGGTCCATGGGTTGATGTACCCTCGATGTTTGTTTATGTTCCCCTCACCCTTCAGGCTCAGGGAACATAAACAAACATCGAGGGTACATCAACCCATGCCCCTCGTGACCAGTCAACAACATATAATGTACAGTCATATTAGACCAAAGCCATTACATTGGGCTACAGTCATCTTCAAGGTAAGACACATTTACAGAGGTCTTAGTGCTAAGATTTTAAGATAGGTCCAGTCGTCTTAGTGCAACGATCTTAAGTCCTAGGTCTTTATCACTGGTTCACTGTCACTTAGTGCTAAGATTTTAAGATAGGTCCAGTTGTCTTAGTGCAACGATCATAAGTCCTAGGTCTTTATCACTGGGTCACTGTCATTTAGTGCTAAGATTTTAAGATAGGTCCAATCGTCTTAGTGCAACGATCTTAAGTCCTAGGTCTTTATCACTGGGTCACTGTCACTTAGTGCTAAGATTTTAAGATAGGTCCAGTTGTCTTAGTGCAACGATCATAAGTCCTAGGTCTTTATCACTGGGTCACTGTCATTTAGTGCTAAGATTTTAAGATAGGTCCAGTCGTCTTAGTGCAACGATCTTAAGTCCTAGGTATTAATCACTGGGTCACTGTCACTTAGTGCTCAGATTTTAAGATAGGTCCAGTCGTCTTAGTGCAACGATCTTAAGTCCTAGGTATTAATCACTGGGTCACTGTCACTTAGTGCTAAGACCATAAGAAAAGGTTACAGTCATCTTAGTGCTAAGATTATAATGTGCTTCAACACAGAACTGACAGACTGTTCAGTCCCATTTCCAATCAGTCCAGTTGTCATTTCCGTGCAGTAACACCATGGCTTGCTTTCAAGAGAATTCAGTCACAAATAACCAGTTGGGCTCTTCTGGATGAAATATCAAAATAATTTAAAATTTGATACAAATAATCTTATATGCAATGTAGTAATAGAATTCCTAACAAAGAACAAAGTCACAATAAGACAATAAGTTAACCTCTTTAGAAAATATAGTGAATAATAGAGCATGTATTGATATTAATCTCATCTTAAATGGCAATGCAGGTCTCTCGCTTAGCGAAAATCAGAATGTTTTTAAAAGTGTACATATCTACATCCATAACACTAAACGATTTAAATAACTCTGTCTGTACATATCTATACCCTTTGTCTGCCTCTTGTTGAACTTTTTTGTAATATACAGTTGTAACTATGTGGAGAGGGCTTATTTAAGTTGGATAACTTGTGCCCAATCCGTTTCTTAATTGAATAAAATATGTTTCAATCAATCAATAAGACAAAGCTTGCCAGAGTACATCTGATATGTTTTGCGAGAACAGGCAGAATGTTAGTGGAAAAAGGAAGACAAATATCAAAAGAGGAAATAAGAAATATCACATGCAGAACAGCAAAAGTGTTACACACATTTTCTCAACAAATAGGAAATGGCAATAGTAAAGAAGTGATATTTTCAATACAATTATCCTGATATCATGCAAATTACAAAGAAAAATTGTCGAGCAAATTTAATATTTCTTGGTCCAAAGAAATTATCGAATCATGCATTGAAACCTGTGAAAACTGACATCCTGTTAATTTGAGTTTCAGGAGGAAAAATCAGGAACTACCACCTGTGTTGGTCAGCACTGTGAGTGAGTGAGTGAGTGAGTGAGTGAGTGAGTGAGTGAGTGAGTGAGTGAGTGAGTGAGTGAGTGAGTGAGTGAGTGAGTGAGTGAGTGAGTGAGTGAGTGAGTGAGTGAGTGAGTGAGTGAGTGAGTGAGTGAGTGAGTGAGTGAGTGAGTGAGTGAGTGAGTGAGTGAGTGAGTGAGTGAGTGAGTGAGTGAGTGAGTGAGTGAGTGAGTGAGTGAAGAGTGAGTGAGTGAGTGAGTGAGTGAGTGAGTGAGTGAGTGAGTGAGTGAGTGAGTGAGTGAGTGAGTGAGTGAGTGAGTGAGTGAGTGAGTGAGTGAGTGAGGTTTCATAATACTTTCAACAGTGTTCAGTTGCATCGCTGTTTTATGTCAGCTTTATGTCGGAGCTCCAACATATTTGAGAGTCTTCTCTTACAGCCAATTGCCTATCATGGTGAGGATAGGAGCGAGCCCCACATGTACAAGGTGCAATACTATAACATCAATTGTCTCTTTAACTTGGACATGGGTTCAATGTACAAAGGTATCAGTTTTCTCAGGTTTCACAGTTATTGAGAAGAGATTATTCAAGAAGATTCCTAAAGTAGCATGTGTGTTGCACTCTTGACGTCAGTACAAAAGAAAAGATGAAAACAATGCACAGTCTTAGCCTGGTTCTAAATGATGCTATCAGTAATTATTGTAATGGCCACTCAAGTAATTAAGCTACGTTTCTGGATGACTCTTATTTGTGTCCTTCAGTGAAGTACCTTTGAAGCTCATACTGCCATTTTAGTAGTGAGTTTCTAGTGAAACATGTCTACACAAGTGCTGTTAACTTGTCTACAATCATACAATGCAGGACTACCTTTTAATGTCACCACCAGAACACATATCGCAGTGACCATGAACTCTATGAATGTCACTTCTATAGCAGGGTATCAAGCGTTCATGAAATAACAAAACCCCCTGTTCATGAAGGACTACAAACTTTTCCTTAAAAGGAAATCATCCACCGTCTCCCTCACGCCACCATTGCCAACTCTGTCTATAGCTGATACAGAATATATACCACCTGAGGGACCAGTCATTATTCATCATTGGATAGAGAGGACATGTTTTTCAATTAACTGTGACAAAAAGGCCACAATCTTTGAATAATTTACTTGATATGTATGATAAAAATAATGTTGCTTCTGGTAACATATGGGACAGTAAGAGGTAATAAAATGATACTTACTTTGAACTACTTAAATTCCCTTCACAGTTAATCACTACTTTCGCTTTTCCTTCATCGTCACAATGTCTCACAAAGAGAATGTTTTACCTGACACAGTTTTTCTGACAATACAGGTAGAATTTCAATTTGTCCAGAGACATGATGTACTGATGGCAACGTGGGATGAGGCTGACGGTGGACTACAGATAAGTATTGCCAGACAACTCATTCAACATGTTCATCAGACTCTTGCTGGTATCCAGTCTGCAGACACTCAACACTCCCTTACCTGTCAGACTGACATAGAACATTCCCAGCTTCCTCTCTGCCCTGTACTCCAGGGGGCGGACATTAGGAACTAAGTAACTAAGTAACATTGCTTGTCTCATTTCAACCAAATGTTAAAGTGGTAATATCTGGAGAAGTCTCCATCAAGCTGTAAAATACTTATTGTGGTTCCACTTACAATTTTTTTAATTATGATTCTTGTGAAGTAACTTTTAAAAACACGAGCCTGACAACAGGGACATCCTGTCATGTATTTCATAAAGTATGGTTGGTCTGGTTAATGGAACCACAATAAGTTATCTTTTAGCCCAATGTCCTACCTCCTGGCTCCAACACACTAAAGAGTATAATACCATATAAACAGCCAATAACCCATTCCTCCAACACCTGTATCACCTGACAGAGCTATATAGAACTTACTTGGTCCACTCCTATCTTTCGACAGGCATCAAGAAAGTTTTCGACATTTCTTCGACATTTTGCCATTGTCAGCTTGGGCTGAAAAGAGAGAAGACACAATTCAGTGACATCATTGAAAGGATTGTAATTGATCAAACGATTCGTTCCCTTGACGTAGATCGATGCTTATGGTGTTGATCACTGGCTTGTCTGGTCCAGATCTGATTATTTACAGACCGCCGCCATATAGCTGGAATATTGCTGAGTGTGGCGTAAAACTAAAATCACTCACTCCTGTGGCACTGTGCAATTTGCTCTGCAGAGCTGTCTCCCTTAGGCATGCCAGGAATCTATTATCAAGTGTTTGACTGCTGGTTTGCAATGACAGTGTTTCTAGGCTTGTCAGCACCGTACCCTTGCTCTCATCTTTCACCCAAGTGGCAAACAACTGAGACCTACACCACTTCAGGCTTTCTTCCCTTATCAAGCTGACACATGAGATAACTGGAGCACACTGTTCACAAAAACATCAACCCAACTCACTCACTCACTCAACAGTCTGAGTCACACTCACCACAGCAGGAGATGGGACATGGATGCTGCCCACTGAGCGTGGTCGAATCTGATTGGCTAAGTGGCACAGCACAACACCATCCTTCAAGGCATCAGGTAGGTTTTCAGGCAGCGTCACCTTCAGACGGGACTCGATCGTCTGTAAAGGAAGATGAAGATGACTACATAACAAACACAGGTTGACACACAAATATCTTATATATCACAGAAATTCCAAACTTCTTCAAACACTGAGCCATTTCACACTACATTCACACCAGACAGACATACAGGTGTAATGATACATTGGGGTCACCACATGATATGTATCCCGATACAGTGAATGCAACAATATATATTCGATACTGTACGTTTTTTAATAAGTTGATATTCTTTTTTCTTGCAGGTACATCACAATCCAGAATCATTTGTTTTTAGATTTCAGAGAGCGAAAATGGGATATTGTAGGTCAGAAACTTATTGCCTAAAGGGCGTTGGGAATGTTCAATTATTTATTCGACAGGGAATACGAGAGATTTATAAACAGGCTGTTGAACAGTGTTATCATTCACATTTTGATAGACTTATAAAACTTGTAATGTATCGCAATGCAAGGCCAGGGTATGGAAATAACTTTAATATCGCTAGTGTACTCCGGTACAGTGGCACATGTAAAATCACTTGCCCTGATAATTTTAACACTATACCGGCCGTTTTCTTGTTGATTTTTTAAATAAACAACATAATTAACATTGGAATATCAACTGACACCGGTACAGTGTGATATACAAATTTGCTTGCACGACAGAAAAAAACCCACTGGACTCGGGCGTCGGGCAATGGGTTATTTCCACCCCTGAAGGGGTGTAAATCAATGTGTATAATGTGGATCTGATATACTACATTGTATCACTGTATTGTTATCCCACTAAACAGGCAGAGGCATAACGTTGTCTCCAAGCACTGACCTTATTCTGCCTACAACTAACTGTCATGTTAGATTTTCCCCTTTAATCACATGGACACACACACAACCCATACACACAGTAATCATTAAGTTCAAAATTCAAAACCACAGTTTAAATGATAATTCTTTAACTGATGGAAGGTGAAGAGTGAAGGTTTAGTAAACCATATATGATTCCAAGTTAAAAAGCAAGGAATTTCTGTTAGGGAAGATGTTTACAATAAATGTAAAACATCCCTGTCTTATGTAGAAGCTGAGGAACATCATAACGGTTACAACATGCCTGAACTCACATCACAGAGTGAGTGAGGTTTAGTACAGTGAGCAATATTACAATTAAATCAAGGTCGACAGGGTTAATTGTGTGAGTAACAATCCCCACAGTAGCCTGGCACACTTACACCCGAGACCTGGCACACTTACACCCGAGACCTGGCACACACACTTACACCACACCAGAGACCACACTTACACACTTAGACCAGAGACAACCAGAGACCTGGCACACTTACACCAGAGACCTGGCACACTTACACCAGAGACCTGGCACACTTACACCAGAGACCTGTCACACATACACCAGAGACCATGCACACCTACACCAGAGACCATGCACACTTACACCAGAGACCATGCACACTTACACCAGGGACCTGTCACACTTACACCAGACCATGTCTCCAGATACCTGTCACACTTACACCAGGGACCTGGCACACTTACACCCGAGACCTGGAACACTTACACCAGAGACCTGGCACACTTAAACCAGAGACCTGGCACACTACCAGAGACCTACTTGAAACAAAGGTTGCAGCACCTTCACCACCTCATGTTGGCTTATCTGAGCCACTGCATTGAGTGGTTGCAAAGTAACATTTCACTGCGTACAGAGGGACGCACAATATTATTCACTGTACCCACAACACATCTATGACTTTGCTGAGTGTTTGGTTGTTACATGCATCATCTCATCCCTCAGTCCACATGATCAATGATTCATTCCAAGCTCTAAAGAAATTACCAAAACGTACAGTTCTCTACACTGTTACTTCACAGGACCCTTCAAACTAATAATTAGGGGACCCGGGGGACTCCCATGTTTATGAATCGAGGTATACAACTCTGCACAGAAGATTTTCAACATTGTTAACAGCTTGCATCAATTGACCCCAGGTTACAACAACGAGGCACTGGACAGAAACCATCCACTTATTAACATATGTTTTGTTTGAAGAGAAATGGTGACAAATAATCTCACATTAAGTTTGGTTCATTAGTAGCTTGATGATAGCACTTAATGAGCATGATGATAGTTTTCATGACAGCAATATCCTAAAAACCCAACTGGGCCAGACAACCCCGTGAAATACAACAAGATCTATGTCGGAGGCTCGGGAGACATGATGAACATTCTGGGGTTGTACGAAGAAACACAATCAGCAATGAAGAGTCAGACTCGCTTCAGCAATCCAGATTGGATGCACTGATTATGATTAGTTGTAAGAGAATACTACTGTTAGTTTTAGACTTCATACTTGTGCAGCCTCACTCAATACAGCAACCACACTACTGGGTTAGTTCACAGGAAAATATTACAATACGATTCTATGATAGACCAGTGGACATATTCAAGATGACAGATTAGTTTCAAGAATACAGTACATATTATCAAAATTTAGGAATAAAAAAAGACACCAACATACATAAGAAGTTGTTCACCACAGTTTTGAGTAAATTGTACCTGGTTGTTAACCAACTTTGGGGACTAAAAACTACAAACATAAAGAAGATGTTCCAGATTAGTATCAAGAAAAGAGTACATGGTACCTACTTTTAGATGAAGATGATATACATGACTAGTTTCAGGGAAACGGTACAACATAGACCTAAAAGTTTTTTATGTCTTTGATAGCGGTTGAAAGAGAAGGAAGAGTCGAGTGTTGGATTGGTGAGAATACATGGTTAATCCACAATCTTTCAGCTGGTTTACGTGATTAGTGTGTAACAATGTAAGCCCATTGGTCCATGAATTTGGGTACAACAGCAATCCGAAAGTTGGTATTTCAAAATTCACAATCTGTATACTATCTTCACACAATTCATCTAATTTCATCATTGAGCTTATCCACTGTATGAAATCTCCAGTCCATCGTAATGAAGAAATTCTCCACCATAACTTAACTTTGAGAGGAATGACACAACCCAAAAGATTGATGTCCAATGATGAAAATACAAAACAGCCGTGGAACCACTAGCTTTGCAAAATGCCTTAAATGAACCATGAACATGACATAGCCGAAGGACTTTACTCTATTGTCATAGTGCTTTGGGAAACATTTTAGGTTCTTTCAGAACATTGTGAGATTGCATTACACAGTGAAGGTTTATTAAATGAAGCCATGATTTGGAAGACCTACTCAAAGCTGATATTAAGAATGGTCAGACACAGTTCACTAGAAAGGTATTTAATAATACAGATCAGGCTTATGCCGTGACTTCCAAAACAAAGCTAGGTGGCGAGTGGGTCCTTGTTATGGATGATGGTCCACAATAGACAGGAGACTGATACAGAGAATAACCAAGGATGTGACCAGCAGAGAACACTGGGGATGAGTGAGTGAGTGAGTTTTAGGCCCTTTTTAGCAATATTCCAGCAATATCACAGCGGGGGACACCAGAAATGGGCTTCACACATTGTACCCATGCGGGGAATGGAACCCGAGACTTTGGGTTGATCAGCGATAACCACTAGGCTAGCCCTTCGCCCCTCACCAGGGACGGCTTTTACCCTACATGCAGAGTGAGTGAGTGAGTGAGTGAGTATGGTTTCCCCCCGCTTTTAGCAATATTCTAGCAATATCACAGCAGGGGACACCAGAAATGGGCTTCACACATTGTACCCATGTGGGGAATCGAACCCGAGTCTTTGGGATGTAGATGAATGCATTAACCACTAGGTTAGCCCATCGCCCCTCACTGGGGATGGCATTTATCCCCTAACATTTGGTCCTACAGGCAGAGTGAGTGAGTGAGTATGGTTTTTCGCCGCTTTTAGCAATATTCCAGCAATATCACGGCAGGGGACACCAGAAATAGGCTTCACACATTCCCTACATGCAGAAGACTGTTATCCCAGATGAACAGCATCATTCTTTGCATGGTGTTTTCTTCATGCATAAAGGTCCATATATTTGTGGGCTATAGTGTGACACTGAATGGTGACCTATCATTCAGACAACAAACTAGTGGTTTCAGGTAAATAGTTCACTGTGGTGCCATGCCTCATATCTTGGGGGTATAACACCGTGCTTAAACAAACTTACATCTCTCAGAACCACAAATTCTTCTTTCTGTTGGTGATACAGAAAATACAAAGCCAATAAAAAAGTGAAACAAACAAAAAAATCACACAAATCATAAAATTTAGAACATAAATTAAATGTTTCTGGTACAGTTCTAGTTCTGTAATCTAGTGGATTGTCTATACTTAAAATGATGCCAAGACATTTGTAAGTTATTGCGTCTTCATTATACAGAAGTATACTTTCTATTGTCAGCAGTTCAGAGAATTTATAACATTCCAGACAGAAGAAAAACACATGAAACAGAATTGGTACAATGGACAAGCCAGGAAATCTACATTCTATGTTAGCACAGTTAACTAATCGATCTTACAATCTAAATTAAGTTGACAGATTCACGACTAATCCAATGGCAAGGGCAAATTCAAGGTTAATTCAACTCAGTGGCCAAGGCAACGACTAGAGAATCTTACTACAGAGTTCAAAATTCTACAAGACAGAAAGAGAGCACTCTATTGCAAGGTCAAGGTCATGGGCACAATGAGACCTGGAGAGAAACTCATGGTCATCAGTACCAGAGCCTGAGAGAAAGGGAATTAAAGGGAGTGATATTTAAAAAGTCCTACATTTCGGGAAATGAATTTTGACCACACCACAATATAGACATGACAAGGTTCAATTTGACCCCAACCTTCCAAACACTTGTAACTTTTCTTTCAGCCATGTGGTAGTTGATGCCATTCATGATAATGAATGACTATCAATATGAACTAATGGAGGAATGAGACCTTATTATTTCAAGACTCAAAGAGAATGGATGATGACACCTTTCAACTAAAGGCTCAAGTGATTATCAGCCATGTTGTCTGAAGGCTATAATTACAATCCAATCCACCCGGTCATCTTACAGCCGGTACTGAACTAAGAATGTTTGCTACCATGGTTACACTTTATAAATTACGAAGTCATGACATCATTCTGTCGAGAGTCAAAGCACAAAGCCATATTTGGAGGGAAATGATGATGATGTGAAGGAATGAAATGGCTGTAGCTTGACCTACTGGTAATAATGTACGCTGGCAGCTTGGCTCCTATTACCAGCACTGACTGCTGTGACAAGCCATAAATGCAGACTAAATACGTGAATGAACTATGACACTAGTTTCTACGATTAAGCCTTGAAAGTTATATCGACCTTATACAAAGATCCTATAGATGTTTTTTACTTCTGTAATTTCACTAACCGTCCTGAGCTGTTCAATCTGCTCGATCTCCTCCAATCGTTGATCGTGTTGACGGCGAATTGTGAAGTTGGGGTCGGCATCCTTGTACTCTTCCAGCAACTTCATGGATGCCTGGGACAGCACTGAAGCCGGAAGAAACACAAAACATGCACAGAGGTGACTGTTCCTTGTCCGTCACAAGACAACAGTATGGAGACTTGAACAGGGATTGTAAGTTTCTGCTGATTTTATTACTCTCAATCACAGAACCACACAATGGAGTACATGCTATGACCACCATACAAATTAAGTAACATTTACAGAGTCTGCATGATTTCTCTGGTTGTACAAGATTTTCATTTTGTTTTACTGCAGCTCTCATCAATACTCCAGCTATATGAATGCAGTATGTATGTAATTGGGTCTGAGCCAGACAATCCTGTGATTGATATCATGAGCAACAACACCGGTTGTCTGTGTACAGTGACAAGCAATCAAGTCACCGAGTCCAACCACTTTATCCATATTAGCAGCGGCATATGTTGCCAGGCATCAAATCCAAAATCCCCACTGGGTCTAAGGAACACTGACTCAGTTATTTAGGACTGTTTGTTACAGAAGGCCTCTGACCCGTGAAGATGTGGGTTAGAGTTGGGTCTTCAGCAACCCATACTTGTCGTGAGAGGCGACTAAAGGGATCAGGTGGTCAGACTCGCTGACTTGGTTGACAGATGTCATCATATCCCAGTTGCACAGATTGAAGCTCATGCTGTTGATCACTGTATCGTCTGGTCCAGACTCGTTTATTTACAGACCGCCGCCATATAGCTAGAATATTGCTTAGTGTGGTGTTAAACAACCAGCTAACCAACAGAAGGCCTCTTAATCCAGACTTTTCTAAAAGCCTTGAATTCTAGACATCCAAATCAAACTACAAACCCTGTTCAATCATCCTGCCAAAGTTCATAAGGTGAATACGCCACAGCTATTATTATCTCATGCTAATCAACATGACGGGAAACAGAGTCGTCATTAGGTCAGGAAATATATTTCAAAAGAATACATGAAAACTTAAAATCATGCCAAATAAAGTGTGTTTATGAATTTAATGAATTGTTAAGTATTTATTGTGAAACAAGATTTAAAAAGATTATATAAATTACAAAAGAATATGGTGTACATCACCATAACATATAATTCATGATATGTTAATATATTAAAGGTGATTTAAAGAGTTAGTACAGAATACATTGGGTACAAAATCTGTTATGATGAATGACTGACCATGATCGTAGCAACAAATATCAACATGCCCTAAACATTACAAATCATTTTGATTCAGCACATAGAAGTCTACAACCTGCCGGCCCCAGAACTCTTGACCCAGTTTTCATGAAGGAAATGGACATCTTAGAAACAAGATAATATCACCCCCACTCCACCCAGTAAATCTTATCTTTGTTAATAACCCTTCAACACCAATTATAAGAAATGGACATCTCTGAAATGTATGTTTACCCCCTTCACTCCACATCCAGTCACACCCAGTCACATGAACCCTTTCATGACCAAGAAATGGACATCTTAGAAACAAGATAATATCACCCCCACTCCACCCAGTCACCATTCATCACATCTCAACATGCCCTAAACATGACCCAAGAAATTTGACATCTTAGAAACAAGATAATATCACCCCTCCACCCAGTCACATGACATCTAACCCTTCATGAAAGAAATGGACATCTCAGAAACAAGATAATATCACCCCCACTCCACCCAAGTCACATGACATCTAACCCTTCATATCTTCCTCCCAGGTGAAAATGTAACAATGTGAGACAACACTGTACTGAGTATGGTGTCTGTTGCTTTTAGCAATATTCTAGTGATATCATGGCGGAGGATATAAGAAAAGGGCTTCACACATTGTAACCATGTAGGGGATAAAACCTGGGCCTACAGAATACAAAAACCCTTCTCGCTCAGTCACTCCCTATCTTACAGGATTGTGACAGTGTGATGTTGATTTGAGAGTTTCCCATTCACAAAGGAGGAACAATGGAAGGAAACGCCATACCCATTTTGTGATTCAACCTGGTTTCACCATGACAAACTGACACATTAACCACTGAGATACCTCAAATCTCAAAGGGGCGGTTGGGTAGCCTAATGGTTAAAGCGTTGGCTCGTCACGCCGAAGACCCGGGTTCGAATCCCCACATGGGTGCGATGTGTGAAGCCCATTTCTGGTGTCCCCCGCCGTGATGTTGCTGGAATATTGCTAAAAGCGGCGTAAAACCAAACTCAGTCAGTCAGTCAAATCTCAAAGTGTAAAGACAGAAGACTATTATTGCAACCAGACACATTAAACCATGGTCACTCGTATCTTGCAACATGCTGCAACCACTTGTGGGTAATGAGGGCTATAGACATGGTTATGGATATATAATGGGTGGTTAAAAAGGGTTGGCATTCTATGAATAATGCAAGGTCATTAAGACAACCAGAAATCTGTCATGCCGAGACACTGCAAAAAGCAAGACCAGGCTTAATCTACGGAACAGGAGAGTACATATAGTATATTTCAATCATTTATGATAATAATTATATAAGATGTTGTATTGATAACATATAATGAAACTGCATAAGTATCATTTAGTCTTACCTGTTCATCCAAGAATTAAGTCAGTATATATGTATCTAAACCTATCTGTAGATATTCAGTCTTAACTTCAATATATTCTTCTATACTGTGAATTCAAACAGTACCTCACTGTGTGGGTTTCACATGTACTTGTCTCAAAGTTAGTATTCCAAATCAAGGCATATAGTCTAATGTTTCATTAACAATTAATAAGCTTAAGGAGTCTTGTGCAACATCATTAGATGTCTTAATTTCGAATAATACCTCAAAATCTATTCATTGATAAAACCTTTCTGCAGAGTTAAAGCTTTCAAACTCTGTGAATATAAGAAAACAGACAGAAAGAGAGAGTCTGGTGGCATTCCCGTCTAACATTCATCCATGTGAGGTTCACTCAAAGATTGAAGCTAGTTGTCAGTAAAGTAGCAGCAGCAGGACAGAAGCAGTCAGCAGGACAGTAGGATCCACAACCCGGTGGTGCCTTATTGGCTGACATACCTGGTCCTGAGTGTGTGTCTCTGGATTTGGGGTGTCTGTCTGTTTGTCCATTCAGACACTTACCAGATCGCGTACCTCGTGTTGTGCCCACGTTTGTGTTGCGAGGTGTCATTGAGCGTTTCCGTTCCTCAACGTCACCTCTCTGTAACAGACAAATCAGTCTTATAATATCATTCTTACATAGTTAAGGATCAAATTCAGATGGATCGAATGTACACACATTAAACATTTTAGAGGCAGATTAATGGAGATTGTTTCAACTTCGATAATGAAACAATTTTAATGATTTGTACTCATATTTTACGCAGTGAAAAGATTCTAAAACTTTTACAGTGAACTTTTACATTCCAGCTGTGGCTACTGTTGCAGCATGGGCTATTTTTATTTAAAATTCTGAACAGTCAATAACCACATTTATACATTATTTATCATACCTTGTCCTTAACCGCATGAAAATGACAAATAATTGTGCAAATAATATCATATTAGACATGTTTTCCATAACAGTTGATAGTGGTGAGGCATGCAGTGATAGTAACACATTTAGACTTTACAATAGTAGTTGCTAGGAAACAGACTGAAAGGGGAGACAACTGTAACAACAGGATTCAAATGAACATGGAAATAAAGAGATGGTGATACTTTAACTAGAAACTGAAATCAGTACAAACTTGAAGACCAACAGTGAGTAAATGTGAAGTGGGAGAAGATGTAGAAAGGGAGGAAATAAGAAATCACTGGGCAGACGTCAGTTTGATTTATAAACAGCACAAGACCTCCCTTGCCAACAAGCTGATTCAATCCTTAATGTCTGAAAAAGATTCTCACAACCACCTCAGGTTCTGCCACTAGTTTCCAGTTTTATGATCTACAAAATGTCCCAATGAACAGACATATTTTCATTTTCATCCACAATAAGGACAGACACACGCTAGTGACAGATGACCAACTGAAATATTCTTCATACAAAACAACTCCAAAAACTTCTTTGTACTTACTCCAACAAATACATGTTCAGAATGACAAATGATCACAGTTGTTTAGAATATCCAACGTGGTAATATTCTTTTGAAATTTTGCAGAATCTATGCTATTCAACAAATGAAGCATATAGCTTTATGGAAGACAACTTCTTGTTTATTTCACAGAGAAATGTGATAAACACCACAATCTACTTACCTACATTAAGATTACAGCTAAGAAGGATCGCTATCTCAAAATATCAACAACGCCAGGCTACTGTCATAGTTTCTGAATAAAGTACTTCTGTGACACATATACGATTGAACCATGACATATTCAATGAATGGACAGATTTAATGCAGACATTAATTCTATTGACTTTATTCAAGGATTGGAAGTAAAAACATATTTCAAAGTATATCTATCACAACCCTAATCCTATGGATTTGGGATCCCAGGGTTAAAATGATATAGAAGGCCTGCGTAAAATTCTAGCCCATGTCTCCCAAACAGCCCCTGCCCTGTGAGTGCAGTGAGAGAGTGTGTACCGAGCGTGCTGCGGAAACCTTGGACACATAGTTATGCACCGCGTCTTTTTGGATGGTCTTCAGCTTGGAGTCCTCCAGCTTCTTCTTGAGGTTGTGGGACTCCTGGCTGTGCTGGTTCTTCATGGCCTGGTGCTTCTGCTTGAACTCTTCTTCCTGGAAAACATCACCATTGTGTGAAGATTGTATTTACAAGTGTTAATATCAGGTCAGCTGCATGACCAGGTAAGAATAGACTGAACAAATTGGCAAATGCATGATGTACATAAACTCTAGACCAAGTACTGCAGTCATCTTCAGGTTCTGGGAGTTATCTCCCTTTGGCCACCACACTGCAAATTAATATGCCAGGCTAAACTTCCTGGATCAACAGAAGCATTAGCTAACACTTGATTACATACGTTATTTATAGTTGAATCACATCTTTCATCAATGATGTTTACAGATATGTACAGCAAGTTTGTTTGAAGCACTCATGAAAATAGTTACTGGTTTAGCTGATTCGGTTTAATCTCTATATTTCATTTTGAAACTCATGCATATTTTTCATGTGGCCAAAAATGACTACTGGAAAGAAAATAGCGACTACAGACAGCATTTTGTCCAAACAGTGTTCATGGGTTACTAAGGTCATATATAATATTACAGACTACCTCCCTGGTTGTTGAACAGATGTAGCTATTTTCTTAGCCTATGTCATAAGGTATTAGGCGCATCAGTGACTGTCTATACATTGTACACAAATCAGTCCGAGGTACGGGAGACAACTCTGATTGCCTTGTTTACGTGGTTATTTTCAGGGTGCTTCACTTGTGCTGCAGCCTGTTCTCAATGGAATGTTTCAATGTCGATACTAAAAACTTATATATTATAGTTAATGTGCATCATCTTGGTATTTACAATTGACATATGAACATTGTGGAGAATTACATCATATTATATATTTCCATGTAAAACATTTCATATCAGTTTCTACTAAACTGATTTCCATGCTGCTGGAATAGAAGTATTATTCTCCCATGACTTCAGTAAATACTGGATTGTGACTGGTTAATTAAAGTCAAAATAGGTATATACTTATTATTATTCTTGTACTGTAAATGATGGACATCATATTTAAATGACTGTTTACTATCAGGTTGATTCACAAATATTGTAACAAAGGCTCTTGCCATTTAGACAAATGAAGGAGTGTATGTCTTCAAACTGAATTTTCTTATCCAACATGGAGTATTTTAACTCTTCTCATATTTGCTTAGATTTACCACCATGCAGTCATTATTTGTGAATCTTCATGGACCATGAAAACTTTCCCACTGTGCAGAAAAACGCAGAAAAGCGCACATTAATCGTGGAAATAGCAACATAAACACATTACCTCGCTACTGAAACAGTAAAAACTGCAACGAAAAACTATGAAACTGCAACATTTTCATAGTTTTCATAGTAATCAGCGAACTTTGACCTCTACTGCGCATGCGCATTACGATCCGGGCTTCTTTCCAATTTCCGAGCAACCGTGAATCGCCACGCGTAAAAAAGTATTAAATATGTCGAAATAATCGATGTCAATTGTTTCATTCGAATGGAAAGTAAACTAAATAAGTGTGCACACAAGTATCATGATGATAAATGCCAAATAACACAATAGAAATACTTAAAAAGGAATGTAACTTTTGTCCAAGCTGGAAAATGTCAACATGCGGTTGAGACTTCCTCTTCCATGTTCGCAGGCGCAAAATCGAAGTTGCGGGCTCCTCGTTTTATGATGCAGTGTTAGCGATTTAAAGTTGCTGTTTTCACTGTTTCAGTAGCGAGGTATTATGTTTATGTTGCTATTTCCATGATTAATGTGGGCTTTTCTGCGTTTTTCTGCACAGTGGGAAAGTTTTCTTTGGTAGGCCTGATTCATTGCTAGTGGATCATTCATTGTTTAATTCCAGTCATGTAAGGATTAAACCTCCAGTATGGACTTTCTCCAACTTACAGACGTGTTGTGATTCCTCTTAGTGGTACCCTGTAACCTTGACCCTGAAGTCGTCCCACCAGCACGGGTAGTTCCACGGCCGGGAGTTGGACTGGCCACGCCCGTTCTGTCACTTGCTTTGGCACGTCGTACAACAGGGCTCTGGTGGGGAGTCGATTTGTCGGCCGATTCCCTCACTCTAGCGATAGAAGGGATGCCTGAGACAGGTCCCGTGGAGGGGCTCGAAGGGATGGAATTCTGGGAGCCCGAGGGGCTAGGGTTGGGAGATGGGATCGGTGTTGAGGAACTTGAGTTGTTGACGTTTTCGTCTACACCACTGTAAAAGAATATTGTCAAATTCATTTACAGTACTGGGCCCAAATTTTCAAAGCTCTCTTAACGCTAAGATAGTCATAGGTTGATGTTAATGTTAATGTATGGCACTTACAACTATCTTAGCGCTAAGAGAAATTTGAAAATCTAGGCCCGTATATTATTTGAGAAACATGAAAGACACAGATTGGTTAACAGCAAACACTGAAACACAGATATGAACCTGTGAACACATGGTCATCCCCACTTCAATACCATCACTCACTTGCGGTTGATGTAGTTGAGGTTCTCAACATGTGAGTTCTGGTTACCCTGGAGACGTCGGGCTGCGGTGTCTGATGTTGTACGACGATACTGTGTGTTGTTATGCGCTTTCCGGTCCTCTTTAAAGCTGGACGATGAACTTAGAGGCTGTTTCCTGCAATACATTAACACCGCAAATGTACAAACTATAACCTTATCAATACAAATATTGAAGAATCCACATTACCAATCAAACTTTTCTCAAAGGAAACATACGATTCAATATCTTAACACAATTTGTAGTTCTGGTGTTTGTTAATCAAAGAGTAAAATGTTCAAATGCAAGTACTTTAACAGAGCATAAGAGTTTTCAACATGAATGTAACCTATAAAGTTCAAGACAGAATGAGACTGGATATTAGAAGTCTTCGGTATGAATGAGGTGAAACAATTTACTTTTACACTAAACATACTGGGTACAGAGTTGACATAAAAGTTTAAAAACCTTTGTTGCTTAACTGAATGTCTTCAAAATACCTTGAAAGTTATAGACAACAGAAGTAGAGAGAAATGGATGTACAGCAGAATATGATCACTCATAAAAAGTGATCTTTATATGAATTACAGAATGATATGAGGAAGATATATATAAGCATGCAAAGTGATGGTTTCTTGGCTGGTCTTTTTTCAACTGCATACACTATCAGTCATTAACAAGTAGAAATTAAACCTTATGGTATCCATAGCAGCATGTATCATAAGTATTGAGACTGACTGACTGAGTTTAGTTTTACGCCGCTTTTAGCAATATTCCAGCAATATCACGGCAGGGGACACCAGAAATGGGCTTCACACATTGTGCCCATGTGGGGAATCGAACCCGGGTCTTCGACGTGACGAGCCAACGCTTTAACCACTAGGCTACCCCACCACCCCCATAAGTATTGAGAAGATCTGAGTTATTACTGATGTATCATTATCATCTGAAGAGAATAAAAATTCAGAACAATATTTTGGTTTGATTATACTTGCAGTACACTGGAAAATATGTTATTCTTAGAAACTTGTATATTACAGTGTGTATATTACAGAAACAAGCACCTGTCTGTGTCTGAATGAGAGGGACATAGGTGGAAAAGGACGTGTGTTGAATGTCATCATTTTGACAGTGGACTACATGTGAATGATAAAACAAAGTCTCAAAGATGTCTGAATGAGAGGGACATAGGTGGAAAAGGACGTGCGTTGAATGTCATAATTTTGACAGTGGACTACATGTGAATGATAAAACAAAGTCTCAAAGAGTGTGATCGACTGAATGAAAAGACAGATATCTACATCCTATCTGGGTTCATCTTAATTTGGATGTTCGTAAAGAGATGTACCAACATGCATGCAAGATGACCTATAAATTTCATGCAATACACTTTTTATAATTCTTGATTTATTATTTTAATGATTACATAATATATATGATAATTGATTGTGAAAAGCCTTGATTCCTGCAAAAAATGGCAATGATTTCAAACCACCTACACACAGTGAAATTATCTGAAAACAAAGCAAAGGCCCAACTCCTTCACAACTACCTGACCAATCACAATGTGTCAAGGTATGATTTATTAAGCTACAAGCAGGACATTGTCTGGAACCTGCGTAGGGCTATATACAGCAATGCTGTATTACGAGTTTCGGAACATACTTGCATTTACATTAAGCTTAAATAATTATGACAGTTTAGAGCAAGGTAAGCCTTATTAAAATCCAAATGCTTCATGAAAGACAGGAAATTTAGCATAATGTCTTCTATTTTGCACACACAAAGTTTGTTCCCAGATGCAGGTTGACCTTAAACCCAACAAGTATCTAGACTACTTCAACACCCACTAGATATTCATAATTGCTACATGCTCCTTTACCATGAGGCTGTCAGGAATAAACATACTTAACCCTTTCAGGTGGACTGTAGCACTGTCACCATTTGGTGAAAGGGTTAAATATCTTACTCAAGACAATATGTTTCCAATATGCCAAACTTCCCCTTTTCTAGACTGGGCAAGACTTGTTGTAAGACCAGTAGTATGAAACACATCTATCATGATCTGGTTCTTTCCAAACATACATGCTAGTTTATTTGTTTTTGTTTTAATAATTGGTCATTATGATTTATCACAGCCAATACAGTTAAATGCTTGACCCAAAACAAACAGAAAAGAGAGGCAGAGAAAATAAATCTTTGTTTTCCTTCATAGGTTTATACCCAAAAATATTGTTCATTTCTGAATTTTATTTGACTAGATCTTCAGGTACAAATCTTTTTATAGATCATGTGTTATGTAAAACTTCAAATAAAGGTCAATCCACAGAAACATAAAAAGACGAAGACAATATAATATATATACATAAAAATCAAACAAGCATCTTTGTTTGGAAAAGTACCAACACTTCTAAAAACAAAATGGGAACAATATGAAAATACACAATGTTAAGTTGACAAGAGCATGATTATTACGACAGAAGCACACACAGATACAAATTGGGAAAGCATGCTACACTACACTGGCTGGTGATGTGTTGCCACTGACCTATAACCATAGTCTGAGATGTAGAAGCTATGGTCGTTATATTCATAGCTACCGTAATCATACGTTCTACCATAGTAGTCTTCATGCAACGTGGCTGGGTAGCCCAAGCTGAAATAAAAAGGTCCATGCAATCTCAGGTTGAACACTGGTAACAGGCTGTAACGTTGCATGGGCAAGAAAGTCAGAAGAAGAAGGTGTTAGAGATAGAGTGTCACACTGAAGCAAGAAGCAAAGGTTGGTTGGTTGTGTAATGCTGCACTAAGCAATATTACAGCTATATGGCGGCAGTCTAAAAATAATCGAGTCTGGACCAAACAATCCAGTGATCAAAATCATGAGCATCGTTCTATGCAATTGGTATACGATGACATATGTTAACCAAGTCAGCGAGCCTGACCACCCGATCCCGTTAGTCACCTCTTACGACAAGCATCGGTTACTGAAGACCAAATCTAACCCACATCTTCACGGATTGGTGTGATCATAGACAACTGCCCCAGAGACATAGTGTTACAGTGAAGCAAGAAGGAAGGAATCAGGTGCTATAGGTAATTACATCCAGGTTCATTTCCCCAAAGAGATCTTAGCTTTAAGGCTATCTTATCTAAAACACATTAACACAGACAGTGTTAGGCTCGAGATCATTATGAAAATGGCTCCCTAGTCCTGTTTGACACTGACCACTTAAACGCTATGCCAAACAGTTGATGGGGAAACATTATGTCTACCATGATGCACTCACAGTGCCATGACTCAAAATGAGGACACAATGTTAAACAACTTGTGGACCTCTCAATGTCAATTAGAAAAAAAACATTCTTTTAATCTCTACTATCTGTCTCCAATATCGGAAGCTGAGGTTTCTGCTGTGTGACTAGACATTATTACTACTGTGGTGGTCTGCTTTAATGAGGATCGTAATCCTGTATTTCTTGTCACATGATATAATACTTTAATGCTGAAATCCATTGTCATCATGTGTAAGAACATACAGTGGTTTTCAAAACAAGAACATATTTCGTGGGTTTAGTTCTCAGATGCTGCACAAAATGACAATGGTTGTACCATAAAAATACAGAAGATCTCATCTCTCTCCTTATGTCACACGTTCAAACAAGACAATGATCAAACATCACTTTCCTAATTAAACTAGTCCCATCTTTCAACATGCAGATTTCACGAAAAAGCACATACTGCAAAAAAGCAAACTATGTCGGCCTAAAATGCATAACTCCACAACCATATCTCGACCCTTGTATAAGCAGCTTCAAGACAGATAGCATAATCTCCTTAGCATTTAAGCAACTCACCTATCATAAAATTGCAGAGAAACATCACGATTACTCCAAATCAAGCCTATCTATCCATTCAGGAAAAACCTGCACGTATATCTGCTCTAGCAATACCTGTGATATACTACGCCGCTAGTTTCTGCATATCTCAATGTGATTGGTCCTAGCTTCCGCCCTGGGATAACTTGACGCCACATCCCTACATAACAAACACCTGCCCAAATAACTGGTCCAAGAAAACGAGATCCAGTTCCGGGCTAAAAATACAACCTACTTTTACCAATTCCTTTCTGTCAGTGTCATAACAAGACTGATCCAAACATCATAACTGCACCACAAAGAACGCTGCCCATAAACATGCTAAGCATTACTTTAACAGGTGCTTGTTAACTTGAAAGACAGGATGGCTGTGCTATCCATCCCCTCCTTATTTTAGATACAGCCTAGTGCATGAGTCATGCATCTAAACACAGTTTCTCCTCCTCCTCAACAACAACAACGATGTTGCTGCTGCTGCTGCTGTAAATAGTCCATGTCACTTCACAGTCTCAGTGGCCAGGTTATTGGGGTGGGCTTTGAAGTTATATAATTCTTTGTTGGTGGAACAGGATTTGAAACAACTGTAAAAACATAAGCAGACCAAGAAAACATCTGTTTTTCTACTTAAACATGTAATTATTCTGTTCCTTTCTGACTGCACTGACAATTAGTGAGTCTCAGTATTGAACAATACATTCAGACATAAACCAGTCACAGAGCATGTGTGACACCTTTGCTCCCAGAAATCTGCATATTTGAAAACCTTCTTGTTTCATGCTATGAGTCATCATCTCCTTCTAAAGTTCTCCTTAACTTTCAGCTGTCTTGAAGGTTTTTATTCATATGTTGATTATATAAGGATGTCATGGCAACAAGGAGGCCTGGCAGAGCAATTTAACACAGACCGAACTACTGGTGAATATTGTTGTTGAGGCTCCTTCTCCTTTACATGTTGTGTAAAATATGAGTAATGTTTAAGTTGCAGATCGGCATGGTTGCTGGGGTGGGGGAAATGCCCGGAGTTGGGGAGACACCCAATTATTATAATGTGTGATCTGTTTGTAAATGTCATATGTTATGACTGACTGACTGAGTTTAGTTTTACGCCGCTTTTAGCAATATTCCAGCAATATCACGGCGGGGGACACCAGAAATGGGCTTAACACATTGTGCCCATGTGGGGAATCGAACCCGGGCCTTCGGCGTGACGAGCCAACGCTTTAACCACTAGGCTACCCCACCGCCCCCATATGTTATGAAAAGAAACTAGGTGGTGTGTGGTGGTGTGTGGTGTGTGTGTGGTGTGGTGTGGGTGGAACAGCCAATTATTATGGCTTGTGGTCAGTTTGTAAGTGGCACAGTGAAATAAGGGACAATAACGACAAAATGTTAAGAAACTGGGCACGTGGGGTGGGAGGGACCAGATCCAATTTGTCATGTTAGATTTTCCAGGTGTGCCATGAATGTTTAGGTATTCAGGAGACAGGCAGAGGGTTGTAAACCCCAATCATCATTGAATATCAACCTTTAAACCCAGTAATGTTTGAATTCATATAAACACCAATATGTTAATATTCATTATTAAAAGTATTTCAAATATATATAAATCTCTTTGTCATTTCTTATCAAACATAAAACCATGCTTCTACTATTCCCTTCAGCATCAAAAAGCCAATTCAGCGCAGATACCCAACACAACCAGGTGAAATTCTCCTGCTTGTTGATCTCTGTGAAAGCTTAATATAGCTTGGGTGGTGCCAAGAATGTCAAATGAAATGCACATGAGGGAAAGTTATCACCGGGTTTGGTAAGAACCTCCACACACCATGCTGTGATCAGTGAGTGAGTGAGTTTAGTTTTACGCCGCTTTAGCAACACTCCAGCAATATCATGGCGATGGAAACCAGATAAGGGCTTCAGACTTTGTACCCATGTTGGGAATCAAACCCTGGTCTTTGGTTTGACAAGCAAACGCTTTAACCCCCCCCCCCTTGTGATCAGTGATTACAGGAAATAACAATATATCTGGTATTCTAGTCTGGCATCTAAACTGCAAAACACATTTGAACATAACTAAATTTAATCATAACACAAGATATGCCAACACCTGTTTATTTATTATGTACATAAAATAATATAAAAGTTTCTTTCAGAATCATCTTCAGTGGATCCTAAAAATCAGTGTCCACAGAAGGACTTGACTCCAGTGTCATTAACTGAAGGGACATTTAATATCTTTCAATTTATGAAAATATGTCATAGTGAGCAAGTTCATGTGTGCTAGATTTACACAAGTGTGAAACATGACCATAGTTGGATTTTGAATTTATAGGTTTGCTCCCATACTAAGTTAATATTAGAAGAGGCCATATTTTTCTGAAAATTGAACAATAGGCTTTTGACATGGGACTCAATGACAGTCATGCTTATTCCAATACTGATAGACTTCGACAAATCTGACCACTGACATGGACCCACTGACAGTCATGCTTATTCCAATACTGATAGACTTCGACAAATCTGACCACTGACATGGACCCACTGACAGTCATGCTTATTCCAATAGTGATAGACTTCGACAAATCTGACCACTGACATGGACCCATTGACAGTCATGCTTATTCCAATACTGATAGACCTCGACAAATCTGACCACTGACATGGACCCACTGACAGTCATGCTTATTCCAATACTGATAGACCTCGACAAATCTGACCATTGACATGGATCCATGGACAGTCATGCTTATTCCAATACTGATAAATCTGATTTTTTAATCTTGACCAGGAGATCCTGACTCAACTAAGGGACATAACTCACACACTGGGGTGTGATGCCTCAACCACTAACAGAGTGAGTGAGTATGGTCTCACACTGCTTTCAGCAATATTACAGCAATATCACAGCAAGGGACATCAGAAATGGGCTTCACACATTGTACCCATGTGGGGAATTGAACCCAGGTCTTCGGCGTGAAGAGCAGCAGCTTTAACCATTAGGCTTCCCACTGCCCCTCAACCACTGACTGACTTCCAGCCAATATAGACTACAGCTATTTCAGTCAGTGTCATCCTAGTACTGCTCTTAACAGATGTACTCCTCGTTGCTTTCCATCATACCTGACTCACACAAGAGATCTACACTTAGCTACCTCTGTCATGAAGCTTCGTATGTGGGATGGTGATTATACCCAATGACCTTTCAGATAAGTCAAGGCTGATAAGTACAATTCACCTGATGATTTTTGTCATTTGTATTGTATATGATGGAGTGAGTGAGTGAGTTTAGTTTTATGCTGCTTTTAGCAATATAACAGCAGTATCACAGCACAGGACACCAGAAATGGGCTTCATACATTGTACCCATGTGTGGAATCGAGGTCGGGTGTGATTAGCGAATGCTTTGACCACTAGGCTACCCCACAGCCCCTGTATATGATGAACCTTGGCATCACAGGTTGTAGTTCCATAGTTGATCAGTGTAGGAGATCTAGTTTATTCCTTACTTTTGTTCGTGTACATGTTATTTTGTTTCACTTGGACTTGGAATATATTTTGTATATTTGTAAGCATTGTTTATCCCCACTCGCCTACTCCATCAAAATCTGAAGAAACACAACCTTCCTTATCAAAACCCCCCCTCGGAATCCTTAACGTCTCTTTAGGTCAGACATATATCTTCAATGGCTTATCAAACTCAGGAAGTACACTAATCACAAACCACACATGAAATGGGGAATATTAGGAAAAGCATTTGTAAAAGTAAGGACAAATTATTCATGGGCAACGATTATATACATAATTTATAGACCCAAGAAGATCAGGGTCAGGATTGGTCTTCAGCAACCCATGGCTGTCGTAAGAAGCTAACAGGAACGGGTGGTCAGGCTCGCTGACTTGGTTGACACATGTCATCGTATCTGAATTGTTTTGATTGTGGCTCATGCTGTTGATCACTGGATTGACTGGTTCAGAATTGACTACAGTCGAACCCCAATGTCTCGAACTCGGTTGAGACCAATTCTCAGTTGTGTCAAACTTATCTCTCAGTCCCTGTAGATTTCCTTATATTTATCATTATTTCTATGCTGACGGATGTGTCGAACACTTGGTTAAGTCAAACTGTTCCCTTGGTCGTGACAAGTTCGACACAACGGGTTTTGACTGTATTTACAGACTGCCGCCACATAGCTGGAATATTGCTGAGTGTGGCGTTAAACAACAGACAAACCAAACCTATTATCTTTTACCAGTATGTTCTTTCAGTATTAATTTTCAAACTGTGTTATCTGCACACTAAAAGTCTAAGAAATACTATACAGTTACAATAAAGTTAGACCAAGGTTATAGTACAAATATGTTCAATGTTAACTATTAACTATTACACAAATACTATCAAGTCCGGGACAGAATAGGTCCCAGTGCTTGCTGCAGGTAGCTTCATATGATGAACAGGTTGTTACAATTTGAGACAGAAATGATTAGGTCATCATGACCTGACAGCATGTTCACCCTATCCATCACTGGTTTGCCTGGTCCCTATATGACTATTTACAGACCACCATGATATAGACTATTGCTGCAGACATCATAGCAAACATTCCTCCATACACACAATCCACCCTCAGATATATCAGTCAGTAGATGTAGGCTGAGTTTCAGCACACGGTGCCAGACTTGCACCTGTGTGTGGTACCCACACCTCTGCCCTTCTGTACACAGGCAGGAGATAAGGTCAGGCATTGTTTAAGATTGGGTCGAATACTTTCCTCACATGTTGTAAATATTCTCGACTACCCCAATACCCAACACTGACTTGAAAGAGTGAGTGAGTGAGTGGAGTGAGTGAGTGAGTGAGTGAGTGAGTGAGTGAGTGAGTGAGTGAGTGAGTGAGTGAGTGAGTGAGTGAGTGAGTGAGTGAGTGAGATTTGATTCCACTGTCAGCAATATTCCACCAACTGAAACATGTTGTGCCCAGGTTGGGAATCAAACCTGTTCTTTCAGTATTATTTGCTATAACCACTCTGCAACTGTCTGCCTCTTAAATGATACAGTGACCTGTCAGTTTATATCTTCTCTGAACAGTTTGGGCCATAAACTGAACATTAATTATACTGTATGTTTAACTGAGGTCCATACCAAAATTATTTATGATTTGCATTAAACATGTAAACAGTTTCTATTATTTTCTAAATCCCCTGCAATATTTTGTGTCCATGTTCGATGAAAAATCCTTTAACCCCTGTGGTGCCAACACTGAGAATACTTCAAACGTAAATACTGCTGCAACTGGATGACAGAGATTTCTTGGTACACCGGTGAAATTCACCAGGAAAACCATTGCAAACATACCCTCAAGAAAGTGATAGTGAGAGAGCAAGACGTAAGATACATATTTTGCCTCAAGCCAAGCAAAACACTACAAGATGTCTACATATCTATGTGATAGCAGAAGCAGCAAGGCATTGTCTGGCACTGCGGAGATCCTGTGGACCACAGATCAGGCTGTACTAAAAGCAAACTGCACTGACAACAACCTGTAAACCCTCCACCTCGACATGAACTCTCCTGTCACAACCTGTTGCCCCTTCACCTCAATATAGACTTTCCGGTCACAACCTGCTGCTCCTTCACCATAACACTGACTCATCAAGTGCTCAAAATGTTTGTCTGATATACAGAATCTCTAGGCTGCATCAAAGGTGTGTAATTTGATACAAAGGTATAATTTATCAAAGTATAAGGGGATTAAAATAATGGAAGGGGAGGACAATAAATCTATCACAATTCTTTCTGACTGGGAATACAATTTCATCTTAATTATTAAGCGCCTAGTGAGATCCCGAGGTGATTCTGGATATCAGACTTGCACTAACCATTGATTTTCTACCATAGTATACCTGGCAATGTTATCTACTGTACTCCGCCGTGACGTCACTCTAGCCCTGATGAGAAACATGGCAACTTGAGTGACACGGAGAAGCAAGAGAGAGACAGACCATCATGCAACTGTCAGCTCAGTGAGGGTTAATGTGCTTCATACATTTCTGTTAACCCCTTGAGTGTTTGGGTATTTCAAAATGTTCATTACCTTGCAACAAATAGTGTAACAGCCACTAATATCAGTAACTAAAACAAACACCATTTCAAACACTCAAGGGGCAGCAGCAGATATTTGATCAAATTACATTCAGTTTCAAGAGTGCTGTGTTAGTGGGTTAATTGTTGTATTACTGTTAATATAAAGAAAGTTCACAGAAAATAATATCAAACATTACACACGGGATTCATGCCACCTGTTTCAGTTCTGTACTAATTCATGGTAAATGACTGTCAGTGTCCCAACCAGGTCGGGCGGTGGGTGTGTCTTATTGTATACATAAGACTCAATAATTGAGAAACACAAAGAGAACACAAATACAAATAAAACAGTATGATCACACAGATAAATTAAGTAATGTGTATTGTTAATGGTGGTGAATAGTAATTTCTGAGTATTGTTCCACACCATAATATTATGGCCACTTATATAGCTCTAACTCCACGCTTCAGGGACATGCTCTATGCACATAAAACATGGACATTATTACCCTGGATAATCCAAGCTGCCTGTAAGGTGCTAGAAGGTTAACAGTCATATTACTCATCCCACTGGGTACCCATTTTCCGCTGGGTGAACAGAGGCAATTTTGAACAAACTCACTTGCCTAAGGCGAAACCACATGTGTACTCTCCTACCTGGGTGAACAAACTCACTTGCCTAAGGCGAGACCACATGTGTACTCTCTGACCTGGGTGAACAAACTCACTTCCCGAAGGTGAGACCACAAGTGTACTCTCCTACCTGGGTGAACAAACTCACTTCCCTAAGGCGAGACCACATGTGTACTCTCCTACCTGGGTGAACAAACTCACTTCCCTAAGGCGAGACCACATGTGTACTCTCCTACCTGGGTGAACAAACTCACTTCCCTAAGGCGAGACCACATGTGTACTCTCCTACCTGGGTGAACAAACTCACTTGCCTAAGGCGAGACCACATGTGTACTCTCTGACCTGGGTGAACAAACTCACTTCCCTAAGGCGAGACCACATGTGTACTCTCCTACCTGGGTGAACAAACTCACTTCCCTAAGGTGAGACCACATGTGTACTCTCCTACCTGGGTGAACAAACTCACTTCCCTAAGGTGAGACCACATGTGTACTCTCCTACCTGGGTGGACAAACTCACTTCCCTAAGGTGAGACCACATGTGTACTCTCCTACCTGGGGAACAAACTCACTTCCCTAAGGTGAGACCACATGTGTACTCTCCTACCTGGGTGAACAAACTCACTTCCCTAAGGTGAGACCACATGTGTACTCTCCTACCTGGGTGAGACACTGACAGCTCCAGAAGTGGCAAACAATGGAAATCATCAAGACTTTCATTTGTGCATTATGCAGCAGTCAAACCTTGGATCTAACTTTAGTCAAGGTATCCTCAGATGTCACAAGGTAAAGAAACCTAAGATAAACCTATTGGCATAACCAGATGCCATGACAGCATCATCGGGAGGAGAGCAAGAGGGAATCAAAGTCAGATGTTCAGCTCTTTCTTAATAGGTTTCCGCAAGGCCCCATCAAAATGTATACATTGTCCGAATTACTGGCATAACCAGACGCGTTGACAGCATCATCAGGAGGAGAGCAAGAGGGAATCAAAGTCAGATGTTCAGCTCTTTCTCTAATAGGTTTCCGCAAGGCCCCATCAAAATGTATACATTGTCCGAATTATTGGGAGATCTTACCACAGAGTTTGATGCTGTCATAACCCCTGTACAAGGAATTACAGGATCTTAAGATAATGTACGTCCTTGTCGCACGTCTGGTGACATGTGTCAGTTGACTCTGACCGTTGCAATTCCTGAGAGGACCGGTCAAGGTTCAGCTTAAATTTCTTTACCAGTATCATGTTAGTTCACTTGCAAAAAGTGATCACTCTGCAAATCATAAGTCTCATACATGATCATGGACTGTCAAATGGCAAACCAATACAATCGCCTCTGGGCCGGTAATCTTTGATTCATAAGAACATGCATCTCCACTAAATTATCCCCAAAGCAAACAATAAAAGCTTCCAGACAATACATACTTGCTCTCTCCTTTGACTCTTCGAACACCTTCTGGCTTCCGCTGTTCTGCTTGCCGACTTTCCTCCCTCCTTTGTTGCTCTTCTCTCAATCGAGCCTCCTCCTTCATCCTCTCTTCTTCCTGTCTGAGAGCTTCCTCCTGGGCATGTGCTTCTTCCGCGAGGCGTGCTTCTTCTCTCTGTTGTTCTCGTTGTCGTTCTATCACTGCCCTCTGTTCCTCCTGTACTTTGATTGCAGCCCGTCTTCGCTCCTCTTTCTCATCGTTTTTCACCTCTTCTTCCTCCTGTTGACGCCGAATTTGTTCGGCAACTTTTTTCCGCCGTTCATAATCTGCTTTCTGTCTGATCAGCTCCTGAATGCAAAAAACATGTTTTGTGTTAATTTGAGACTCAATAATCTGGATTGGAATTCATTTATTTTATCATAAATTGTACAAATCTACTTCTCTGAAGATTAACAAATAGGAAAAACAAAATAATTCCAGTGAAAAATTCCCCCCACAATTGTCATTAATATCACATAATTCATTATAAGTACATTTACATGAAAACTAATTTCTTATACTGATTTTAACACACTCCAGAACAGTATCTAATGTAAAAGATTGGTTGGTTGGATTTGTTGTTTAATGCTGCCCTCAGCAATATTCTAGCTATATGGCGGCTTTCTGTAAATAATATAGACTGGACCAGACAATCCAGTGATTATATACAATGTCACCAAGTCAGCGATCCTGAAGACCCAATCACGTTTGTCGCCTCTTACGACAAGCATGGCTTGCTGACGACCAATTCTAACCTGGATATTCACGTGTCTTCAAAGGACAAGGACAAATAATGTAATGGTTTTCCTGTATTTATTTAAAAAAAACAATGATTTGGTCATGCCTTGTCAGTGAAGCTTGAAGCGGAAGCCTAGCTGATGCCGTGCTCTAAGCCACATACAAAACACCTGGGACTACACCTCCAGTGATTTCAACAACAATATTGTTTAACTGGACATGGAAACTTTCAAACTAGGAACTAACTGAATGTTCAGGTGTGGCCATCTTTAACTGGTTATGTGCCATATTTGTAAGTCAAACCAAATGTATGCAAAACCTAACGTCACCTAACCTTATCTGGCCACAGTATTGAGTGAGCGAGCAAATAAGTGAGTTTAGTTTTACGCCACTTTTAGCAATATTCCAGCAATATCACAGTGGCAGACACCAGAAAATGGGCTTCACACACTGTACCCATGTGGTAATCGAACTGGGTCTTCGGCATGACGGGTTAACACTTTAACCAGTGGGCTATCCCACCACCCCTATCTGCAGTAAAAGGTCACAATAAAAGGTCACACGTTTTGAAACTTAGTAAATAGTATCATGTATGCTACATTAGATTGTTTTATTGTTAAACAACTGGGAAACAGGAACATTTTCTTAAATGTGATTAGCTTTCATGACTAACAATGCTACCATTATATCACCTTGCTTGCAACAAATAGTAGATAACATGTTCCTTGTGATTTGAGTGAGTGAGTGGGTTAGAATTTAACGTCACATCAGCATTGTTTCAGCCATATAGCAACTCTAGTGCTTGAAATAACACAGTTCTCGGAGTGTCTTCACATTCTCGTATTTCTATATTTCTCCAGGGGCGGTGGGGTAGCCTAGTGGTTAAAGCGTTCGCTCGTCACGCCCAAGACCGGGTTCGATTCCCCACATGGGCAAAATGTGTGAAGCCCATTTCTGGTGTCCCCCGCTGTGATATTGCTGAAATATTGCTAAAAGCGGTGTAAAATCAAACTCACTCACTCACTCACTATATTTCTCCTGATGTTTATTCATACCAACAAATCTTGCTGGTCATCTACAGTTAGAAAACAAAGACCACAGAAGATGAAAACTGTTGGCTGGAACTAAGTGTGTCGTCATAATAATTTGAATAATTTATTCACAGACTATGTGAAGAATGGCATATGAATATATATGAAAGAATTACGAATTTAATCCTAATTCCAGTTTATGAAAAGCATTTGATATATCTTCACATAACTTCACATAACAAACTAACATCACTATCCATTTTTTCAAGAAACAAGAAACGTTTTTAAGTTAGCTTGATTAAAGAGCATAAGAAAAAAGCGGTGCTAATGTACATAATAAATGTAGAGTGCTGAGTGACAACTAATATTCAAAGCCTATCACAATATCACTGCAAACATTCAAAGCAACTAAAGTAGCTACCTACTAGAAGCAAGAAAATAAAAAGCAGAAAAAAAAAATCCCCAAATTCTTGATTGCTGTTAAACATCACATGAACACGATTCCAGGTCAACTTTATTGTTAGTCATCATTACAAAACAACATTTGTGGGTTATGTGCAAGTTTCATGATTCGTTGTCTGCATAGTATGCAACAATAAACACCATTAGGTTTGAAATCAGTAAGCATCTGTCGGTACATTCAACATTGTTTGATTTGCAGTGTTAGCGTGCTGGGATTTTGGAGTTAGTGGCACATCTAGTTAACTACAACAGTGAATTAGGATAGTCACATCTCAACACCTGGTGTCATGCAGCCATTCCAGTTTCAGTGTGGATGCTGACAATTACTCACAGAACACGAAGCAGATGATATGTCTGATCCTAACAGACTGGTCACACCGAGATGATATTCCTTATCCTTAACAGGCCGGTCACACCAGTCACACACCGAGATGATATTCCTTATCCCTAACAGACTGGTCACACCAGTCACACACCGAGATGATATTCCTTATCCTTAACAGACCGGTCCTGCACAGATGATATTCCTTATCCCTAAGAGACCGGTCAAACACCGAGATGATATTCCTTATCCCTAACAGACCGGTCCTGCACAGATGATATTCCTTATCCCTAACAGACCGGTCACACACCGAGATGATATTCCTTATCCCTAACAGGCCTGTCACACCGAGATGATATTCCTTATCCCTAACAGACCGGTCACACACCGAAATGAAATTCCTTATCTCTAACAGACCGGTCACACACAGATGATATTCCTTATCCCTAACAGACCGGTCACACACCGAGATGATATTCCTTATCTCTAACAGACCGGTCACACACAGATGATATTCCTTATCCCTAACAGACCGGTCACACCGAGATGATATTCCTTATCTCTAACAGACCGGTCAAACCGAGATGATATTCCTTATCCCTAACAGACTGGTAACACCGAGATGATATTCCTTATCCCTAACAGACCGGTCACACCGAGATGATATTCCTTATCCCTAACAGACCGGTCACACCGAGATGATATTCCTTATCCCTAACAGACTGGAAACACCGAGATGATATTCCTTATCCCTAACAGACCGGTCACACCGAGATGATATTCCTTATCTCTAACAGACCGGTCACACCGAGATGATATTCCTTATCCCTAACAGACCGGTCACACCAAGATGATATTCCTTATCCCTAACAGACCAGTCACACACCGAGATGATATTCCTAATCCCTAACAGACCGGTCACACCGAGATGATATTCCTTATCCGTAACAGACCGTCACACCAAGATGATGATATTCCTTATCCTAACAGACCGGTCACACCGAGATGATATTCCTTATCCCTAACAGACCGGTCACACCGAGATGATATTCCTTATCCCTAACAGACTGGAAACACCGAGATGATATTCCTTATCCCTAACAGACCGGTCACACCGAGATGATATTCCTTATCTCTAACAGACCGGTCACACCGAGATGATATTCCTTATCCCTAACAGACCGGTCACACCAAGATGATATTCCTTATCCCTAACAGACCAGTCACACACCGAGATGATATTCCTAATCCCTAACAGACCGGTCACACCGAGATGATATTCCTTATCCGTAACAGACCGGTCACACCAAGATGATGATATTTCTTATCCCTAACAGACCGGTCACACCGAGATGATATTCCTTATCCCTAACAGACCGGTCACACCGAGATGATATTCCTTATCCCTAACAGACTGGAAACACCAAGATGATATTCCTTATCCCTAACAGGCCGGTCACACCGAGATGATATTCCTTATCTCTAACAGACCGGTCACACCGAGATGATATTCCTTATCCCTAACAGACTGGAAACACCGAGATGATATTCCTTATCCCTAACAGACTGGAAACACCGAGATGATATTCCTTATCCCTAACAGACCGGTCACACCGAGATGATATTCCTTATCCCTAACAGACTGGTCACACCAAGATGATATTCCTTATCCCTAACAGACCAGTCACACACCGAGATGATATTCCTTATCCCTAACAGACCGGTGACACCGAGATGATATTCCTTATCCCTAACAGACTGGTGACACCAAGATGATATTCCTTATCCCTAACAGACCGGTGACACCGAGATGATATTCCTTATCCCTAACAGACCGGTCACACACAGATGATATTCCTTATCCCTAACAGACCGGTCACACCAAGATGATATTCCTTATCCCTAACAGACCAGTCACACACCGAGATGATATTCCTTATCCGTAACAGACCGGTGACACCGAGATGATATTCCTTATCCCTAACAGACTGGTGACACCAAGATGATATTCCTTATCCCTAACAGACCGGTGACACCGAGATGATATTCCTTATCCCTAACAGACCGGTCACTACGAGATATTCCTTATCCCTAACAGACCGGTCACACTGAGATGATATTCCTCATCATGTACAGGTTGGTCACGTCTTTGACAGGTTGCTGCTTTTCATAAAGAATAAAGAAAAAATGTCTACATTTTTGGTTCAAGATTTTGAAATAAATGTTGTACCAAGATGTTCCAAATGAAACGCCACATTCCATCCTATTTTATGCACACTATGGACTGTATGAATGACAAACAGATAAATCATGATAGACCAGGACACTCCTTTTAAGATGATTAGTGTTGGGTGGTCTATATATAAAAGGGACATTAATCTGGAAATTTGTTGTCTCTCCCACCAAGAACTTACATTTCACACAACTGGTACATCTTGAATACTTTTATCATTACCAGGGCCTCTGATAGGTCATCAGAACTCTTGATAAGCTTTCAATCGCCATCTTGAAATACTGTACACCTACAATTGCTTCTCCTGTGATCATACCTGTGTCTGTTCATATTACACTTACAATCCCACCTAGTCAGGTAGCAGAACGTGTTTGTCATGACACCGTCATCCCTGCTCCCTACCCTACATTTTTTCAGGATGGAGGTAAAAGAATAACCCACAACTCATATTAACATCTTCAGAAAATACAATAATCTGCAACCTTAATAGGATTAAAAAACAAATCTGAATATTTTGACAATGTTCAACAAATAACATTAGCACAACCCAAACATTTATTATTTTTGTCGTTACTACTTTAAAAAAATTTTCCTTGGTCTATGAGCAATATATTCTGTTCAACCAAAAACTTTAATGCCACATTATTGGGTGGATAACAAGATTAAAAGTTACTGAAATAGTGCTTATTCCCAAATTCCACTTTCTCCTTCATAAAAAATGACACACATTTTGATCATATGCAGGGCTCCAGATAAGGTCTGTATCGGCGTATGTACGGATAAAAAATATGCACGATATGGTAGGAAATAATTTAGAAAACATAGCAAGATACGCACCACAGCAATGGTTTACGGTCTTACAATCATTTACAGACGTATTTATCTGCAAAATGTATTGTTTTATTGTTCATTGACCTGTTTACACAAGAGTATACTTAAAAGTTTTCCAGTACTCCTATATTGAACAAATAAGGAGTACGTACTCCTGATGTTGAAAAATTATCTGGAGCCCTGATATGGTTCCCCCAAATTAGCCCTGACCAGAGACGCATGTGGGAAACAAACAGGGTACAGGGACTACATGTCATTCGCATGTCAGTCAGAGACTGTGTGCACTTGAAAGTTGCTCTAGTGCTTGAGAAGGTGCACAAAGCCATGTCGTGAGTGAGTGAGTTTAGTCTTACACCGCTTTTAGCAATATTCCAGCAATCTCATGGAATGGGACACCAGAAATGGACTTCACACACTGTGGGGAATCAAATGCCTTAACCACTAGGCTACCCCATGGTGATACTAAGTCAGGCAATATCATAACATGGTCCCCACTGGGATATGATACACTAAGTTCACCCCTATGACCCATACATTCAGCTGATATAAACCCTGTTTTAGAAACAGATTTTAAATCCTTTGCTATCAGTTGGGATATATGACTTTTTCTTCACCATTTCAAGCATTTTTTCAGAGAAAAAAATAATTATCAAGATGATGGAACTTCTTGAGTGCACTAAAACCTACATAGACTTAAAAAAGAAATCATTTAACAACTTTAATTCAGACTGCTTCATATTGAAGTGAAAAAATATCCTTGCTCTTGTGAAAAGTAATCAGGCTGTGGGAGGTACAAAAGAGCTCAGACAGCATACATGATAATAATATTAATAACTTAAAAACTTATTTTCAGATATTTTTACTTCAACAAAAAAATTATAAGCTCCTTTCGAAAATTTGAAACTAATTGTTGCAAGTAAATTTATGGATGACAACCTACATGATTGAGAATACATTGTCCGACATCGCACTAAGTATACCAGGGCCCCGTTCCACAGAATGAAGTTAATGGTGCACAGATCGTAAGCCAATGCTAAAGAACGGGAGTTACGATCACCATAAGATCACTGTAGATCAGGGCCCATGACACTAAGCCTATATGCAGTGCTGTGATCGTGATATTAGGTGAATGAGAACAAGCTGGAGTATACTGCTATATATAAACCGATCTGTAGATACGGTAGATGTAATGATCTTTAAGTCATTATGTTAAGCGTGGTGCAATTAGCCAGGAGGCTGAGAGACAGTCAGGGGAGAGAGTAAAGGAGCCGAGTTAGGAGGTAAGCCAATCAGTCCAATCCATCTTGACACATCTATCTTTCCAACTAGATTCATAACTAAGGGAACTAACCCTGGTGAACTCATCTTCCAGGGCCGTCGACGAAAGGGGCAGGGGAACCGGAAGGGTCATGCTCTGACTGTCAGAGTCGGAGCCTGGCGAGAGGTGGGGTGGGGGTGGGGGGAGGTCGTGGGCCTCCATGTGTTCTACGGTCGGTTTACGATAAGCTTCTTGGGTGAATCTTCTCTGGAGGTCCATTTCTCTTCCATGCCTCTGTTCCTTGACCGCCTCCCCGGCCTTAAGGGCAAGAGAATTGGCATCATCGATGTCTATTGGAACCTGTACAGAGGCGCAGGGAGAAACCAACATGCTCACATTAAACAAAATGGTCAAAGACAAACGGAAGCAACTACAGCAAAAAGACCGTCGAAAGTACCGGTTTTGTATCCCTTCCAAAACAACCCTACATTCAGGATAAGCTTTGTGAAACATTGAATTCCAAAATTCTGTCTTCATCTTGTAAAAGTTTCCAGAGAGCTGTTATTCTACATGAACATCTCACCCTGCTGATGTATACTATTTTTGTCAATCTCCATCAAACATTTGAAATGATTAGCAGAAATATAAATTTCGACCAAAACAGCCATGACAGAGATGACAAACAGTGAGTGTCAGAAGCCAACAGCTTATAGTAACTCTTCACTTTTAACTTTCCTTGCCATCCTAGAAAGATACAAATGCTGGTAATTTCTCAGGGAACATTAACAAAGAACAGTGCTTAGGAGCATACTACAATAATATATCATGCATCTATACAAAGTCACCTACTTACTAAAGTAGAATATTTACAATGAGAGGCTTAAGATTTACCAAAGGCATCTTCCACACAAACATAAATGTAAATTTTCTTGACATATTGAAATTAAATACAATTGGAATTGCACAGGAGAAATTCCTTAAAATTACTTGAAAACAATACTTGGAGCATCTTTAGTAATCAAAGCAAATGAAAATGAAATTCAATTTCCATTCCATTAATTTCAGCATTTGGGGAAAATGAAAATAGAAACAATTTCAAAAAGTTAGTTAGACAAATTTAAAAGTTAACAGTCTGTGCCTAGAGTCTAGCCTTAAATGAAGTCAAGCAATATTTTCTGCTGGGCAAATTAACATTTTTAGTTGGAAGGCTAACTGCCCTCGTAAACTTTACACAGTTTTCAAAACACAAGAATGTGATTAAATTGTAAGAGTTTGGCACAGACTAAGTTGAGGAATTCAGCGAAATCATGTGTGCAAGTATGAACATGAATTGTTAGGAACATTCAAGGGTTAGTGCTATTAATAACACAAAGACAATGGAAGATGCATTTGGTTACAGCAAACAAATTCAAATCAAATAAATATACAACACTATAACTTTTGTCAAGATTTAATAATTCAACAAATATCAAAATGTAATTCAGACTGTAATATCTCACACAAGACTCGAATTGGGGTGAAGCGGTGAAATTAGATAAGAAATTTAAATATCACACCCATAAATATTGGAAACAAGAACTGAATGTAATGTAAACATAATGTAAGGGAGGCAACTCAAATTTCCTTATTCACAAAATCCTACAGGATTTATATCACGTCTATGTGTATATAAACATTATCAAACTCATATTTCCCAAAGATAGAGGAACAGAGTATCATGCCAGCATCGTACATGTTGAAGTAGGGACAGTTATCTACATGACATACAGATGATTATACAGCCATGGAGAGAGTTGGTTGGCGAAGCGCCCATCTTATCTTCATGCCTCTAAAATAGTCATAGGCCACAGTGAAAGAAGAGATTTGAAGAATATTTGGCTATTTCCAGCAGGTCTAGCAAGGATCATGGGGAAGTAGAAAATTCACAAATCGCTGAATGATTGGGAAAATATTTACCGGTCTTATTCGTCAAATAAATGTTTACGATACATTACTTAGTCCATAGCTAACATTGAACAAACCTTGTCCTAAATAATGGGCATGTTTCAACAAATTTGGAAATTTCCTGACTTTCTTGAATCTTTGTTAACAACAAAAATATCTAAAAGCAGTTCTTAAAACACATGCAAACGTAAATATTCAAACAGTGCAGAAATGAGAAAAGAAACCATTCTTTCTCACGACTCCACTGGGCAACAATGTGAGCCAATCAGCTGACCATGATGCCATATGGGGCAATCACATGACCTACCTCCGAGGGTGACCACCCACACTTTTCCAGACTATCAGTGGTGCTGTAACCAGAGTCGGCGCTGAGGACTGTGTGCCGTTTCCACCGAGACTCTGGACTTTCCAACAACATATTGCGGAGTTCATCTGATGTTCTGGAGTTGATCAAGTCACTTGTAAGTTACACAGTAACAGCAATTACTAACATGAACCAAACCCCAAAGATCCATTACATGCATTCAATATATAGTATATATTATCAGAGGCCCAGATAAGATGCGTATCCGGGTTAAATACGCATAGAAAATTTCCAATTACGAATTGAAAAATAATTGTTGCGTACCAAATACGCATTTAAAATGTTAGATACACAAAAAGTTTAAAACAAATGTGTACGGAATATATTTATAAAAATCGCTTGCGTAATGAAAAAAGACATTGATTGGTATCAAGTTGCACTGTTAGTATAGGACTAGTGTTGTACTGTCAGTATTGGATAAGTGATTTTTTTTTATGAAATCATTTTCATAATATTTAAGTTGGTTTTGATTAGGTATGATATAAGGCAGGACATACCTGCTTAGTAAACTTACTCAATGACATAATACTTAGGTGAGTAAAATGACTGAAATACGCACATATTTAAAAGCAGTGGGTAACGGACAATGAAATACCACTCAACATTCATAATATGTTATCATTACTTAGTGCTCCAACTTCTAAATGCCTCTCAAATAAATGATACACTAGCCCTTTAACCCTTGACCTCCTTTCCAAACAAGGTGGAACCATTTAAATACTTCTGTGTTGTATAATGTGGCAGTATTCCACTCTATGATGGCCACTATAAAATGTATCAAATCGGGATAGATCCCAACACATTGTCATGTAAGCAAGCAACACTTACTGTTGTGGTGGCAATGACTTCCTGGCAAGTTTCTTCATGTCCATGTCATTAAGGATTCCTCGTTTCCGGTCCTCCTTAATTGCTTCAATTTGTAAAAACTTCATTATGTGCTGTCGTCCTCTCGTACAGATCTGGAAGATACAGTCATATATAAACATCAGATAAGAGTCGTATCACCAATAAAACTAAACAATGTTCTATTTACAGTGAGCGGGTGGTGATAGCACACAGTGTAACACACAACTGAAGTTCCTGTACATCCTACAACTTTACAAAGTCTACAAGGTTGCAATGAACTGCAAATGCCAGATCTCAAACACAAACTGGCTGGGGGTGCCAGCACCTTGCACCACTGTCCCACAATGACTATGTGTATTGTACATCCTACAACTTTACAAAGTCTACAAGGTTGCAATAAACTGCAGATGCCAGATCTCAAACACAAACTGGCTGGGTGGTGCCAGCACCTTGCACCACTGTCCCACAATGACTATGTGTATTGTACATCCTACAACTTTACAAAGTCTACAAGGTTGCAGTGAACTGCAGATGCCAGATCTCAAACACAAACTGGCTGGGTGGTGCCAGCACCTTGCACCACTGTCCCACAATGACTATGTGTATTGTACATCCTACAACTTTACAAAGTCTACAAGGTTGCAATAAACTGCAGATGCCAGATCTCAAACACAAACTGGCTGGGTTGTGCCAGCACCTTGCACCACTGTCCCACAATGACTATATGTATTGTACATCCTACAACTTTACAAAGTCTACAAGGTTGCAGTGAACTGCAGATGCCAGATCTCAAACACAAACTGGTTGGGTGGTGCCAGCACCTTACACCACTGTCCCACAATGACTATGTGTATTGTACATCCTACAACTTTACAAAGTCTACAAGGTTGCAGTGAACTGCAGATGCCAGATCTCAAACACAAACTGGTTGGGTGGTGCCAGCACCTTGCACCACTGCCCCACAATGACTATGTGTATTGTACATCCTACAACTTTACAAAGTCTACAAGGTTGCAGTGAACTGCAGATGCCAGATCTCAAACACAAACTGGTTGGGTGGTGCCAGCACCTTACACCACTGTCCCACAATGACTATATGTATTGTACATCCTACAACTTTACAAAGTCTACAAGGTTGCAGTGAACTGCAGATGCCAGATCTCAAACACAAACTGGTTGGGTGGTGCCAGCACCTTGCACCACTGCCCCACAATGACTATGTGTATTGTACATCCTACAACTTTACAAAGTCTACAAGGTTGCAGTGAACTGCAGATGCCAGATCTCAAACACAAACTGGCTGGGTTGTGCCAGCACCTTGCACCACTGTCCCACAATGACTATATGTATTGTACATCCTACAACTTTACAAAGTCTACAAGGTTGCAGTGAACTGCAGATGCCAGATCTCAAACACAAACTGGCTGGGTTGTGCCAGCACCTTGCACCACTGCCCCACAATGACTATATGTATTGTACATCCTACAACTTTACAAAGTCTACAAGGTTGCAGTGAACTGCAGATGCCAGATCTCAAACACAAACTGGCTGGGTTGTGCCAGCACCTTGCACCACTGTCCCACAATGACTATGTGTATTGTACATCCTACAACTTTACAAAGTCTACAAGGTTGCAGTGAACTGCAGATGCCAGATCTCAAACACAAACTGGCTGGGTTGTGCCAGCACCTTGCACCACTGCCCCACAATGACTATATGTATTGTACATCCTACAACTTTACAAAGTCTACAAGGTTGCAATAAACTGCAGATGCCAGATCTCAAACACAAACTGGCTGGGTGGTGCCAGCACCTTGCACCACTGTCCCACAATGACTATGTGTATTGTACATCCTACAACTTTACAAAGTCTACAAGGTTGCAATGAACTGCAAATGCCAGATCTCAAACACAAACTGGCTGGGCGGTGCCAGCACCTTGCACCACTGTCCCACAATGACTATGTGTATTGTACATCCTACAACTTTACAAAGTCTACAAGGTTGCAATAAACTGCAGATGCCAGATCTCAAACACAAACTGGCTGGGTGGTGCCAGCACCTTGCACCACTGTCCCACAATGACTATGTGTATTGTACATCCTACAACTTTACAAAGTCTACAAGGTTGCAGTGAACTGCAGATGCCAGATCTCAAACACAAACTGGCTGGGTTGTGCCAGCACCTTGCACCACTGTCCCACAATGACTATATGTATTGTACATCCTACAACTTTACAAAGTCTACAAGGTTGCAATGAACTGCAAATGCCAGATCTCAAACACAAACTGGCTGGGTTGTGCCAGCACCTTGCACCACTGTCCCACAATGACTATATGTATTGTACATCCTACAACTTTACAAAGTCTACAAGGTTGCAATGAACTGCAGATGCCAGATCTCAAACACAAACTGGCTGGGTTGTGCCAGCACCTTGCACCACTGTCCCACAATGACTATATGTATTGTACATCCTACAACTTTACAAAGTCTACAAGGTTGCAGTGAACTGCAGATGCCAGATCTCAAACACAAACTGGCTGGGTTGTGCCAGCACCTTACACCACTGCCCCACAATGACTATATGTATTGTACATCCTACAACTTTACAAAGTCTACAAGGTTGCAGTGAACTGCAGATGCCAGATCTCAAACACAAACTGGCTGGGTTGTGCCAGCACCTTGCACCACTGCCCCACAATGACTATATGTATTGTACATCCTACAACTTTACAAAGTCTACAAGGTTGCAATGAACTGCAAATGCCAGATCTCAAACACAAACTGGCTGGGCGGTGCCAGCACCTTGCACCACTGTCCCACAATGACTATGTGTATTGTACATCCTACAACTTTACAAAGTCTACAAGGTTGCAATAAACTGCAGATGCCAGATCTCAAACACAAACTGGTTGGGTGGTGCCAGCACCTTGCACCACTGTCCCACAATGACTATGTGTATTGTACATCCTACAACTTTACAAAGTCTACAAGGTTGCAATAAACTGCAGATGCCAGATCTCAAACACAAACTGGTTGGGTGGTGCCAGCACCTTACACCACTGTCCCACAATGACTATATGTATTGTACATCCTACAACTTTACAAAGTCTACAAGGTTGCAATGAACTGCAGATGCCAGATCTCAAACACAAACTGGTTGGGTGGTGCCAGCACCTTACACCACTGTCCCACAATGACTATGTGTATTGTACATCCTACAACTACTAAGTACACAAGGTGCCAATACTTACATGTGCGGGAGGTAGCGACAAGGGATTGTGGTCCAGGACCATTTCTTCTAAGGATTCTATTTTCCGAAAGACTGTGGGAATCTTATCTATTCTGTTACTCGAAAAGTCTAACTTCCTGAGGTTTAATTTACAAATTTCTGAAAAGTAAAGAACAGACATATACAATTATTTTAGAAGCCATTCATATTCTTAATAATTACTACTTCTGTTTTCTTAGAATGAGACAGTGCATAGGAGAAAAATGTGTATTTAATATCATATATATGAAACAATTCTTTTTACATTTAAATATTTGAACATATTTTGGACAACAACACAGATCAGTTGTATGAAACTAACGTGACATTTTCATTTACAAAGAATTCCAACACTTTAAGAAGTAATTTGGACAAAATACACAAAATATTAGCAACTGGTTGTTGCTGATGAATGATCAGTTGAAAAGATAACCAAAGATATATGAAGAAACCATTCTACCACAGGTCACAGTAAAGGAGGTCATGTCAGAATGTACTGCAGCTCACCTGCAGGCAGCTCCACGAGTAAGTTTCTGCGAACATTGAGACACCTGAGAGAACCAAGGTCACCGATCTGGCCCGGGAGATGTGAGATCTCATTGCAACTAACATCCTGCAACAAATAAAAACATCACACTCATTGACCTAAATAAGCACGAGTCCTTTGGCCATGGCTATAAAATATGTAAAAGCTGTTAGAAGGTAATGAGCTGTAGATTTTATTTTCAAGTTTATTTTCCACAAAGTTATTCCCTACTAAATATGTAGGGTTTGGGGGATAATTTTCTAATGCTACATCTGTCCAATTCAAAGCATGTAGGTTGTCATATTTCCGAACATATGCCATTTCTTTACTTACCAAGTCCATGAGCTTTTCTAATTTTCCTATTTCCTCTGGCAATGAGACAAGTTTGTTGTTACTGGCCAGTAAAACCTCCAGGGCTTGTAGTTGACATAATGTCGGTGGCAAGACACACAATTGGTTCCGACTAAAATAGAAAATTTATAAAAAGCCTATGCATGGAAATATCAAAAGAAACCCATTCCACCTCAGAATATCATACTTGTTACTATATTACAGGAAAAACATATCTGTAGTATAAATAGATAACAAGTTTCACTTTACTATTGCTCTATGTCCTAACAAGATTCATCATCATATTCAACAAGATTATCATCTGCTAAATTTATACAAAATGTATGTTAATCAAAATATCTGATGCCATTATGTGAGAATTTGTTATCTTCATGTTGTGAAGTGAGAGTTGCCTCCCTTGGATCTAACTGCCCATTGATACTACTTTCCTTTCCACATATCACAGTCAATACTAATACCAACAGCATTCAGCTGAACTACTACACATTTGGTTGAAAACCAGCCCCAAGAGGATCATTACTAGTGGCAGTTGTGCAGAAGCATCATGAATGCTGTTGAATCTATTTCTGCATTACCAACATTATGTAATGGCTGAAATATTATACACACTTAAAGATAATATATCTGATAGCATCAGACTGCACTGAACCTTTCTCAAAGGTTTACATTCACAAACTGATATTTTCCAACAACTGCATTATCGCTCAGCTGACTCCACATTCCAGTTTAGGCAACAGGTGGGAAGAAGGTTCACTTCGGGTTTTTTTCCTTCTGTAGGCTGTCAGTAGTGTATCCTCTGCACGACATGCTAACATTTGATCTAGAACAGTCTTCCATGAATCAACAACACACTAGGGTGCTGTATTCCTAACAACCGCTCCTGTAGGTGCTGTATTCCTAACAACCACTCCTGTAGGTGCTGTATTCCTAACAACCACTCTTGCAGGTGTTTGTCCACAGAACCTTGTATTCAATGAAAACTATTACATATTGAAGCTCAGTGTCCTTGTATTGGATTTCCTGTTCTTGATCATCGAGTGATTTTCTTCAAAAATCATCATACCTCCTCATGAATCAGTCACAGTTGCACAAAACAACTTACCTGTGCCATTCCTTACAATTGGATTCACAAAGCTATGTTAATTCCTTTGCTGATAACATATAGCTCCACCTTTCCCATAATAGGATACTATACATATACTGAGCAAAATAAGTCCAGGATCAGGAATATTTTGGTTGATATTTTTCAAGTAGAGGATAATTTAAAAAAGATAGGCCCCCAAAACATTCATGACGCATAACATTTTTTTGGTTCAGCATATATGCAGGTTTTCAGATTGGGCCATACTCAAGCATTGTTTTCTAAAAGATCTGAAATGATTTTAAGGAAATTGGTTATGAAAAGAAGAGGACAGAGTCAGTAACTGGGACACTCCTGTCCGTGGGTTAACCTCTACATATGACATATCACATTTCCAGATCCCTGAAGAACTAAAAGTGCCCAACATAAACACTGTCACTGGTTATCAGCAAAGGGGTTAACAAGCTCACCTGAGGTTTAAATGAGTTAGTGCCTGAAGCTGCACTATAGCTTCCGGTATGACTTTGATCACATTGTGGTAGCAGTTCAGTCTCTCCATAGAATGATATTCACACACTTCTTGAGGCACATCTCCTAGACGATTCTTGGACAAATCTGAAATGAGAGGAGAGATATTAGTCAAGAGCATCATTCCTGCCAGAAATGCAATCTAAAAATTCCCAGTTTCACACACAACTTTCGATAGGGACAATATGATGTCAGACATATTCAAATATACATTCGATATGTTATGAGAATCAGTTTAGCATCTCATAGCAAGATAAATAATATTTGTTTTATACAAGTTTTGTATATGCAATACAAAGTGTATTTTCAAAGCCACATTTTCAGACGTGTAAGAATGTTCAACACCTTTTTTGACAACCAGTCCTCAATATCAGAACTCAACATATGGCAAATCTAATCTGGGCATGGCTGCAGATGATTTGCCTGACAACCATATTTTACCATTACTTAACTTGTGAGTTTCTTTAAATGTACATAAGTATTGTTTGTATATGTATTGAAAGGTTAACATAAATTCCACGCCAGTCACAACACACTTTAATGGATGCCTCAAGTACTGTTTGTTAAGTATCAGGCAACACCAGGCCCATGGTTCCTGACAGGTTGAAGGACCAACCACCAGTAAGGCTGATCGAGCAGGCAGCAACAGCCACCTGGATTTATTATCTACAAGTCTACAGTTGTGCTATCTTGAAACATGATTGACCACTTGGGCCCACATGAAGACAGACTCCAAGCAAGGTTATTTATCTTGCCGTTGCCATTACCTAATGAGGGGCTATCAGTTTTGAACCACTAGGCCATATCAACTCCCAATGGGCGTTGGATACAAGATGGTATTCACCGTCAGATATAAGAAATTGATGATTGACAGCTATTGGACATGATTGACGTCTGAAATAAGCAGGGGTCTTATTAAACTGCAATAAACACTGATATAGGTGGTAGTTATGACTGATAGGGGGATAGCCCATCTCAACACTCTAGGGTGGGGAAAGTGTTATACTGTTATTTATTACCCATAAGGTTGGAAATAATCAAGTTAACAAAAATTTGAGCACGAGTGCAAACATCACCACACAGGCACCAGTGTATTATTGTTGACGTCATTATTTCTATTAAATGTATTAATTATCTACAACTATTTCACCTTATCACTGAACACAATTCATGAATTCATGACAGGTGCTTTCTCTGCAACATATACAAATGAAGGCACAAGTGCATGTCTCCAAACAAACACTCTTTATGCCAGCCCAATATGAAATGTTTTACATCAAGCACACACTGTTGTCACGTAAGTGAGCTTATTGTATGGACTACGGTAATTCATGATAATTTCTGACCTCACCAATACAAGAATTTAGAACTATTTTCCCTGGCCAAAACAACACATACAAAATACCTTGAAATTACTTTAGGAAATATAAAACAGTGACACATGGGTGTTATGTAATGTTCTGCATTACTTCAGAGCAAAGCCTGTGTAATAGCTTCGATGTCGGAAGTTCATCTTGTTCACTGCCAGGCGACAGTAATAGAGAAATAATACGGACCATATGGAGTTTCAACTCTTAATATCCTGCTAATGTGGACTTTATTATTGTTTAATGTCAACCTCTCACTTTGCTCCACCTGGTCTAGATAGGCTCAGGTTGGAAAATGGAGGGTTGCCCTTTTGAAAAGAGATGTTTACACCTAGTAATCTCTTTAATCGAGCATGTATGCATTTTCAATATCACTGATCCAAGTGCTTGACACTTGTTTTCAAATGACTTTCTAAATAGGTACATTGCAAATAGATCAAAGGGGAATTAATAAGTTCAATATTTTGTGTGTCGTAGACCACCTTACCATTTACCTCTACTGTGACGGTTTAAGTAGGTACATTGCAAATAGAACAACGGGTAACTCATAAGTTGAGTATATTGACTGACTGACTGAGTTTCGTTTTACGCCGCTTTTAGCAATATTCCAGCAACATCATGGCAGGGGACACCAGAAACGGGCTTCACACTTTGTACCCATGTGGGGATTCGAACCCGGGTCTTCGCCGTGACGAGCCAACGCTTTAACCACTAGGCTACCCCACCGCCCTCTTGAGTATATTGTCCTAGACCACCTTACCCCTACTGTGTTGCAGATACGGCCATGTCTACAGCCTCATCACTTAGGGCCACTCGCATAAATAAATTAATTATTCAATGTTAAAATAACTCAGATTGAGGAAATAACAACTTTGAGATACCCCAAGTTTAAACAAAATAATAATAATATTTTTTTCAATTTGAGGTCACTTGGTGTAGAATCCTCGATAAAACCCTGCATGAATACGAGAATGACGACTGCTGAACAATATTTCAGTGGAAATGCCAGACAATATGCATCCAGAACAACCATTTTATAACACCTAAGCAAGAGGTCCATTGCATATATAAAATTTAATTAAATCTGTTACGACTTGCTGAATATTCCTCATCCATTCCAAAGTGAGCTGTTACCCAAAGCAGCCAAACAGCTGTACCCCATCTGACTCCCAAACACAACAGGAATACTGGCAATGTTTGATTTCAATACAGGGATCTTCCACTGGTAGAATGCCTCAGTTCAACATCTGTTGAGAAAAAGGAGCCAGAATTGATTTTCTCAGTTTTATGTTCTCTAACACTGTCTCGCTACCTTCACCCGAACAATACCAGGGGAGACAATCAGTAACACAAGAGACAATTTGATTGTATTTCAGCAAAAAGTGCAATTATGCAAATTCTTAAAGGGTACAATGTCATACTTGAGGGCACAGAGCACTGCATGAATCATCCCAATCATCTGTTTTCTGTGAGTCACTCCAGCCAAATTTTCAAACTATTTAAAGCATCTATGTTTCAACAAATATATGGTCAATAGAGATACAACCCACGCCGTACCATAAATACCCTAAAGGACACAGTTTACACAGAACAAAATTAGTAAATTCTGATCAGGTTTTGATCCCTTAAAACCATATTCCAGTAACTTTACAAAACTGTCCTAACAATACAGTGCTTTATGAAGACTCGTCACACTGAAGACCCGGATTCGATTTCCCACATGGGTACAATGTGTGAAACCCATTTCTGGTGTCCCCCCGCCATGATGCAGGGTAAAACCACACTCACTTACTCTTTTCATTTCATATCTCAAACAACGATATCATATAGGCTCATAAAAAGGAAACCCATTCTTCATATATTAAATTAAGTTTTCAGTTGAGCCTATGAATTTATCCTCATAGCATGTCAGAGAGACCTCATGTCAGCCTTGTGTGAGTTTTTCAGGTAGAGAGTGTGTGAAAACTAATCTTTTATCTGAGCACATGATAATGAGTATGTCATGACATGCCTACTAAAGTATACAAGCCATGATCATTCTATTATCATTGTGAGTAAGTGAGTTGGGTTCTATGCCCCTTTTAGCCACATTCCAGCAATATCGCGGTGAGGGACACCAGAAATGGGCTTCACACATTGTGCCCAATGATGTGGGGAATCGAACCTTCGGCGTGACAAGTGAACCTTTTAACCACAAGGCTACCCCACCGCCCCTGCTATTATCATAATTCAACAGACCACACAGTAATGTTCCTAGGTTTGCCAGAATCATACTTCACCAAAGTTGAAAACATCCAAGTTCCTCCCATAATAAGCTGGCTTTCAACTCAACTCAACAGCCTACTCTATTGGTTTCTGCTGGTACCATGTGCTCTACTGGTGGCTTATGGTATGTCTGGCTATTTATTAGAGGTTCTACAGTGTGTATTACCATCAGCTTTCCTGTTTCCTTCACAAACTTCCTGACACTTTGATCACAACACTGGGTACAAGTAACATAATGTAAGGTACGGCACCAGGGAACACAATTAGGGTCAACCATCTCCCACCGTGTCCTGTTCACCAATGAATCAGAGCACGTAGTGTACAACTTGTCAACACATTAGCTGAATACAACTTACAAGCTGCAACCATTCCCAAGTTGAATTATGTTCCTACCCCCTCCCCTTGATATGGCGGACTCAACAACTTAGTTTAAAACAAATCTCTCAAAGGCAGAAGTAAAGTGGCACCTTCCCACACTTACATTATGGATTGAATGAGTGAATGCTGTTTAACACCGCATCCACCAATAATCCAGCTATATGGCGGTGGTCTGTAAATAATAAAATCTGGACCAGACAATCCAGTGATCGGCAGCATGAGCATCGGCATACTAAGTCAGCGAGCCTGACCACTCAATCCTGTTAGTCGCATGGGTTGCTGAAGACCAATTCTAATCTTCACAGGTCCCCCCAGTCATGTGTAGTCATGGTAACATATTTATGATGTGAATGTGACAACACCAAACAAATTACAAAACCTTCAAGGCAATGGGATTGATGTTCTACATCTAGTGGCCCTGCAGCACCAGCTAAATGAATGTGATTAGATTACTGACGAGCTGTCTGACCACCATGTATCACAGTCTGTACTGCCACTGACCCAAGACACACAAATAGGTCAAATCAGTGGAAACAGGAGGTGATCCCAGACACCAACTAATGTAGGCTAACTCTTAGTCCCTGAATATATATAATTTTGATAGTAACAAATAAACCCATTTAAATTAAAAGGAGCCCCATGGGAGACCAAAGATTCATTTATGGCCTTAGCATTGCAGGGAGGGCTAGGCAGTAGGGAAAATAATGAATAACTCATATTGACTGGAAGTATATTCCCATTACAGGAACTTGATGTCTGCTGCTGCCACTCAAACTTGGACAGGGATAATCAGATATGTCATTCACCCTAAACATACACTGTTCAAACCTTTGAGAACATAGAAATAACGATATGCATGGATGACTTTGAAACTAAAGAAAAAGGATTCAAAATCCAAACTGTGAACGAGTTGGATAATCTGTCGTGTTCATGGACTATAAATAGGTTCCCATGTAATTGAGAATCACTGCAGTCATAGGTCAACCTCTGGTTAGTGCTTCCTAAAGACTGAGAAGCAAACACAGCAATTAAATCTCCCATATATTGGTGTCAGCAGAAGTAGAGCATGTGTGCTCGATCCCTTACAGTTCTCTGTGAAAGAGTTCAAACCTTGTCTTTTATCTATTTCTGCCCTGAGCCAGTTGGAGGAGAATTTAAAGAGTGCCATTGAATTCAATTTAACTAATTGAAAAGGTTTGTGAGCCAAATAAATATACAAATGCCAAAGTTCAATTTCACAGAATTAACACAACAGCTGCTTCCTCCAATAAACACTAAAGTGCCATAACAATCTCCAAGACAGTGACCATTTCTGGTGTACCCTGCAATGATATTGCTGGAATATTGCTAACAGCTGCGTAAAACCATACTCATTCACTTACTCCAAGACAGTGTTTTTGTTTTCAAATCATAAGTAGCAAACAATTCTTGTCCATATACTTCTGGGTTGTGGGGTAGCCCCGTGGTCAAAGCGCTCAATCCCCACGCCAAAGACCTGGGTCCGATTCCCCACATGGGTACAATGATGCCAATTTCTGGGGTGCTCCACCGTGTTATTGCTGGAACACTGCTAAAAGCGGCGTAAAACCCAACCCACTCACTATATACTTCTGTTCACACATACTGTTAACTGTTGTTTGATTTGCAACATTTCACGTTTGTTGTGTAAAGCTGCAGCACCTGCTCCCACTGCTGTCTCCTCTTCACAACACCAGCCACAGCAAACCCGTGTTGCCATGACTAACCCATGGCAATTTCAGAGTGCTGCCATCACTGTCATAAAATATTACTCATCATCTTCCTAACAGCCCTAGTGAGAGCTCAGCGTGGTCATAGTGACGTGGAAATCTTGGTTATTACTGTTAGCTTGAAACATGCAGGGTAATTATAGGCTTGCTGTACTGCTCATGAACACAGCAAAGTAACTTCCTTCTTTGATCGGGTGACATCATGATTAAGTGCAGTGCTGCTAAAGTCTGCTAAAGCAAGATAAGCATTTCCATCATCCATATAGCATTCCCAATACAATTTAGATAATAAACAAGGCTTGGGCTGGAACAAGTCCAAACTTACTACCTGGGTGCCAGACTCCACAACCTGACCCTACCCAGGGCCAGTTTCACAAAGCTATGGTAGCGCTTCTACGACTGTTGCAAGTCAATGTTACAGTATAGGAGGTATGACAGTCATGGCTCTACCATAGCTTTGTGAAACAGGGCCTTGGTACTAACTGACTGACAGTTTAGTTTTACGCCGCTTTTAGCAATATTCCAGCAATATCACGGCGGGGACACCAGAAATGGGCTTTACACATTGTGCCCATGTGGGGAATCGAACCCGGGCCTTCGGCGTGACGAGCCAACGCTTTAACCACTAGGCTACCCCACCGCCCTGGTACTAACTGTTGGTCTCAAGAGTCGGCTACAAGATATTGATTGAGAATGGTTTCCAGGAGCCCATGCAAAGGTCAATTTAATCAATGTATAAAATGATCTGAGCATGTATAGACTGAATCTGACTTATTAGTTCTATCTTTAGTGAAACCTTAGTGACAGTATAACCATTAAGCAACTAGAGGGAATGTCTGGTCAAACTATATGACTTTGTTGATGTACATTATCATATTGTAGTTGCTGAGATCAAATCTCATGACTCAATCACTGTATAATCTGGCCCCGATTTCTCGAAACAAACTTAAGTCTGAGTTTTGACTTAAGTTCGAGTTTTTACTCAAATCGAAAAATGCATTTAGCAGAATGAACTGAAATTGATATTAACTCAAACATACTAGACAATTTGAGTTTGGTGGGTGGATTACTTAAGTTGTTTGGGCTTTTTTATGTTAAAAATGCATCTGAGTTAAAAATTCAGCTGTTTCAAATTGTCAAACTCAGTTTGAAATTTGAGTAAAAACTTAAGTTTGTTTCGAGAAATCGGGGCCTGGTCCAGAGTTTAGTATAGCTGGAATATTGCAGGGTCTGGTATTTCAGGACAAATCTACAGGGTGTGGTATTTCAGGACAAATCTACAGGGTGTGGTATTTCAGGACAAATCTACAAGCCCCAATTTCCCATTCATGCCATTGTCTTCCTTCACCATTCACTAGAGTACTTCATACAGCCACAAAACTGAAGCCTAAATAACAACCTCACATCGTAATGAACGAATGATGTCTTATTATCAATTTGTTCTCATCAAGTCACATAAACCACATTGATTATCAATCATCTTCAGTGACTAACAGTAAACTCAGCAGTAAGAATACATCCTACAGAGAAGGGCTTCGGCTCGCTATTGATCAGAAAGTGGTGTATTTGACCCTGGTTGCCTCCCATAGAGGAGCCGGCTTGCCAGACAAGTTATCAAGCCCAGATGAGCGAGTCAAGCTGAAAATAAATGACAGACTCGGGGGGAATCCCGATTCCACACAACATTCCAAGTTTTTGTGCTCCCACGGATCTGGTTTCACAAACAGTGCTTTGCCTGGTAGGTTAGAAGTGTAGCGAGTGCTGACTTTGGCACTGTGTCACGTGAAATACTCATACACAATGTTACTATCACAGTTGTGGAGTGATCAGTGGTGAGGAAAACTGTACTGAGTGATGATCGCCTTCACAGAAAACAAGCAACATTGATGCATTGACTTTAGATGGATGAACTTTGTTGAAGTGATAATCATCAGGTTTTTTTCTAAACTTTGCTGTCATCTAAGGTGATCATAATTGAAGCTAACAGGATTATATGGAAGAAATTTACAGATATTCTGGAAACATGTACAACTTATACTGACAAAGTATGGGTAATCTGGAGGTTGTTTTACTAGTCAAACAAAATGTTCTGCTGTAGACTTGCATCTATTTAATGGTAGACTGCATAGTCCTCAAGGAACTGTCACTACTGCAGACAGGTGAGGTGAAATTGGGTTTAACGTCGTGCTTGAGAATATTTCGCTCATATGACGACGTGCATGTGTGTGTATGCACGTTTCATAGTGCTAGCCCACTGAGATACCATGCCGCAGTGAAGCATGAATACCCCACTCAGACACATATTGACTCCGAGCCGACCAGTCCTTGTTGTACCCGTTAATGCCGAACGCCAGGCAGGGACCAACAAGTTCCATATTTTAACGTCTTTGGTATGACGCGGTTGGGGATCGAACCCACGACCTTCCGCTCTCCGGGTGGACGCTGTAACCACTACACCATGGAGGCGGTCCTACTGCAGACAGAGTTGACTTGTATCTGACACGCATGTTTGTTAACCTTTGAACACATATCACTGGAAATAACAAATAAAAGTCCAGAATTCTTATCACCCATATGTTATATATTCAAGACTTGATACAGGTGCTAGTTTCCATACAGCTGCCCACACTCCAAAGCCATCAGGACCTGCGTTACGTTCTAACATTTGGCAATTATTACTTAACCAGACTAAAAACATGTCAGATCCTTGATAATCCCCCTGGTACTAATTAAACGTTTAGCAGCATCTGAATCACTGTGCAGTGCATAGGTAACTATCATGAATTGCACGTGCATTGACCTTTATGACCCAACACTGCCGCTGTTACAGGTCATTGGCTCCCTCCCTCTGCAAGCCGTCTGCGTTCTGCTGTTTATTTTGTTGACAGTTACATAGACAGATTCTTTAATACAAATGAATAAAATCGGTGAATTACATTGTGATTAGGTTGTCTGACAAAACATCCACTTGCACAGTTTGAGATCGATTGGATCATTGGATGAAGAGATATTTACAAAAAGACGGATCCACATGCATTTCATGCCAAAATATAAACAGTAGTCCACTTCAATGTAAACATGGTTTGTGTGGCGTAAGTATCTGCTGAGAATGGACAGACACCTTGGTCTCCTTATGCCCCAAGATGTATTGAAGGGAAACATACTTTCACGACAGAGAGGATGGTGTATGGCATGGATAAATATCAATCCAAAGATTTTCAAATGGAACATTTCACAAACAAGTCTATGCATTGTGGGAAGGCACTGATTGATTGTCTGTGATAAAAAACTTCCCGTTTTGCACACTGGGTCTGTGATAGCATCATGCCAACATAAGCCTCCCATGATGTGATCTGTTTCCAGGAACAGCAACTGCTTTGTCCAAGTGCCACAAAACAACAAAGACCGTTTCAGGGATCATTGTGGAATCGTTGTACATGTCCTGATAGACAGAGTCGTGTTTATTTTCATGCATGCATGATCACGTTAATGAAACTCCAGGGATTTATCTAGGAGTCGAAAATTACTGCTCTTGGCAGACCAACCAAGAAAAAAGCATAACAGTGTTGAAATTTGGGATTTTCTTTTAGGGTCTTATTTTCATAAATTCAGTGCTAACATTTCATTCAATGCAAAATGTGAATCTAAACATCTCAGCTTCCTTGTATATTGGTTTGTTATAATCTCGTCAGTGAAATGCAAGTTAACTCAGAAAAGCAATAACCAAATTTTAACTTTCAAATCTAGAATTGGCATTTGCTTGTCAAGCTGAAGATCTTGGTTAGATTCCGTACATGGGTACAATGTGTAAAAATATATTTCTGGAGTCCCCCCCCAATGTGATGGCGCTGGAACATTGCTCAAAGCGGCTCAGTAATATTCCAGCTATATGGTGTTGGTCTGTAAATAATGGAGTCTGGACCAGACAATCCAGTGATCAAAAGCATGAGCATCAATGTACGTAATTGGGATACGATAACATTTGTCAACCAAGTCAGCGAGTCTGATCAACCAATCCTGTAAGTCACCTCTTACGATAAGCAAGGGTTATTGTAGACCAATTCTAACCCGGATCTTCACGGGTCCGACAAGCAAGGGTTATTGTAGACCAATTCTAGCCTGGATCTTCACGGGTCAAATACCATAGAGACAAACAACTAACTGTCTATGTATGAAAGATAATCAAGTGAGTATGCTTCCGAATACAATATTACATGACTGAAACTGATGTCTGGATAATTGAATTAACAATTCCATCTATCAATTTGACAGCTCTATGTAAGTTAATAGTTTGAATCTGCCATACTGTCAAGTCATGTGACATCCACAGCACACAGGCGTTTGGCTGTAAATCCCATTTGACAGTGCTCAATCAACAATGAACCAGGTCAAGACTTAAAATAGTTGGTTTATCTCCAAATTGTACCTACAAACTGCATTGTGACATCAAACTGCATTGTGACATCAAACTGCATTGTGACATCACATTGCGTCATGACATCGAGCTACACTGTGCAAGTAGCATAAGATTGCATCGTAACAAAAAGACCTGATTATTCCATATATTAAGCAGCTTTGACACTGAAAATTCCACATGTGACGGAATTATTAAATTATTCACTTCTAAGCCATGTCCTTTACTTCCTGAAACACCTTCACATTTTGTCTTCAAGCCACCCAGCTACTGAAACTAGAATCCTTCCATATTTCAATTTCCTGTGAAACTGTCTGCCATGTAGAATAACACCGCATCTAAATCTCTTTAAGTAGCAAAAAACATTTCCTCCTTTAAACCCAATGGTCAGGTCCATGCGACCCCATTTTTGCCTCAAGGCTTCTTCAGGTTGGTTGGTCGGTTTGTTGTTAACGCCGCACTCAGCAATATCCCAGCAATATGGTGGCGATCTGTAAATAATCGAGTCTGGACCAGACAACCTAGTGATCGATCTATGCAAGTGGCATGTTCTTCAGGTTACATGTTAGCTCAATGTGGGAAGAAGAAGTCTTGAAACTGGTGCCATTTGAGAATCCTTCATCAAGAATAGACCACTGAAACCAATACCGCCCAAATGTTTACTTGCTGCAACAAGAACAAAAACTGCGTGTCAAGATGTCTGCTGCCAGCGATACCCCCAATCTCCCTCACTGTGATTCATGGGCCAGGAATTCCTCAATATACATTATACCATCATAATGTTCCACTACATCGGTGGTGATGCAGTCAGTGGGACTCAGCAGCTAAACCATATCTTGGAAAATAAAAAACCCTCACGCTCAGATTCTAACTGGAGGGCACAGCATGGGTTTGCTTTCTCATTATCACCTCACTTCTGATCTTGTGAAGAATAAGCAGATGTCTACATTTTAATGTACGTCTGAATCAAACTAAGTCATGTCAGCGCTGCAATCTTCTTCACAATAACTTCCCGTGCAGAGTTGGCTCCCTTAGGTGTAACAGAATGTTTTGATCATAAATTTCAATCATAGATCTTCTATGACTATAAATCTCAGCATACATGCTATATCCTTGACAACTCTCAAAATAACTATCAGTTAATCAAATTACAGGCAAATATCTCACTGAATTCTATGTGAAAGACCAAAATCTGGAAAATACACTAAAATCATCATTTCCAATTCCAAAGTTGAGATCTATTACTATGTCTCTGAGACCTTGATGAGTTACAACATTGAATGGCACTGAACAACAAACAAACAAACAACAAACTAGAAAATTGATTAAACTGACACTTGAATTGACAGACCGAAGTAAATGCCAACATTTTCAATTCCCAATAATGAGACTCTAAGATTCCCCAGGGATTCCACTACGAAGTACGAGAACCAATCTACAACTGCAGCTACGTAAACGTACTACTCTCCCACGGAATGTAAGCTTAATGATGTCAGTACACTGCAATGTAAATCGATGATCTGCCAGTCTCTCCCTTGTGCAAGTAATGAATAAACAAATGAGTTTTATTGTCAGTCTTTGCTCATAAATAGTCAAGAGACTCTTCACCCCCATTATATTAGTGTCAGTAACAGTCAGCAGATAAACCCAACACAAAGTAAAACACCTGGAAGTAGAAAAGGTCCTCTTTTCAAGTCCACTGTGGTAAAATATCCATGTGAGTGAGTGAGTGAGTGAGTTTAATTTTACGCTGCTTTTAGCAATATTCCACCAAAACCATGGTGGGGACACCAGATATGGGCTTCGCGCATTTTACCCATGTGGGGAATCGAACCCGGGTCTTTGGTGAACAAGCGAACGCTTTAACCACTAGGTTACCCCACCACCACATTGTTATACTTGAGTATCAACAATGTGGTGTTAGTTTGAGGCACCATTTGTGAACACTGATAACCCTATGTATCGTAACTTGACCATTGTTTCATTCAGTGGCCTTCATCACCATTGTGTCTTGAAGTGTTACATCCAATTCCTTGTAAGGGTAAAAGGGGTAGCCCAGTGGTTAAAGTGGTCGCTTGTCACGCTGAAGGTCAAGTTCGATTCCCCACATGGGTAAACCAAGTGAAGCCCATTTCTGGTGTCCCCGCCATGATATTGCTGGAGTATTGCTAAAAGTTGCGTAAAATTAAACTTACTCTCCCTCACTGTAACAGGTGAGGTGAGGTGAAATTGGGTTTAACGTCGCGCTGGAGAATATTTCGCTCATATGACGACGTGCATGCGTGTGTATGTGTATGTGCGGCTGCTTGTACTAGCCCAGACTGAAGCTGGTTTTATAGTGCTAGCCCACTGAGATACCATGCCGCAGTGAAGCATGAATACCCCACTCAGACACATTATACTGACTCCGAGCTGACCAGTCCTTGTTGTACCCGTTAATGCCGAGCGCCAGGCAGGGACCAACAAGTACCATATTTTAACGTCTTTTTGGTATGACGCGGTCGGGGATCGAACCTGCAACCTTCCGCTCTCCGGGAGGACGCTCTAACCTCTACACCACGGAGGCGGTCAGTCAAAAGGAGAAGATTGTGTGTTCAAGGCTGTCCCACCATGCAGTGCAGTGTATTTGATGTACATGTAAACATGTTTGGGTGTGTTCCATATCTAGCAACTACATAAACAGTACAGCTACATAACATGATTACTGACTCTAATCACTCGGTCCATTCAGAAGAAACTGGCAGAAAATGGGTCAGCGCTTCAGACCAAAAAGCAATACTATGAATCACAGGAACCTGCTTAGTCTAGGACCTGCTGACCGAGGTAGAAAATGAGTGCACAGGTTTTACACTAGACTTGCACAAGTCTCTAAGGCAATAATTAATAGTTTAAATAAAAATTCAAAAAGAACATAAAAAACAGACTGGCGTAGCGTACTGTCCGCTTATCTACACTTGCTTCTTTAAAGGATAGAGATCCATGGACTTAGCATTCAGTAGTCTTGGAGCGAGGCTACTTTTACGCCAGCTTAGAGCTTCATTCAAGCCATATCATGTCAGAGAGTCTGAAATTCAGCATATTAAGACCCTTGGATAACAGCGTACAGACATCCAATGTACAGACAATACCAATATCAATACAGGAAAGTATGTTTAGCAATCAGATAAAAATACCATCCCAGTATATTTATCTGTATACACATAATATAAATCACCATGGAATCGTGGTCAGAATAAAGTATATTACACTCAAGGTAATAGGCTTAGTTGTACCATGACATTGATTTTTCACTTAGCTCTATGGGGTGCAGTATTCAGTCTCTCAATGGTAGACATTTTGACAGGGTCCAATATCCCGGTGGCACTCAGAAGAAGGCATACATATTGATGAAACCTGAGAAAATATTCCTCACCTCCGAGTCAAAAACCAAGACTGTCTTAAATTTGAGTGATTTAATCAGGAGTAACATTGGAGTAACATCAGGGGTCTTTGAAGAGTATTTCTATCCCTCAGTGTCTAGTTACGGTGAGGGTGTGAGTTTAGGTTTATGCCACTTTTAGCAATATTCCAGCAATATCGCAGTTGGTACAACAGAAAAAGGCTTCACACATTGTACCCATGTGGGGAATCGAACCCAGGTCTTCGGAGCGAGTGCCTTAACCACTAGGCTACCCCACCGCCCATATATTCAGTGTCTAGTTACTGTGAGAGATAATGGTAGAGTAGTTCCAATATGCTTATCATGTGTGAAATCCAAATACTTTAGTGCTGTCAAACATACTCCCCAGGGAGTTGAGATTGATAATATGATGTGCCGTTGAGATTGACATCCAATGATTGAGGGAAAAAATACCAGCACCTTGAGCATGCACTAGTTGCCTGGATATGTGCCCTATATAAATATCTTATAATAATAATAAAAAATATCAGCTTCAATTCATGATAAGCGGATCCTTACACAAAAGGATGAGAGAACTCAATGACCCAAAATTCTTAAAATGAAGACCAACCTTGTAAGCAATAAAGTGTTTGTAAAATACTCAGTAACAGGTAAAGAATGAGAATCAGTACTAAGGGTCAGGCAAAGGCACAAACAATTGCTGGCACTCCATGAACCATAGATAGCATCAAATAAACCAATCACATGTGACAGATTGTATATTCTAGAATTACTATTCAAACTAATTATATACTTGTAAACTGGTGCCAGTCCTGGTTTGAGGCTGAGAGATGCGAGGTCTGCCCATCCCTAATCTTCAATTCAAATCCCTGAGTTAAATAATCATTTTATCAAATTGTCTCCTTTTCCATAGGATGCATACCATATCAAAATAGACACAGGAACTGGAGCTTGCTATACACAGTCCAGGATAGTCTCTCGTACAGACCCTGAAGCAAATATATCCAGGAAAGCCCACGCAAGTCTAGAAAATGTGGCAAGTCTAGATTTCCTCAGCTTCAGGGACTCTGAAAATGAAGAAAGTCTCAGGGCTCCTTTTCATTATATTATACATTTTTTTTTACTATGAACTTTTTTCAGTAAAATATGTTCATTTCAGAGACTAGTTGTTAGTCTAAGTCCAGGAGACAAGTCTAATTTAATTCTACAGCACTGGGCAGAAAATCTTTGCTGCTGTAAATATGATTATATGAATGTTGCCAATCAACTGACAGAGCAATTACACCTTCATTAGAGCTAAGCATTCACTTGACTGATAATGTTAATGAGGACAAGTTAATGACCAACAATGAAATATCTTTAGACACAAGTGTTCAGGTCTCTGCAGGACAGGCGAATACTTTAACCACTCAGCTACCCAACATAATCTTTAAGCTTACAATCGCAGCAAATGTTGTCAACCCAATTCCATTCAAGACAGTTGGCATATTCTGTTCCAGGATCCACATTCATTCAACAACACACTATCTCATACATTCATACACAAACACACAAACTCTACTCAAGATGTTTCACACCTCCTATTGGCACGAACCGCTGTATAGGTTTTCTACAAATATTATGACAGCAAGGAAAATATTCCTTGTCCTCTTCTACAGCAGTCTTCTTCTGCGGAAAGGTCAGCTTGACCTTTACCATATTATTGCTAAACAAATGTTTTGCCGTTCTGTATCAGTGCAAACATGATAAATATAGTTCGCTTCGCTTCCTGTCCGACTTGTTGTGATGTTGATAGGCCACAGATCACACGTTAGCACTGCACTGGATCAAACATAATAATACATGCTATAATTACACGTTTAAGTACATATGATTATCACACAAAGAACTGACTTACAACAGTTTGTACACATATCTATCTGTATTATCCCAATAAAATTCTAACTAAACTTTTAGACTAGCATAGTTTGTTGTTTCTGCATAACTTACTGTGTTGTGTTATTTATGCAAAAGACATTCACCTTTCTCCATAATACTCAATATCACAAATGTCATTCTTGCAGAGTGGTGACATCAGGCAGGTTCAAACATCTGTGAACACCTGACATCATTGACAAAACTAAAACACACATGGTTCTACCTAAATACAAGGTCTCGAATCATAACTTATTACACACTGTATGTAGACTAACATCTTGCCTCTGAAATTAATATATTTCCAGAATAAAAATTAATAAAAAATAAGCATAAAATATAATGAATAGGAACCCAGAGACTTTATTCATTTTTGTGGAAATGTAGACTTGAATGGGCTTATATCTGTTTCAGGGTCTGTATGTCTGACTAACATTGCATGGTTGTCAGGGCATGGTGAAACAAGGTTGAACTAAATACTGCACCACTACGATGTGACTATGTTCTGTATCACCCAATCCTTGCTTATACCCTCTTGTGAGTGACAGTATTACTATTAGGCTCAAGTCTGTCAGTTATATTACTTTTGCTACACCACTGTCAACTATGAAAAGCTCAATGTGATGCAAGTGAAATACATTAACCACAGAGGATAGATGCAGGAATAAAGGAATGGTACTGACAGACCACAGCCCAAAATCAGGATGAATTTGCTATTGAACCTCACATCGGCTGATCCTTGAAGGATAAAGGGACACTACTCTACACAGAGAAAAGCCATCCAAAAGACCAACAAGTGCATCCCTACGCAACTCGTGACATTGAAATAGACACTAACACAACTGCGAGTGAGTGGGCGAGTTTAGTTTTACGCCGCTTTTAGCAATATTCCAGCAATATCATGTTGGGGGACACCAGAAATGGGGGACACTAGAAATGGACTTCACACTTTGTACCCATGTGGGGAATCGAACCCCGGTCTTCAGCGTGACGAGCGAACACTTTAACCACTAGGCTACCCCACTGCCCCAACACAACTACGAGCATGTGACAACTATTTTAATACTGTATTGAATATGTTGCCCAAGAACACAGCATGTTTGTTATTTATATTTAATCAGTAGCAATTTGGCTAAGTACACTGACTGCTCCACCTGGTACTGACAAACTCGAGTGATGGACCGGGCAGGAAAACCTATTGATTCTGGCAACATGACAGCCACATACAGGAGAAAACAACAGGATCATCGAGTTTAACACAGTTCATATATTTGGTGGGCCGGGGATCCTCAATCAAGTTTCTGTGTATCCTGACACTGGAAGTGAGTCTGTTGTGGAATGATAATGACTTAGTAATGGGTTGACTGGCACAGCGTTCAGACAAATACTGTGTTGTTAAAAACATCTTACCCTAGAAACTGTACTCACTCACCATCTGGTTAAAAACATCTTACCCTAGAAACTGTACTCACTCACCATCTGGTTAAAAACATCCTCCTCCCATGTTTCTATTTTCTAATTTGCATCCTGTCTATAAAATAATGGGAAAAAACTTGCTACTCTTAGTCTACTGTCATGTTGTGGGACAGTTTTCTTACCAACACACCTCTGAAATACATCTGCAAATACATGTATATGCACTTCAGAACACAATTTCCATCTTAAACATTGATTCCGTTACATTGGTAAATAAAATAGTTGACCTAGATTAAAACGTGATGGTTGTTGTCATGGTTAATGATGCACAACTCACTAAGCCTTCACACCGGCATTTCAGTATAATCAATAACAAAGACCCAGATATGAATTGATGGAGACAATAAGTGACATCTACCATGCAACATAACGGATATGCCGACTCAGCAGGGGGTTTATTCCATCTATGGAGAAATGATATTGAAAAATCCAAAAATCTCTGACGTAATGTAAATTGACTGTCTCCTCTATCAGAATATTGTATACAGTAGAATCAATGCCTGGAAAAGTACAGACTTCAAGATCTTATCACCTAAACATGAGTTCTGCAGTTTCCCCATCACAAGGCTGTATGATATACCTCTGTTTCTGGCAAGGGGCGGTGGGGTAGCCTTGTGGTTAAAGCATTCACTCCTCACGCCGAGGACCCGGGTTCGATTCCCCATATAGGTACAACGTGTGATGGCCACTTCTGGTGTCCCCTGCCGGGATATTGCTGGAATATTGCTAAAGGCAGTGTAAAACTAAACTCACTCACTGTTTCTAGCACCGTATTTTGGTTTTGAATGCCATGCATGGGGTGATGTACTAATGATTGGTTGGTTGCTGTTTAACACTGCACTCAGCAATATTTACAGCAATATGGCAGCAGTTTGTAAATAATCACGTCTGGACCAGACAATCCAGTGATCAACAGCATGAGCATGGACCTTGCAATTGGGATACGATCTTCAGTCTGACAAATGATTTACTCGCTATGTCTAACCCACTGCCTGTACAGACGCGACAAAACATAAATTTATGTGGTAGCTGGTGGTGATATTATACTGAACAGGAAATGTTAGGGATCACAAATATTTTGAGAGATAAGTTTTGGTAGTTACGACTGAACACACCGTTCTATTATCATCTTATCTGTCCTAGAGAAAGTTTCTGAAGGATTTAGACAGGAAGCTGCCTCACACAGATCATCAGTCACATGTAGACAGACCTGTTACAGGGAGAGACCAACACCTACAGTACATCAACCCACCAGAAACCTTTCTGCCAGGTATTTGTTAACAGGCCTGCTCCTGGTGAAAGATAAGAATTCCTGAAAACCAAGGAGTTTGAGACTTCAAGCAGTCATCGCAAGCTTAGGTCATCCATAAATATCCAAGTTTACTCTTCTTATCGGATAATTCTGGGCTGGGGGTGGGTGATTAATACAGAAACTGAGAGAGAAATTTCTGATACCTGTTCAGGTATGTGTGATGGCTTCAGTGGTGCAATCAACTTTGTCTTTTGTGTCGGCCATTGCATGATACAGTGAAAATGTTCAAACAAATACTTGAGCATTGAATCAAGGAAAGATTTTCTTTGGCAGTGGCAAGAAAATTAGTTGAAGATAGCAGACCAACCACTCTATCAGTCACCAACCCCAATGGCCATTAAATTCAGTGTGAAAACACCACCAGGTTCTTCACCCTCACAAACAAACCCAATTTCCATTTAAACTGACCATTACTGCGTAGTGTCTGCCATTATCTCCCCAACATCTCCAGATAACAAACCCTGTATTCCCTTCAGTTCCATCTCCAGAGATTAGCAAGATATTCACTAACACTGACCACCAGTTGGCAATTCCGACCAAGCTTCTCCTTACTTTCTAACCACAACAACCATACACAAGAAGTTATCTGCATATTAACAATAACCTCATCCTTCACACCAGTCTGTCTTATCCTCAACACCAAGCCTGGCCAGATTTCATTACAACTGACCAGAAGTGCCCATCTGCTGGTTTCTAACCACTCCTTTCCCCAGGCAGAACATGATTGCTTATAGAAATTGACGTCTGCAACTCCCCACCTCCCTCATCACCCCTAGATGTCCAGATTCCTGGAGAAACTGACCACCAACTGTGAGGCTGTTCTCAACATCCTTTGGTCAGCCTTCGGGCTCAGGTGGCAGATAACACACTTTCATCTCTGATTGCTGCCCGTCTGCTGCCCTGATCATCTACCTGAGCTGTACCCAGGAGTCAGTTTACGGGATTGGTTTAATGAAGCCAATTGAAGCCCAATGAAATCAAAATACTGCCTGCCATCAAGAGAACCATCAAATCTCCTGTTTCCTATTTAATGGATGGTGCTGTAAATGATAGCTTAGAAATCTAAACATGTTGACCATCTTCTCCAAGCCAAAATAAACAAGTGTTTGCCACTAATATGGCAATGTCCCCAACAGCTAAAGAATGGAATTAACATAACACAGATACTACTTTTTATTTTTGCTCACATACAAGATGCCTCAAATCACTGGTGTCTGCATAATCACCCAATGTAGGCTGTCGACAAAATTAAAGACACTGCGTGCAATGTTTTATGAGATATCGCATTTACATAAGTTTGAAAAATGGTCAAAGTGTTGTGGTGACCTTGAAGATCAGGTTAAGGTCACCCAAATAAACTGGTGTCAATGTAGGCTGTCACCAAATTTGAAGACATTGGGTACTACAGTTCATGAGATATCGCGTTAACAAGAGTTTGAAAAGTGGTCAAAGTGTGGAGACCTTGAAAAATAAGGTCAAGGTCACCCAAATCGACTGGTGTCTGGGTAATCCCCCCAATATAGTCTGTCACCAAATTTGAAGACATTGGGTACAACAGTTCATGAGATATCGCGTTAACAAGCATCGGGACGGATGGACTGACGGACGGATGCAGCTGAATACATAGTCCCCCCGTACCGCGTTGCGGCGGGAGACAACAAGCCAAGGTAGCCATTGTCTTCCAGAAGATGGTGGTGGTACTTGGGAACAAGGCTGGTGACTTTCAACATTGACTGGGAACAACACTTTCCCATAAACAGTTCGCTTATTGCTTCAACATTTATAGGCAGAAGGTATCTATATCCAAGATGCCATTTGATATTATCCTATTTTTGGATGAGGCCATAAATGTCAAGACTATCACACAGTCCCTATTATTTTCCCTTCAGCCGAGCCCTTACTGTAAGGCTATAGTTCTAAATGCAGCAAGTCTAGATTTACCCATTTCACTGGGGCTCCTTTTCAGTTTTTAGAAAAGTGAAAATGTTTGGTCAATCAAATAGATTACCAAAATAGTCCATCACATAAATTACCAAAGAAAGTTCTTTCAGCCAACAAATTAAGTTAATGTTGTATGCAGGAGCATCCCTGTACTTTGATCTATTACATGGGCCAGCCTCACTTGACAGATCAGGCTGCAATCAATCAAACATCCCAATGAATGTATACTTCACTTCCTATCTGAACTTTCTGTTGCCAAAAGGACTAATTCATTATAATATTATAAGTTACAGAATACATTAATATAATAAATATGACACTGGCTATGTTTCACCATATGGATAATAAATAGAGATTATTACACAAGCAAGTGTGTCATACGACTTTCGTATAAGTCGTGTGGTACACTTGTGAGTGTAATAATTTCTTTATTATCCATTTTATTCATGAGCATTTGTGCAGTAAAATATGGTAAGCAAGTGTGACTGCCCTGTTCATTGACATCACGTTCAATTGTTTAAGTGATGTCACAGATGACGAAATAGAAAAACAATGGTTGTTAGGCAAAAGTGATATGTGCACATGTGCACATATGATATATATGACACTGGTTATGTTTCACCATATGGACAAGTTACAGAATACTTTCATATCAGTCACTGACATATACCTTCATTGAGTCTCAGTCATGAGAAGAACAAATGATCAGAGCCAGAAATTAGTGCTGGTGGTATAGTTCTTGCCAAACTGATAAGATAATCACAATTAGAAACTTGTTACTTATATGTTGTAATATTATCAGAAAAAGTGGACTACACATGTTAGTATCAATCGTTGAAGATTACTCTTGACACATGACATACAGACACTTTGTATGACAGACATCTGTATACAGCTCAATGCTGGAAAGAAATATTTACACATCCTGAAACAATACAACTGGTTTCAGCAAATCGACCACTTGACCTGGCTAAACTGGATTGCTTATTCAAGAAGAGGATAAGAAATGCATCAATAAGTAAACGGGGACTGACACCATTTATTCCAAAGCCAGCTAAATATAACATTAATTTGGTCATATCGGCCATCTTGGATCTAGACACATGATGCCTTCCATTTTGACAAGGTCAACAACTTTCAGAGGGTTTCTCATCAACAGAGATGGACAAAAGCTTCTTTTGAAATGGAGATGGAACCATGAAATGTGACATAATTGCTAAACGTTTCTATAATCGATGTCGGGAGAATCCTCCAATACTGGCTGGAAAGACGAGCCTGGGAAGCGTGTAACAACTGTCTCAACATTTTCAATAATTTAATAATCCAAAGGAATCAGTTCATATCCACTGAAATCCTTTCTACCTAAGAAACTGAAGATAACTTTCCATCATGTTTGAAGGCCTCTATTATTTTTTCCCCAAAACTCTTTTGGCTTGTAAAAAAGAAACAATGCCTAACTAAGAAAATAAGTGCTGTAATTAATTAATAATGGTTTTAAGGACGGGTTGCTTTCAAGACCTTAAGAGTCCATATCTAATTGCTGAACCAAATTATGATGTCTGATGAAAAAGATGATTGAATATATCGACCATATTTTCCTCACAACTTATCATCATTCATACTACAACGAACTCACTCCTGACACAAACATCAACCAACAGCTCATGCATGATGTACACCAGTTTGGCTAGAATTCAACTGATGGAAGTGTTGGTTGTGACTAGTTGTAAGGAAAGCATCAAGATATAATAAGGCATTGTGGGATTGGCAGACTTCTACAGCGTGCTCCCTCACTGATGTATGGTAAACTAATCTTGATGAAATTGTATTTGTGATGGGTCTTAGAGGGAATTGATTTCTTAACATGGTGTAAAGAACATGAATACAGAATCAACATTCAAGGGGTTTACTGAATCTGATGTTCAGATGAAACACAGTGTCAAGAACTGAATGACTCTGGCATAAGATATAACTGCTTCTGAAAATATTCCCATTAAATCACCAAAGTTAATATTTTTCTAAATGGACAAAATAAAATTACCAATTATCAACACTGATACATTTTAACAGACAAAAACAATTGTTTTTAGATCTATAGTGACTAAGGCAAATAATGTTAGATGCTCTCACACTTTTCAGGGACACAGCTACATTTAATCCCTTTATTGTTCAGTCAATTTGATAAGTCTATTTATGTTAGACCTCGAAAGTGTGAAACAATATCTTCAACCCACCTTGTAACCTTCTACCACGCGGACTAAACAAGCACAACTAGGTGCAGCACATGCCTCCACGGTAGTCCGTCTAGACTGCATCATTTACCTAGATAAATTTATTTATGTTCTAATTAAACTGGCTCAAGCGAACATAAAACATTTACCAAGTATAACATACTTTTCGTAATACAGGGTGCTGTCTACATACCGATATAAAGAACGGGCCTGTTGATGCAAACCAACTTTACTTCCAACAAATGCCATACAAAACAACCTTCAAATTCCCAAATTTGCAGACACTAATAGTAATGAATTAACATAGTCTTTCACGTAACCGCTCTTTTGCCTCTCTGAAGCCCAGCTGCCATGTCTTTTGAACAATCTGTCCGGGACACCGGCGTTAGCAGCAGCACTGGCTCCCCTGATGGCGAAAACTGTGCAAACCAATTTTGTGGCATCTTCACCAATGAGCGTGATTTTCTCTAGGAATATTTCCCTAGCTCTAGTATAGGACAGCGGAAATTTCCTTTCAACTTAATATTTGGATTTACTTTTACAATAACACATCTGTCTAAATATGTAATCTTCGAAGAATCAACTATATCTGCTGCCTCAAGATACCTCTTTAACATAGTAACTGGACATGTAGGAGAGAACTAGTGGCCGGAGATCAAAAACATTCTCCCGTCTCTGTAGCGTCAGTTTTACTTTTTACCGAGAAATATACTTATATAGCCTTTTCAAAAGTAATATCATTTCTTTTATGTTAACTACTTCAGAAAATCTAAAAAATCCTGCGTGTGATGAGCAAAGACATTGATAAAAACCTTTAAATCTGGCAAAGTAAGCGTTGTTCCCACCAAACATCTGTACCAGCTTTAACAACATATCTGGGGTGACTGGATCTTTCTTAACCACAGGTTTAACACACACGTTCTCATTGCTGATTCTTTAACATTAATAACCAGGTTATCTGCACAAGGATCAGGTAAACCTCGCGATCCTATGAGCCCATGAAATACCGTAAATTGCTTCTATTATGCTACAACTATTTTTACGCTTTGGATCAACGAGACTAAATACAGCGAAAACATGAAATGGTGATGCTGGGAAAAACTAATGTCTTCAAAACTAGAGGCCCATTTTCTCCAGTTCTTATAAGCTCTCTTTATACTTGCTTGTAGTAGTTGGCCCTTGATTTCAACACTACATCGGGCAACTTGTCAGCTAGAATCTAATCTCTCATCCTGAAGAGTTTTTCTCACGCCACACACTCCAGCGGTAAACAGCTCTGAAAATGTCCAATGACATAAGTACCATTCTATATCCTTATGGCTAATGCATAACCTTGGAAATTATCGAAAACAGATTTTCTACTGCCTCCTGAAAGGAAGTACTACCGCATAACTGAATAAAATCCTTTACAAAGGGCTTAACTGTACCATTATCAAACAAAATTGACCAATACGATGCGATGGCCAGTAGGGAATGACCAGTGTTGCTGGAGCCCTATTGTTCAGAGCATATTTAATAGCTTTTGTCACTAAAGATATAGGAGGAACTACCCAGTTGTTATCTCTAGACCAATCTTGAGTGAGCGTATCGACCGCCTCGAACCTGGATTCCAAAATCTGGAGTTAAACCTATTCAGCTTAGTATTGATATGACTGGCAAACCTGTCTGCGGAGTGAGGACCCCACCTGTTATTTAACAGCTGAAAAACACGATCCGATATGGTCCAATCATCATAATCGTGGAATTTACTCAACTGTCCGCTTTATCATTCTCTGACCTAGGGATCCAACAGAACTGAAGATTTATGTTGTTTGACCTTACACATCTGAAGATGGACAGAGCTATCGCCTGCAGTGCGGGGGAAAAACTACCGCAAGTAGCAATGTGACAACATGCTTTATTATCTGAAAACCACTTGACTGACTTATGTCTAAGAAGGTGTCGAAAAGACAACAATGCCAATTCAACAGCTTTTAATTCCCTCCAAGTTGAACTGAATGTTTTCTCCGAACTATTCCATGTACAGTGAAAGTGTGTGGGTGGTATCCTGAATGAATGCTGCACAACCAATCGAACTAGCGTCTGAAAATACGCTACGAGGGAGAGAACTCTTGCTGGAGACTTCTGCTATTAAAATTCAGAACATTATCTCTCAAAATACTAGCTCTGACACAAACCCAGGATTATCATAAGAGGTAACGACTTTATCCCAGTGAGTGTAACCTTGTATCTGCAAATACATTTGCCTGGTTAATAACCTACATAATGTCTCCAAATACTGGCATAAGAAATGACTTTACCGGTTAGTCTGGCAACGTCTCTTGGAGTAAACTTGGGTAGCAGTGACATAAACTTCGAAAAAAACTTAGGTTTTATATCGTCGAGAGTTTCCTGTAAGGAATGGAAATGAGCGCCGTTGTCAAGGTCCCAGTTAAAACCAAGCCATTCTAGCTGTCTTGAAGGTGCCCACACTGATTTCTGATCGTTGCAGACAAAACCTGCCTTTGCTAACGTAGATCTAACGAAGATGAATGCTTGCTACATAAAGCTAGAGTCTGGCGAGGCCGAACCCATCATCCAGATACACGGCGATATCAGCGAATTCTGTCTCCAATACTTCACGAGTGGTCTGGAGACACTTGGTGAAAATATATGGTGCAGAAGTCAAACCGAAAGGAGAACAGTAAAACAATAATACTTGATATAACCGTTATTATCTGTCCACGAAAAACCTAAAAACTTGTGCTGATCTTTGTGAATATCAATGTGATGATAACCTGACTTTAAATCAAATTTAAACATGTATCCATAATATGAACAAGGTTCAATGCTACATTATGACCTTCAAGAACAATCTTCTCCTTCCAAACGTAGCGATTTACTAACCTCAGGTCTAAAATTAACCTTTTCTTGCCTGATTTTTGAGCGGACACTGACAGTGGGCTTATAATATGAGGTTTTTGTGTAACTTGCACTATACAATTATTTGCCAAGAGTTGTTGAATTAGCGTCAGTCACAAACTCGCCATATTTAAATGCAGAGCAGTTGTTACTGACTACGAAGGAGGAGGGGTTTCGACAAATGGAATAACATAACCGTGTTCTATGACTTGCAAAATGTAATCAGAAGCAGAAATTTGTCTCCAAGAAGGCGACATGATTCTTAAGATTCCTTTTACTATAACATGAGAACTATACTCAAACTCGAAATTTTCAGATAGATGCAAGGCACTTGTCTCAAGTTCGATACCTTCTAACCCTGCAGATGAAGTCGAATCTGAATAACTGTAAGTCCACGGTTTCGGCGAACTCCACGCCTTAGTTTTCTCCAAGACTTTGTCTCTCACTGTATTTCTTAAAGTCCTGTTGGGGAGCTACCCTCCTGGAGTTCTGCTGGGCTGACCCGGTAGCAAAGCTGCTGCTGCAGGACACGTGGCTCGCCAGTGTCCGACCTCTCCATAGAAGAAACATGGCCTGGAGAGCGGGGTGATGGCGCCGAATTGCTGGCGAAAGGGCTGATTGGGAGGCTGAGATGTTGGTTGTAAAGTTGGTTGAGGATAAGGACTTGAGTTAACGGATCCTTGAGGTCCTCTGCTTCCGAGGGGCCTGGCGAACTCCGCGGCGTTGTCTCTTCACGAAGTGCCTTGGTCTCTGCCCTTTCAAACCGTCTCTCCTCCTCCGAATTAGAAGCAATTTCGTCACCTTCCAACTCCGATATCAATCCCCATCCCGGCGGAGATCTGTCCGCCAGTCTGATGAACTTATTCCTCTTCTTAATAGAACATTGAATAGTGTCTATAAGTTCTAAACATTCTGGAAAATCTCTCCTGTTACAGTGTCTTCTAGCCGAATCTAGTCTGTCAGAAATATCAGAATTGAACTTGAATTGAATTTCGTTCCCTTTGTATTTAAAGTTTGGCATTATCAATTTTCCTCACCTTTTGAAAACACTGAGAGACCTTTCCTCGGAGTATGTTGTAGCCATTTATTCACAGGTGATATAAACATTCACATCCACATCCTAATCCACGTTTTAGAGAGACAAATGTCCTGACAATTTAAAGGACTCAAAAACTATTTCATATTCTTAAACATATTGGCACTAAAAGGGTTACAACTGTGGAGCAATTACTCAGCATGGCTGACACAAGACGAAAGTTCAGATTCATTAGCGGAGGACAGACTGTCTCACAACAATGTCAGCTCGACCAATCATCAAACTGATGAACATTGCGAGGGGAAATAGTTGCACAATTATCTGCACCACGGTCTGAGCAGGCTGCACAATGCATCACCACAGCTCTTGGTTCCTCAGGCATCTGCCATCTGGTAGGGGTAATTCCAGTCCAACATTCACAAAGTCCCTTTGTTGGGAGAAAATGGGTCGAAAAATACAACTGCTTGGCTAATGTGGAATTGATATCAATGAATGAACGAAAGCACTTAAAGAGAACGAAAATGTCAAGTGTTAGATCCAAGGATTTCTAGTACAAAGTTTATGCAAATTAGAACTCTTCATGTAACAATTGTAAATTCATCAGAGTCTATACTGACATTTAATCAAGAAATAAACTTCCACTACTTCAAATATCTCAAAATGTAATCTTTCCATAGCAACATGGATAGTAATCTGATCAAATTAGAGGTAATGATCGAATAATGATGTACATATATAACTGAAAAATGATGTACATATATCAAGTGAGGTGAAGTGAATCAATGATCAGTAAGTGAACCAAGCGCAAACTGCTGATACAACATGCCATGTGATATAATTTAGTGAGTGAGTGAGTGAGTATGGTTTTATGCCATTTTTAGCAATATTCCAGCAAAATCATGGCAGATGACACCAGAAATGGGCTTCACACATTGTACCCATGTGAGGAATTGAACCCTGGTCTTCCGCGAGATGAGCGAAGGCTCTAACCACAAAGATTCCCCACTGCCACCATGTGATATGGCAGTGTTCGATATCAGACTCTTTATGCTATATACATTATGATGATGATGATTATGACATTGAAATACTATTTAAAATGAATTTACATACTTGATATTTGAGTGCGGCGTAAAACTAAACTCACTCATTCACTTGATATTTGATCAAAGATTTCATAACCACTTCCTAGTTCTCAAACTGAAACTGACCACACATAAAAGACATCTATAAACTGGAGCAGTTATAATCAAATATGTAAATAATTCTTAGCATTATTAAAACATATTTTATGTCATTATGACTGATCACAAACCTGAAGTATTAATTCATATTCAGTCATGTTTCTTTATATGTGAAAACCAATATCCATAATTAATGATTTACTTTCAGCAAACTGTCAGAATACTATTTCATAAAATCACATGTGCTCTGACACACTATCCCTCATTTACAGAGACAGTCTAGTGCACAAATGTTTCAACATGCTCAATGAACTTGCCAATAACCCCTCCCTTAAACACTACAGAAACTGATTACTGACACGCAGGAGTTAATGAAGCAACAAATTAGCATGTCAATGGAGAAGGAGACCCCAGGATGAACTTTGTCAGGGTGACCTTGGGATGAAGCACATGGACTGGTCAATAAGATTGGCACTGCAACTGGTTGGAGCACCTGAGTCAGGGACCATCTCAAAGGTTGCTAGACTGATGGCAAGGAGCAGTTGGGATGAAGCCCTTTCACTACATGGACTGGACAATAAGATGGCCAACTGGTTGGTCACCAACGGTTGGAGCACCTGACTATCTCAGAAGTTGCTACACTGATGGCAAGGAGCCCTTGGGCTTTCACCATATCGACTGGACAGTAATAAGATTTTCAGTGCAACTGGTTGCAGCGACTGAGTAGAGGACCATCTCAAAGGTCGGCAGAATGATGACAAAACCTAAACATGAAGCCCTTGTACGACATGGACTGGACAATAAGATGGCCAACTGGTTGGAGCACCTGAGTCAGGGACCATCTCAAAGGTTGCTAGACTGTGATGGCAAGGAGCAGTTGGGATGAAGCCCTTCTACCACATGGACTGGACAATAAGATCGCCAAACAGTTGGAGCACCTGAGTCAGGGACCATCTCAAAGGTTGCTAGACTGATGGCAAGGAGCAGTTGGGATGAAGCCCTTTCACTACATGGACTGGACAATAAGATCGCCAAACGGTTGGAGCACCTGAGTCAGGGACCATCTCAAAGGTTGCTAGACTGATGCAAGGAGCAGTTGGGAGTTTCTACACATGGACTGGACAATAAATCACCAACTGGTTGAGCACCTGTGTCTGGGACCATCTCAAGGATGGCAAGTTGGGATGAAACCCTTCTACACATGGACTGGACAATAAGATCACCAACTAGTTGGAGCACCTGTGTCAGGGACCATCTCCAAAGGTTGCTAGACTGATGGTAAGGAGCAGTTGGGATGAAACCCTTTTACCACATGGACTGGACAATAAGATCGCCAAACGGTTGGAGCACCTGACTATCTCAGAAGTTGCTACACTGATGGCAAGGAGCCCTTGGGCTTTCACCATATCGACTGGACAGTAATAAGATTTTCAGTGCAACTGGTTGCAGCGACTGAGTAGAGGACCATCTCAAAGGTCGGCAGAATGATGACAAAACCTAAACATGAAGCCCTTGTACGACATGGACTGGACAATAAGATGGCCAACTAGTTGGAGCACCTGAGTCAGGGACCATCTCAAAGGTTGCTAGACTGTGATGGCAAGGAGCAGTTGGGATGAAACCCTTCTACCACATGGACTGGACAATAAGATGGCCAACTGGTTGGAGCACCTGAGTCAGGGACCATCTCAAAGGTTGCTAGACTGTGATGGCAAGGAGCAGTTGGGATGAAACCCTTCTACCACATGGACTGGACAATAAGATCGCCAACTGGTTGGAGCACCTGAGTCAGGGACCATCTCAAAGGTTGCTAGACTGTGATGGCAAGGAGCAGTTGGGATGAAACCCTTTTACCACATGGACTGGACAATAAGATCACCAAACGGTTGGAGCACCTGAGTCAGGGACCATCTCAAAGGTTGCTAGACTGATGGCAAGGAGCAATTGGGATGAAACCCTTGTACCACATGGACTGGACAATAAGATCACCAACTAGTTGGAGCACCTGTGTCAGGGACCATCTCAAAGGTTGCTAGACTGATGGTAAGGAGCAGTTGGGATGAAACCCTTTTACCACATGGACTGGACAATAAGATCGCCAAACGGTTGGAGCACCTGACTATCTCAGAAGTTGCTACACTGATGGCAAGGAGCCCTTGGGCTTTCACCATATCGACTGGACAGTAATAAGATTTTCAGTGCAACTGGTTGCAGCGACTGAGTAGAGGACCATCTCAAAGGTCGGCAGAATGATGACAAAACCTAAACATGAAGCAATTCCACTACATGAACATGACAATACTAAGATGGTCAGTGCAACTAGATGGAGCATACCAAAGTGGCCAGAATTTTTATGTCCTATTTGCCTTTGTATCAAAAATGTTTCCAACATTTAAATTTTCTTGAACACTTTATGAAACAGATTAACCACATGTCCTACGAGGTACATTAAAATACTGCATATCTACTTTCAAAAAACCGTTTTCAAACAAATGAGAAATACATAAGGTGATATTTGTCAGAAAACAAAGCACAAGATCTACCTTATGGATAAAGGAACAGATAACTCATGAGATGGTCTCTACGACTAACCACAAAATGTCCATAAAAGGGAAAACTGGATGAATTTGACCACTGATTACTTTACATGTACTTGGGTCCCTGTATACCTGGCAGCCCAGCTGTGGTAGACTAACTTTGACTAGCTCTTCAGTGTTCAATCCCCAAGGACCTGTGAAGATCACGGGTTGGAATTGATCTTTAGTAACCCATGCTTGTCGTAAGAGACAACTAACGGTTGGCGAGCCTTGGTTGACACATGTCATCGTATTCCAATTGCATAGATCGATGCTCATGCTGTTGATCACTGGACTGGTCCAGACTCAATGATTTACCGACTGCCACCATATAGCTGGAATATTGCTGAGTGCAGCGTAAAACTAAACACACTCACTCACTCAATCCCCAAGGGATTGATGTTTTGATTAAGACTGTTATGTCCAATGATGCTGGCCATATGTCATACCTTACACTTCTGCCCTTAACACATGTAATTTGTATACAAACCCACTTCTAGAAACCCCAACACATTCCTCCGGCTGTTATGTATAACGCATGGACAGGACCAAAATATAACAATTTATTTTCATTCCAATGAATAGCGCTGCATGCATGCAACCCTCCCCCATACCAGTGTTGTTTATCAAAGAGACCCTACACACCCACTTTATTCTTATCAGCAATGGATGCTAACCATATGTTCAGTCCTGAGAAGGATACAGATTTTCTTGTCTGAATAATGAAAAAACAAACTCTTTGGGTCTATGAAGTCTTGTTGGTTAAAGCCACTGTCAACAATATTCTAGTAATAATATTAACCTGCACATGACCAAGCCTCCAACAAACTTGAGTGATTTGGTTGGTAGTAATGCTGCTTTCAGTGAGTGAGTGAGTGGCGCAACATCTGTGTGCAGAATTACAACATTGTAATGGTGGTGTAGTGGTTAGAGCGTCTGCCCGGAGAGTGGAAGGTCGCAGGTTCGATCCCCGACCGCGTCAAACCAAAATGACGTTAAAATATGGTACTTGTTGGTCCCTGCCTGGCGCTCGGCATTAATGGGTACAACAAGGACTGGTCGGCTCGGAGTCAGTATAATGTGTCTGAGTGGGGTATTCATGCTTCACTGCGGCATGGTATCTCAGTGGACTAGCACTATAAAACCAGCTTCAGTCTGGGCTAGTACAAGCAGCCGCACATACACATACACCCGCATGCACGTCGTCATATGAGCGAAATTTTCTCAAGCACGACGTTAAACCCTCACCTCACCATCATCTCCCATCTCACTGAGGCTAGTTTTCAATGTAAGTTGAGTTCTTTGCTTCTGTCAAAATGATCTATGTTCAGAGACTGGGCACTAGTCTAGCTGAGGAACGGCACTCATCTTCACTGAGGGAGCAGTTCCGAGTGCATGGGTATCTGTATGCAGCATCTGGAGCTGGTGAATCACCATGTAATGCTCGTCAGGCAATGCACTTGCTGTGCTAACACTGAGACTTGCGTCATCACTTGTAAGTGATCCGTTACACATTATGTGAAGTTACTCTCAACAAAATATCAGGCCAATTAACTGATCTGGAAAGCTGATTGAGCTGTGACTCATCGACCTGATAAATACTTTCAGAAAGTCATTAAAAATTTGATAAAATTTGGACAGCTTCTATCAATTGAACATTATTATCAAATTTTCACAACATTGTTCAATACTGAACATTTTTTCTGAATAAATTCTGAGTTCATTATTCCATTTAAGAAAGTTCAACAACATGTGGTGCATCATCACAATTTTACGAGGATGCTTTATATTCACAAATATTCACTCGGACAAACTGAACAAAGAATAGTGGATAAATCCAGATCAGCAGCCATTGATTGTGATGGATTAATGATAAATATCTGATGTTTGATAAGCTTTTTACGATTTCAAGCTGAGAGAAGACAAAGTAGATATAAATCTTAAATACCAACAGTGTTTCCACTGACTTCATTATTCATCGGACATTGTGTCTGGCGACCTAAAATTTTACCGGCCATGAATGAAATTTGCTGGTCATATGTTATCACCATACTGCAAGTACTCATTTTAAAGTTATTTTCAGTCTGCATATTTCCAAAACATAACAATTTTTGTGACCATGAAAGCACAGCCAAGGCTGTCATTTCGCTTACCCATGTTTTATTCTTTTTAAAACATGATTATTTAGCGGACACAGTGTCCGGCTGGCTTTCAATTTACCGGTCCCCAACGAATTTTACCGGCAATTTTCAGGTATATACCGGAGAACGGAAACACTGACCAACTTCCAACAGAGACCCTTTGAAAAAGATCTTTGTACTATTGTCAATTAGCATGTTTAGTCTTGCTTAACAACTGTATAAGGATCCATATGAAAATGTTGCCATAAAGGATATCATGAAGTTATCCATAACTTTGATAAAAGTGTCACTGACAAGTCATACATGAAATTAACATGTCCTAGATTGTTTCTAATTTATCAACCTTCTACTGCAAACTGGCATGTAAGCTGCAAGCAGCAGGCACACCACAGTGTACTAGGGCTAGGGTTATGTGAGTGACATTTAGCTGGTCGTTTCATGTCCTTGTGGGTAAACCTTGTAACGGAAATGTTGCTCTCACCTATTCCCCTGCCAGCCCTGACGCCTGACCTATTAACACATTCAGTGTCAACAAATCCACAAAATCCAGATAAACAAGCACTTGGACAAATCTACAAGAATTTCAATTTGGATTCCCAGGACAAAGCCCTAAAACAACTCTGGTGTTTGCTAATGGCTTCAGTTTGGGACTACGCAAATCAGATCTTTTTCACATATCAGACTGATGGTTTGTACTTATAAAAACTGCACAGCACTTCACAGCGCTCCATCAAGTTTAAAGGTTTTTTCTATCCGATTGATCATGGTGATATCGGCTTGACAAGATTTACCCATGGGCTGATTACAAATCATCATAATTAGGCGATTTGTAGGTATGAAATGTGTCCTTATTTCAGCAAAAATAATCCCACTGTATTGACAGTGTTACAGACATGAAAAACACTTCAACCAAAAACTAATTAACAGCTACTTGAAATTTTTACCAGTCCTGTCAAAGTTGAGAGCGCCACTCTAAGTTTATGGAATTAAAAAGTCATTTGCATTTCTTTTAATGTTGTCTATTACTGAATTTAGGTTCTTAAGTTTTCTGGGGCAGTAGAGTAGCCTAGTGGTGAAAGCGTTCATTCGTCAAGCCGAAGGCCCGGGTTCGATTCTCCACATGAGTACAATGTATGAAGCCCATTTCTGGTGTCCCCTGCTGTGATATCACTGGAATATTGCTAAAGGCAGCGAAAAACCCAACTCACTCACTCACTCTTTAGTTTTCTACAAAACAGAAACCATGACCCAAGGAATGTGTTGGAAGAAAGAAATACAAAACCATATATAGGGTAGTTCATCGTTGTCTTACACTGGTCACAGATGGATGAGGCTATTATTGGCAACACTGTTGATATTATGATAACCTGAATTTGGAAAACATTATTCCATGTTGGGAAGTGATAAGTACACTTCTTGTAGACAGAAACCAAATATCATTTTCTTAGATAAGACTTCAGATGAATACCTTTATACATCTCACAAACTCCATCAATAGAAAGCAGGGTCAGAAACAGAATTTTGGAGAAGGGGTGTAGGGGTGGGGGTGGGGTTACACATGAGTGCACATGAAGTCCAAAGGTTAGGGGGAAATGCTCTTCAAGGAAATATTTCCAAAACAAACACAACAAAAACCAACAAACAACAACCAAAAAAAAACAAAAACAAAACAAAAAAACAACAAAAAACAAACAAAACCCTCACCCCTGGAAAGCCTCAGCTCACAAGTAATTCAACACAAAACAATGTATCTATAACCAAGATGAGAACCATTCTAGTGTTCAAAACTGCAACCAGCTGAGAAACAAATCATAATATTTTCAGTTATACCACAACAAGGCCTATGTCCACTGTTTTGTTATTGTTCATGATGACCCAGGGGAACAAGACATTTTCAATGGACACATGAAGCACATCACATTAATGTGCCATATGGTTGATGTCTGTTCATAAGAGTCTGAGTCCATATCACCTTTGATGATGATGATGATGATGATGATGTGGAGATTTAACATGCGTTTTCTCACATATTTCTGACGTATTTCGCACACGGAGGACACTCACCCATACTAATATCACAGTGTGTCTACACAATGAGCTTGATTAAACAAGATAACAGGGTGCCAGGGTACAAAACAACCTTAGTGCTGAGAATGTCATAAGTCTATGTTCAGGAATGGGAGTTACGATTATCTTAGAGCTGAGATTTCTTCATCAGTAGAGAACATAACATTTACGTATTGATAGAATACCTTGGTTGTTCATGTTTACTACTATGGTGGAACGTAGGAGCAGAGGTATGGTACAGACTGGCTAAGGATTATGTCAATGACGACTTTGGGATTCAAACCAGACAATCCAGTCATCAACAGCACGAGCATCGATCTATGCAATTGCAATACTGATGTCATGTGTCAACAAAGTTAGCGAGCATGACCAACTGATCCTGAAAATTGCCTCTTACAACAGGACAAATAGGACAAATCTAAACATCAAGTCATAACTCCATGTGGCATTACAAGAGAATTTGATAAGTAACACACAATTTTTGTCTGATATTTGCCAAGCTTCTGACATTTACAATGCACCAAATTCTGTCATTCATCTGTGATGCTAACAATGTCTACAGAGCCAGTATCCACACCCCAGAAATAACTCACATAACCTCCAGGGCCATTGTACTGCTATCGCAAAGGTCAGGACTAACAAGACAATTAGCACTATGTAAACTTACTCCATCATACAGATCCTGAACAAATATATCCAAGAAGCCCATGCAAGTCTAGAATATGTGGTAAGTCTAGATTTCCACAGATTCTTTAAACGAAGAAAGTCTCAGAACTCCTTTTCGTCATAGTTTATTTATTTTTTTACTACAAACTGTTTTTTTTTCTGTAAAATGTGTTCATTTCAGAGACTAGTTGTTAGTCTAACGTAAACTATTCCTAACTGATAATTTCTTGGAATGACCAAAACGAGAAAAAAAATTGATAAGCATGACAGGGCAGGTAGCTTGTCTTGTATTTCAATGCTTCAACTAAGTTTATAGGTTGAAAAATACTGATAAGTTATACTATGTTGGGTATATAATATATTATTATGTTTATATTTCCATGGCCCATTTCTGGTGTCCCCCATCATGATATTGCTGGAATATTGCTAAAACTAAAAGCAGCGCAAGACCAAACTAACTCACTCACTTATATTTCCATGTGCACTATGAATGTTACCACACAGTGTACACCATAAAACATACATAGGCCTTTTCAAGTAGTTTTAGTTATATAATCAGAACCACACTAATATGAAGTAATGTTTAGCAGGGATGGAAATAACTTTAAAATTGCTAGTGTACTCCGATACAGTGGCCCATGTAAAATCACTTGCCCTGATAATTTTTCCACTATACCGGCTGAGTTTCTTATTGATTTTTTAAATAAACAATATAATTAACATTGGAAAGTCAACTGGACACCGGAACAACGTGATATACAAAATAGGTTGCCTGACAGAAAACAGCACTGGACTCGGATGTCGGGTAATGGGTTATTTCCACCCCTGTTTAGTGTATCATAAGATTGAGACCTATCAATTTAGTACGCTTAAAATATGTCAAAATCATGACACAGCAATACAGTTACACCAATGGGATATAGCGTCTAATGAATCTATCATGTGTGTGCACAGAATAAGCAACAGCCTCCTCACCAGATGGCAGTGCACAAGTTCCATGTATTATCATGTCAGATATAGCTGACGGCGTAATGTGCAGTTCACCTTACACCAACACTGTGAGGAGCTTGCTGTCTGGGTGCAGTTCCCCTGACACCAACACTGTGAGGAGCTTGCTGCCTGGGTGCAGTTCCCCTGACACCAACACTGTGAGGAGCTTGCTGTCTGGGTGCAGTTCCCCTGACACCAACACTGTGAGGAGCTTGCTGTCTGGGCACAACACAAGATAGGTGGACTTATCTCCAGCTTGTTATCTTGTATCTCGGCAACCACTTAGCGCTTCTAGCACCACCCCAAGAACCATTAGACTGAAACTGAACCCTGCAGCATCCTTTAACTTAATGTGGCCCATCTCAATGATGTGTGTGTGTGCATGAGACAGGTTTGTGCATGCCATAAGGATCACTGTCTGGGACACCAGCTGAGCTCTAAAAATTGCAGCCCATTCATAAAATAGAGAATAAATATCAACTGATCAAGACAGTGTATTGACGAGTGTGTGCGAAAATGATAACTTTCCCCCTTGAAACCAGGTTAATCCTTACGAATTCAATAGGTGTGCATGGCATAATTTGAGTTTGCAGACAAAGTGAGGTGAAATGGGGTTTTATGTTGCATTTAAGATTATTGCACTTTTGTATCAATTGGATACATGTACAAGTCTGGACTAAGACAAAGTTGACGGTGCTAGGCCACTGACACACTATGCCCCAACTTAACATAGATCGTACTACAGAGGCACAGCATACAGACTCCAAGTTAACCAGACCTTGTTTTATCCCTTGGGGCTGAATGACTAGACTTGCACAAGTCTCTATGGGTATAGTTAATTGTTTATATGATAATTTCTATAAATATTAATATTCCCCTTACAGACTGGCATCCTTAGACCCTTATCTAGACTTGCCTCTTTAAGGATAGAACTACTTTACATCTATGGGTACAGTCTTGGAGCCAGGCTACTGAATACCTAGACTTGCTTAAGTCTCTAAGGTAAAAATTAATAGTTTAAATAATTTCTAAACAATAACAAATAACACAATGAGGTACTGTCTGCTTATCTAGACTTGCCTTCTCGAAGGATAGAATTACTATACATCCATGGGGTTAGCATTCAGTAACCCGTGGAGCAAAGCTACTGAATGCCCAGCAAGGCCACCTGACAACACACTGGCAGTCGAAAAGTTGTGATACATAGGTCATTTTATCAAATAACATCATTAATTACATGAAATTATTGCTCTGATGACAGACTGCATGACGAGATGATGAAGAAATATGTAAAAAAACATCACACAGCTTTATGTCTGGTTCAAAGAAACAAACATGTGACCAACACTCAAAATACTGAAGCATAATGCCAGGACTGACTGACTGAGTTTAGTTTTACGCTTTTAGCAATATTCCAGCAATATCACGGCGGGGGACACCAGAAATGGGCTTAACACATTGTGCCCATGTGGGGAATCAAACCCGGGTCTTCGACGTGACGAGCCAACGCTTTAACCACTAGGCTACCCCACAGCCCCCATAATGCCAGGAAATCAGCTTGGCCCATCTTTGAGAAAAATTGCACATGATTATTATTAGTTTTTTATTGCTTGTCAATTAATCCTGACTGGGCAATATTTAAGATTTTTTCACTGGAGACAACCAGTGATAGACATCATGAGCATCAATCAATCTATGTCAGGGCTCCAGATCATTTTTCAACATCAAGAGTACGTACTCCTTATTTTTTCAATACAGGAGTACTGGAAAACCTTAACAGTACATTTAGAGTACTGAATGGAATTTAATGGATTATCAGTAATCTTGTGTTTCATATATGCACCACAACATAGCTACTCTTGTGTAAACAGGTCAATAGACAATAAAACAATACTTTTTCAGATAAATACGTCTGTAAATGATTATAAGACCGTTCACCATTGCTGTGGTGCGTATCTGCTACATTTTCTAAATTATTTCCTACCGTATCGTGCATATTTTTTATCCGTACATACGTGCCGATACGGCCCTTATCTGGAGCACTGTATGTAATTGGGATATGATGACACGCATCAACCAGGTTAGTGAGCCTGTCCATCTGATCCCGTTAGTCGCCTCTTACCACAAGCAGGGGTTGCTGGAGACCAATTCTAACCCACATCTCTCTGTATCTGGAGAGTCCCTCCTGAAAGATAGTTGGGTAACTATTGTGCTCAGCTAATAATAATCAATATCTACTGGCACACAAATGTACTGGAAATGATGACAAGAGATATGAGAAGGGAAACTGACTTGTAGACTGGCAGGCTAGAGATATGACACTGTAAGATCTAATAAAGATTACCCAGACAGTTGGTGGAACAGGCCCGAATGGTCTTACTTTGTGATCATGCACCAGTGAACTTAAACAATCATTGTGATCGTTCAATATCCATTTTAACCGGCACTAACAAAACCAATGGCAGGGGTGGAAATAACTTTAAAATTGATAGTGTACTCCGGTACAGTGGCACATGTAAAGTCACTTGCCCTGATAATTTACCCACTATACCGACCGTTTTCTTGCTGATTTTTTAAATAAACAACATAATTAACATTGGAAAGTCAACTGGACACTGGTACAGTGTGATATACAAATCTGCTCGCCCGACAGAAAAAAAACACTGGACTCGGACGTCGGGCAATGGGTTATTTCCACCCCTGAATGGGTACAGGAATTGATTCTTTAAGTCCAGAATCTCTATGAAGGTAATACAGGAATGGCATACAATTCAGTATTTTGCACCCAATGCTCTATAAAGTCTCTACCAAAAGTCCAACAGGACTTTGAAAGTTGATCCCAATCACGATACAAACACACAGTCCTAACACTCAAACATCAACATGACATAACATATTGTGTTTAGCTCCTTGTCGAAGGTTTTCAATCTCTACTAAAATAGACCTGCTATTTATTTCCAATTCTAAATACATGAGTATGTTCAAGTGGTTCAACACAAGTTGTGGGTGTTGTACACTGGTGGTTTTATAGACTCCGGCTGGCTTGTGTCTACTGCTTGGTGGGATTGGCTGGAGGCCGGATAACATGCAGCACTCGGTCATTCGATAAACATTCGATAAACCTGAATGTAAATTGATTGTTTATCTGGGCAACAGAGGACGCTCTCAAACCATGGTACCACATCAACAAATACATAGTATAAAAACTGAATGCAGTCTGTGACTTTAGCTATGAGTCTGAATGAGGCCTCACTCAATCTCATTCAAATCAGATCTTCTTGCTACCACTTCATAAAAATCTAAGGACATCCTATTACAGGTCATGTCAGTGCAACATTTCAAAAGCTCGAGACCAGCCAATGAATGGTCAAACAATAAGTAGTTGCTACCCAATCAGAAAGCAGTTTTGTCATGATTTAAGGCACTAGTTTCAAACTCCTTTCCAGGCTAAGGTTACAAAAATTTTGTTATACAAAGTTCTCTCTATTTTCAACTTTAAACTGAACAAAATATAATTCTGTTTTGTCTAGTAAGCTCAGCTAATACTATTTCATTTAGGTTTTTCCTGGAAAATATTCAGTCGCCATGATGTCTGTTCTGTTTGTTTGTTGTTCAACACCAGATATATGACATTGACCTGTAAATAACTGAGTCTGGACCAGACAATCCACTGACTGATATCATGCACATTGACCTACACATTGGGGATATGATGACATGCAATAGATGTCTGTAATGAAGTGAGAGAATGAATGTCTCTTACTTCGGGTATGAATCAGAGGTGAAATTGGGTTTAACGCTGTGCTTGAGAATATTTCGCTCATATGACGACATGCATGCGTGTGTATGTGCGGCTGCTTGTACTAGCCCAGACTAAAGCTGGTTTTATAGTGCTAGCCCACTGAGATACCATGCCGCAGTGAAGCATGAATACCCCACTCAGACACATTATACTGACTCCGAGCCGACCAGTCCTTGTTGTACCCATTAATGCCGAGCGCCAGGCAGGGACCAACAAGTACTATATTTTAACGTCTTTTTGGTATGACGCGGTTGGGGTTCGAACCCGCGACCTTCCGCTCTCCGGGCGGACGCTCTACCCACTACACCACGGAGGCGGTCTCTAGTTTGGTATAGTAAGCTCAGCTAATATAGTATCTAATGACTCCTGGTGTTCCCTGCCATGATATTGCTGGAATATTGCTAAACGCGGTGTAAAAGCATACTTACTCACTCACTCACCCACCCTAATGACTCGTTCCTAAATGAATTTGATTCTGCCACCTGTGACCATTCCATATAATGTTTTCATGACCTACTTCTTCTAATTTACCTTGACATTTTCATCATAGCTTTATCAATCATCTGAGACTCTGATACATACTATAACTAGGTGCTTTCTACAGTCCCTGATTCCCCTCTGATTGTACAAGAGCACTTAACACTGGTTTCTTCTTGAGTCGACACTTCATGTCCATAACTTCATGACTGGCCCTCACCATTACTATACTCTTCAACCACTCATCCCCAGCGCCCCCACTGAGGTCAAAGTACCTCCATCCTCAGGCGTCCAGTCTTCTTTGTCTGACCCACTACTTCATGTCTTAGTTTACCTCAATTTCTGAAAATTATTTTTGGACAGACTTTACTCCATTCCAGGTAGGGATGTATAATTGCATATTTAATGTTGATGCAGTATCGATACAAATGTATGAAAAGCAACTGAGACGAGTTGCGTTCAACAAAAATGTAAGACTATTAACACTAAATATATCACTATAAACTTTCTGAGATTTTTCTTTTTTCTAGTCCAGAACATTGCTCCCAAATAATTTGATGAGTTCGTAGTCGTTCTCCATTTTGTTTTATGCTGCTGTGGTCACACCTAATTTCTAATGTCTTTGATATGTATTACAGAACCATGAAGCTAAAGCTTATCTTGCACTTCTTTTCTTCATTCATTCACTCCTTCCTTCTCTCCCCCCCTACACATCTCCCAGATGCATGACCTGTTCCTAACCATCCCCACATGGGCCTGACCTTTCACCACTATAAGCCCATGATGACTACCACATGGCCACAAATGTGTAGTATTTCCCCACCAACTAGTAATATTACACATTCATACCAAATCCCAGTAAGTGGGTGTAGAAATGAGTCGAGGAAAAACAATCCTGTCTGGTCTATCCCCACCAGCACTGACAAAGTAAATGTTTACGGTTGTTGGGATACACAATGTCTCTGTAATTGCTTACACTGACGCTATCTCTCCTCTAAGGATGCAAACAGGACCCGTCTGCTTCTTGCTGTGAACAAGGCAAAACAGTTACTTATAACAGAGACACTGACGTACTGGGCATAAAGAAATGAACACTTAAGAAAAGCGCCTTGTTTTTATCAAAAGCACAGTCTGGAGGTATAATGATCCCCTCAGAAAAAGAAAATAAACCAATCCAATATATATTTGGTCAGTTAGCATAAACCAAATCAGTAGCTTCAGGCCTCTACTACACACCAGAAGAAATGTAAGCTTACAATTTAGTTCTTTTAATTTTATAAGTCACCCTTATATGAATCATGTATTGACACATGACTCCACGAAACATCTCAACACACCAATGGTATAAAAACCCTTTTACATCCCCACAAAACAACATGTCAGCATGACCTGCATGACTACAGTTGCACAGAGCTACAGATAACTTTTTGGGTCATTGAGTTATGTACTCGCTTGTGTTCATCTCGATTGGGTATCCTAATATTCCTTTGAGTAACCAAATAAATTGTACTCACCTCAATCAAACTCATTTGGGTATTTTGCCATTTTCCATTAATTTTAAAAATATAATATAGCTTAAATGTTAGTGTTTGTGATTTACCTTTGATCTCTAATATGAGAAACGATAAGAAAGATTGCAAGATGACAAGTTCATGTCCTAAAATAGAGTCTCTCAATATACGTCAGCTATTTTATCTATCCACCGGCACGCAAGCTACTACTTGACATTTTTGTGTGTACGCATGTAAGATCACATTTATTGAGTATTTAAAATTGGGTTTTCACATAAATGTTTGCGTAATTTAGTACGCAGATACGCACCTTATCTGTACCTCTGGTTGCATCATGTAATGCCATACAACAGCTTATGCAAGGATTTTTTAGGCCTGCAAAGAGGCTAATATTGGGCTGCAAATCTGTAGCAAATAAGAAAGAAAATAGTCTGGTTTTTTCCACTTTCCCAGCACCTGAGAATTTACTAAACTACAAAGCCAAAACTCCATTATAATCTGGGTTTTACACAAAAAAAACCCACCTGTTATCAGGTAAAATTTGGGTTGTTTTATGTGCAAAATTGTCCCCATTTTTATCTTAGTATTAAATGCAAGGGGTAAAGAGTGTCAGAAATAAAATACCCCTCACTATTTAATCAGGGAAACATATGACATCTTCTAAGTATCTGTCATGCTACATGCTTGTCCACAGTCTGGATGTGTACAATGTTGCCATTTCCTACAATAAATCAAATAAATATTTGTCAAGGCCGAGGCTACCACAGATAATCCCTTACGAGGAACAATATCTAATGACCATTTCACACTGAAAACAGCTGAACAAACAGTCACACAAAAATATTCATTTTGATTCCGCTCATTCATAGTCTCTCAGAGAAACAAAGTGTTCTACTAAAGTGTTCTACTAAAAGTGCAGGAATATTGGCCTTGTCCAGTCTGAATCGAAACAATAATTTCGAAGTGGTTTAACAGTTTAAAGAAAACAAACCAATAACACTGATCATGGCTTTTTCATTCTTCCAACAGTTTCCCCTCCTCATTATTACAGCTGTTAACACACTTAATTTGATACTTTTCCTGTTTCCATTACCAGTCCCAGCTTACACTTGATATGAAGCAATATTTCCTGATGAAGCACAAAAACCAACACAAAATACCATGGCAAGTCTACATCTTTCACTCTTGCAACTACCACACTTTTAAAGACTTCTGTCTATGCTTTTTCTTTACAAAGCCCACATAAACAAAAAATCACAATTACAACTCTGAATTACAAAATCTGAATACAACAGCCTTCTTTTCTTTTACACTCACAAGTGACACAGTTTCACTGAAAAATATTTCCCTGTAAACAAATCTCATCTTCATTACTTACACAGGTGATTATTCAGGGTCTTACAGTTACATGCTGCATGTGTACACACAAATGTATAAACTGGATGCAGCAAAATGAATATGTTGCCTCTATAGGGACACAAAAATATTCATTGTAACAAATTCATGACAAGTACTATAAAGACGTTATCAATATACTAAACCTTCCCAGACCTCCAGATAATTATTTAAGTCAGTAAGTATGTACTAATGTTAATTGGCATTCTAATTTTTTGATTGAGTAACCAAATATATACTTACTCACCATAACACAGCTCTCTTGGGTATTTTTCAAAATGAGTTTCAGAGAAGGCACTTTATAAAAAGGAAAAATGATGTTTGATGAGTAAGGGTATAGTGCCTCTGAGCACATCTTGCAATTATTTCAGCAGTCACAGGATGCATAGAATCACTGCACCAGAGCTGTGGAAATGAGAAACCTGCGGTTTTTTAACCAATGATGCACCTTAAAATATATTCCACTTTTCAAATTTTGTGGTGACCAATTAAATTAACTCTCATGTATGCAAACAGGGGTTCTTTTGTGCAGTTTGCTGCACAACTCTTCTTCCATGTTGTGTACAGAGATAAGAGATAAAGACATAAAATAGTTATTGTGCAAACTTCCCATACAGAAACAGTGACAATATTCTGTAAACTACATAAACAAGATATATAATGAATCACATATATATGATGAGCAACAAAACATATAATAATACAAATGTGTATAATAATAATAATGGCCTAGCACAATCAGATCTTCTATATTTGTTTAAAGTTGTACATGTGGTAGCAAATAATTTCTATACTATTTGGATCATTATTTCTAAAAAGGAGGTTAAATTTTTCAGTGGTAGTAAGTCTGAGGACGTTATTAATTTTAGAGGAAAGGGAGTTAAAAAGGACTTTCTTGCATCTGAATATTTAGTGCAACACATGAAATGGTGTTGTTCATCCTCAAGGACAGAGCATTTATCACAGAGACGGTCCTCCAAAGGTGTAGGTGGTCTTGTTCTCCTACCTACATGTAGACAACATTTTCACACAAGGCACCAACAGGAAGTCACGTGAACAGCGTTTGTTAACTCGTAACAGCAAAGCATACTTGACCACAAACTTCATAGGTAGCACCAACGCATGGATAACACTGCATAGGTGTTTGCAGCTGTCATTTGATCTCTATTTTGTTAAACTTATATGTATGCTTGTTGTTTTAATACTATTGGGTTTTCACAAAAACATAAGCATATTTCTACGCAACAAAATTTAAAGTTTTCAGTAAATTTGTTTTGAACATTATTTTTGTTTAATTTACGCAGAAACAGTCGTGCCCCATTTATCCGGACACTTGTGGTTTTCTTGAAATTGTCCTGATAAACGAATTTCCGGATATCTGAACCACGGACCATATGTACAAAGACATGCAAAGAAACGAACATAATAGACCAACCAATAACGAAACACTTCTGATGTCATCAACGCTTTCGCATTGTTCCTGCACCTAACATAAACTTCCGTATTAAAGTCACCACCAAAACAACGGGGATGTCTAAGCCTTGCCAATCACAACTCAAAATTAACTCAGTGTCACCTTGCTAATGACCGGTAGTTAATCCTCTCACACTTCAAAGACTGACGACTTCTTCTATGTTAGGGCACGCAAGGTCACTCGGTAAAAAGGTGCTCAGCCATCCGGATATACGAGAGAAAAAATGCATATAATTTAGCGTTTTGTATGTGAAAATGACCGTCCGGTTACGGAAACCGGATTTCCGGATAAGTCAGAAATTTTACACCATAGTAAATTCGTTTTGCGGATTTTTTGTTGGGAAGGCGAGTTTTCCCGGATATCTGAAGTTTGGATAAACGGGGCACGACTGTACACAGAATTTCCGGAGCCCTGACTTCATATTTCCTTGAAGGAATCAGTTATATTGTACCCCAAGATTTGTAGGCTAGGGTAAAACTCTGATTATCTATGGCAATGAGGTAAATGATGAACCATGAATAATCCAATTTAAAAAAATGACAGAAAATTCTATGTCAATTTGATACAATTCCATCTTGATGATGTATTGCGTTTTGAACATCAACATAAATGGATAATAAACTATGACAACAGCTGCACAAGGATTGGCCATCTGGATTGTGCACCATATCACCTCTCTATTGATTATGATAATGTGAGCCTGGGACATTGTAGCATTACTTCCATGCTTGTGAACCCATTGTATCACATATGGGACATATCGGCAACAAAAATGTAATGATAAGCAAAATGAGATTGGTTACATGCTATGTCAGCAGCATGGAAAGTGTTGAATATTGTTTATTGAAAATTTTTGCTGGTATCTCATCTGTGAAGATTATTTTTTCTTGGTATTGAATGTTTGAAAGACAAAGCAATAGTACTTACACTGACAGTGAGCATGACATGAAATTGTCAAAAAGAGAATAAAGTTCACAATTTGTTTCATTTGAAAAATATACAAATTTCAAAATTATCATAACAAATAATATTGGGGTGATAACAGGAAGGTATTTATCATATAACACACAGTAGTGTTTGAATTAGGGAAGAAGTTTACGGAAGTCCCTGTTTTGAACATGATCACGACAGATTTACAGACAAACGATAAGGAAACACGGCACCCTATCTCCTTAGTTAAACAGAGTCCTTGGTTAGATGAAATGAATTCGGCAATGCATGTTATCTAACAAAGCATTCAACATAAATGTAGGTGGGACCAACCCTCCAATACACATTGTCACTACGGGTGAAATGAGTACATCGCAGTATTACTAGAATGGTATTTTGCCTTTGGTAATGCAATCCCAAAATTTTCCGTTTTCATACCTGTCATTTCTATCTAGTCATAAAATGAAAGTTTTGTTCATTCAAAATAACCAAGATTATGGCTATTTTTTTCCATGTTATTAAACAATGTAAGGTTTGCCTCTTAATGTCAATTTTCTGCATTATGATCATAATTCATATACCAAACCGAAAGGACCGAACCGAAGGTCTTGTAACGCAATACATACCATTTCACTCCTATTTGTTACTTTTCAGGGGTTTTATTTGGATTGATATAGATTCTCAAGGTCAGCCACAAAAGCAAAATAAGTCTACCAAACCACATTTTGACAACAATGAAACTCATCACAGATTGAATCCCAACAATATCAACTGTTGTAAGTCCTCTAGACTCAATTAAGACATCTTGAATATGCCACAGAACCCATTCAAAAACTGAAGGACAAATTATTGCCCCTATTAAGACCGTTTCTTCAAAATAACTGAATCTAGATTTATACAAATTTAAGTAAGTCCATCCCAGAATACAGCTGGAAAATGTTGCTCTCCTCAATCTACTTAGTCAATGGCTGGCATTATCGTAAGTTTAATTGTTTATTCAAACTTTATTTTGTTCAATTAAGGTGAAGAATACTAATAAAGAATGCTTTCAATGAAAGACTTTTCAAAATCATAGTCAGTTATAAATTAACAATAGAATAGATAAAAAGATTTATCAAAACATCCTTTAAACTTAAACCCTTCTCCAAACTAACACATCTTAATGAATAAAACATAGAATTTAAAATATTGCCTATACAGCACAAATTTTGTCAAGCCACTCATTCTCCATTGTAAAAGACATTTCACAATATAACACTGCGACATCAAGACATCATGAAATATTCATGATAATGAATCAGATTTATATACATATCAATTGTTTCCAAACCAATAGTATTGTAATAATAATAATAATAATGAGAATATTTATAACGCGCCTTTTCCAGGCTAGATATCCTGCTCAAAGCGCACAATCTGATCATTATTACCCCGGATAACCCAAGCTGCCTGTTAGGCGCTAGAAGGTTAATAGTCTCACGACTTATTTCACCAGGTACCCATTTCCTGCTGGGTGAACAGAGGCAATTGTGAACAAACTCACTTGCCTAAGGTGAGACCACATGTATCACATGTGCTTCGTTGTGGGGCAGGACTGTCATTTACAATATCTATGGACACACTGATACTAAAACTCGTAAGTTGTGCATTTCTAAAGCACAAAAATAGATACAAATATCATTGTCCCTAAGTGAAAATATCCTGTTCTTTGGCACACAATAACAGCGGATACTTTGTGCTGGTGCTGAGAAGAGGCCGTGACCTAAATGGCTGTTGAACATATTGAATTGAAATTCATACCAATGGTTTGAATGCAGTCTTCAACAATTCTTTTTGGGTGGTGTTTTAAGACAACCTAAGCATTACAACTGTCGAAAGTCTAGTTTGGGAGCTTTGATCATGAACAGACTAAGATCGCTTTTCACAGAGGTATCAGGTATGCTAATGCACAAGCAACCTACCTTCACTTAAAACTTCTTCACTACAAAACTTGACAGTTTGAAATATTCAGCAACATCACTGCTGGGGCACCAGAAATGGGTTTCACACATTGTACCCATATTCATGAAGAAGAGCGCTTTAACCACTAGGCTACCCCAAAACATGAAGAAGAGAGTAGAACAAAATTAATGTATGACATCTTCTATGGGGTTCCTTCCCAAGAAAGAGAATCACTTCTACAAAAAATCCTTAATCATAATCAAGGTTTGCTACACTTAACTTACAAGAACAATTTTAACATATTTTACAAACAGATGTCCAGAAACAACCTCCAAGATATGTCATAAATACATTCCCTGGTATTATGATAGTTTTCTCACTCTTCATATTGTTTCCAGGTCATCATGAGAAGGAGTGTGCTCGTGAACCTCATCCCGAGAAAAGCAGGATGTTTTTCCAAACAATAATGTTATAATGTACCTCATTCATTTGTGAAATGGATCAGTGTAGTTTTAATATTTATGCCCACTGCAATTATAGCTGAATAAATAAACGCAATAATAATACATGTTATTTGACAACATTAACAAAATATTCTATTTATTATATTTTGATCATTGTTTATAAATGATCGAGACTTTGAGTAAGTCTGCATTCCAGGCAAAAGTGATATTCTACTCAGTGAAATAACATGTTATTCTACTCAGTAGTGTTGGGAATTGGTTGAAATCTCACAATTGATGATTGCTTCATTACCAACAAACAATCATCGAAAAAAATTGGTTAGCATCATTTTTCAGATTTTCCTATCCAGGTTGTAATTACAGATATGTATAACATGATGCAACTTGCTACTTTAAAGTGATGACTAATATATCATGAACATAAACTTCCTGGAGTCCTAGAGAAATATTCAGTCATGACTTTTCAGTAAGTGAAGTGAATTAAACACGCTTTCAGGTCCTGACAACTTCTAAGATACGCCCTGTCAAGTATTTCAAAGACTAAAGCAGTCCAAAATCGCTTATGTTCGATAATGAGAAAATGTGATCGATTGCTTTGGTCGCTTGGTCACTGCACCAATAATAATCGATACTACTCAGTGAAGATAACATGTTTATTTTCACCAATATAAAAGAAAAAAATAAGAAAATGGCAACTGAGCCCTTTTAATCTTGAATCAGTAAATTCATAACTATCCCAAGTAATATGATTCAGCAGAGAGCAAAGCCTGTCAAGAAGATCGAAAATGGCAACTGAGCCCTTTTTGCACGTAGAAGCTAAATTAGCTGGTTGTTCACAGCTCTGTCAAGCAGATCGAAAAGGAGGCATTCCGCGGTCTGTAAACCCTCCTCAAACACATTGATCACTGTCACATGACCAAATCCAATGCTAAAGTCCCCGTCAAACGATCCTACAACTCTTCTAAGATGTTAACCAATACTAGCATGCTGCATCTTGAGCATCTTAAAATATCACGCAAACATCTGCACTAGTCAACAGCTTGTCTTAGGATCTACAGTGGGCTTGCACCAAGCAGAGTTTCCATCTAGTCAAAGTAAATATTGACTGTCAACCAACACACTGCAGATATCTGGGAACCATCAAGTACCTGTTCACACACCTAAAATCATGACGAGTCAAAAGGCGATCCCTTGGAAGGATAATCCCCTTAGAAGTTCAAGTCTGTTACTAATGCACTGGTTGACAATGCCATGAAATAATTTTCGGAATGACAGCGAGAAATTCCTAACCTGACTATGACATTTAACAGATTAAATTCACTCCACTGAAAATGTGCATGCTAACATTAATATGAATGCAATTCTGCTTGTATGCTCTGGTACTGGTACTAATCACATAGACATCTTGGTTTATCATCTATCTAAACTAGAAATCAATAAACAAGGATATCTTTTCTATGTGTGACCAAAATTTATCAGGATAATTTGAAAAACTATCATGCAAACAGAACCATTTACTTGAAAATTTTCACATTTGATGTGACAAAATATGAGGATTTGGAATTGATATGCTTTATGCCCAAACACTTGTAGACAATGTCAATTTCTGAATACTACAAATATATTGAAATGCTTATATCCGACATCTTACACTAACTTATGCAGCATAGCTACTGCTTTAGCCAGCAAACAAGATGATAACCATGATAAATCATAGTTTATATCCTCATGATGTCTACAGAAGATAAATACATCCATAGCACAACAGAGCCTATGCATGCTTGAGTTTCTGGCAACAGGAAGAATCTCCACATTTTCTGCATTATTGGAGAGCACAGCAAAACATTCACATGAGGTCATAAAAATGCACTGTGACACAAAAGTATTGTCTAACAATGAACATGATGAATGTAAAGTAAAAGAAAAATTGTTTAAGTGTGGCAGACAAAAAAAGCTTTCTTGAGGCTCAAGCAAAACATACCTCAGCAGATCATAAATACATAACCTGCACAACAGGGGAGGTTTAGAAAACTGCACAACCTCATGGATGCTCTAGACCACAACGCCAACAAATGAGATGAGGGTACAGTTCATAACAACCATGCTGGACTGTAAAACATTTGCAAATGAAAAACAAGGATTCTAAGCTGAAACAGACATTAAATGTAACCACTTTTAGTGAAGTTACCGGTATTTACCGATTCAATCACACACACAAAAAACCATAAGATATTGTTCATGCAAATCTCAGGTCTTGTCCAGGGCCCCGTTTCACAAAGCTGTCGTAAGCCTAAGATCTCATAACTTTTCTTGTGGCATTCGTACCTCCTATGTTACAGCATAGGAGGTACGAATGCCACGAGAAAAGTTACGAGATCTTAGGCTTAACAAAACTTTGTGAAACAGGGCCCAGATGTGAGCAACATGGGGTTTGTAAGTACCTCCCATAGGAATGTATAACTTGTCTATTGGAAGACATCATCTGGAGAGCACCATTTCTTGTTATTGTTACATGGATGCCCATACATTCAGAAAATATATGAGCATACGAAGCAGTGCAGAATACTGCTTACCAGTCACAAAAATGCAAATACCAAAACAGGCTCGATTCTGAGAACAGAATTTTCTCTCAATCCTGGTATGATTTTCTTTTGAACACAAATTCTACTGATGCTATAAAATATATCTAAGAAAAAGAAACAAGCTGATTGCTATATGGCTGAAATAATTCTGATGTGACAAAACTTTTAACTCCGTCACTCACTCACTGAAACACAATTTACTCTCATCATAGATGTGTTTAACACAGAACTTAGCAATAGTCCAGCTCATCATGGGCATGGATACAGTTTGAGAAATTAAGGACCATAACATTACAAAAAAATGGTAATAGGACAACACAAAACAAAACTTTGCAGATTCTGATACCTTTCAGTATGGACTTACAGTAACAAATTATCAAAAATGCAAATTCAACTTCCATTTTTTAATGCACAAGTAATAATTCCATAATTATCGTTGTTTGTTGTTCACTGGACTCAGCAATATTCCAGATATTGTGGTTTTTAATTTTATATGCATCAACACCATTTGGAATCCAATGACATGCAATCAAACGAATCTGACCACCCAATCTTCTTAGTCACTTCATATGAGAAGCACTGGTTATTGGCTTTTTGGGGGGTTGTTTTTTTGTGAAAACTTAGTGAAAACAGATTTTATCCAGTTTAGCAAAATAACCTTTGAATTCATTGCTGCAAATGTATACAGATTACTGTCACTGCATTTAAAGGGCATTGAAGATACCGGAGCACATATGAATCCCTAATGGAAGCTAAACAGTGTGATTTATCGAAACAAAATCAACTGTCAAAATATCTCTTATTTGGACAAAGGCCTAGTCTGTCTGCTGTGTTGATGAATCAGCCTGAACTCCTTACAGGGCACTTTCTCGACAGCCTGGAGTTCCGTTCCACCCTCGTCAGGAATCAGTTCTTGGAGTAACGGATGGAATGACAACTAAATCATAGCATTTTTATTGGGAATAAGCATGGTCGTATATGAAGTGTCACAGTGTATACGTATATTCCAAGATTTTTGACAGGAAACATGTGAAAGTCAGAGCACAACGGATTCGCTTCACTTCCGACAAGGCCGATAAAGACTTACCTGCTGCGATTGTGTCGACGAGATCGAATTTGGTTGAAATCTTAGGGTAATCCTTAAGTTTTCTGCCACTTAAAGTAACCTCCCCTGTATGCTGCGCCTCCTCGAAAACACGTTCTAACGGCCTGCCTATTACAGGGGGGCTTTGAGAGCCCGACCCGTAAGTGGCCGCCATTTTACAACTTCAGCAGTTCGGCTTGATGCGCATGCTCCACCATGATTCTGTCTCTGATACTATTTCCCTGCAACAAATTGTTAAACGCGCACCTGCTAGCTTCTGCTTGGGCATCTGGAGGACGAATGATAAAACCATATAGCTACATTGAACACCGAAACAAAGGCACAGACAAATTATCTTAGATTTATTCAGTGTAAATAAAGATTTACTATATACGGATAAACTTCGGCAATTCATACACTCTTACACGTATCGTAATAAAGTAAATCGAAAGCCAAAAAGGAAAGAGTACTCGTTCTTTATTTTAGATGACAGCTGTTCCGCTAATAGAATGTATAAGTTAACATTTATTTATTTTTACGATATCGTAGTATATATTGTCCTGTTTTTAACTTTTCCGATGTTTAGTATTTCCAGGAAGTTATCGAGATATACGTTTTCGCTAATAGTAATACATATAATTCAGTCAGAATTCAGCAAAATAGTGAGCGGGTGAGTGAGAACTTTCAGCCACATCGACATTGTTTCAGCTATATCGTGAGTAAAACAAGTTATTAATTCATAATAAATATAGCAAATCTGTCAACGAAGGACAGTAAAAAACAAGTAGAACATCACAAATATAAATGTAAAACTAGCAATGAAATCTTTTAAAAAGGCAATATAAAAACTGGCTATAGATCGCCAGCAGCTGAAGTTAGATCACCATACCTGGGACCATGGGGACTTACAGTACTTTTGCTTCCTGCATGGACCCTAGGTGGATTTACACCAGACCTTTAGCCATTACGTAAAGTAAGAGACTTTTTCTCATATTAATTGTGTCACTTCTATATTTAGTAAGACCTCCCAATTCTGCAAGCAGGCTTGAATACGCCTGGGCACATTCATCAAACTTTGTAGCGAGTCGATGCTGGTAGTGTCTCACTATTTAATCACTTCGCTCCTCATATCCTCGATGTTGTTCAAACCTGTTTGGATGATTTTGCCTTCCATGATTCCTAAGCCTGTGTATTGGCAAATAAATTGTATTGCAATATATTGCGATTCTGGTACCCGTTTTGCCAGACGTATTGCGATATATTGGGAACTTATAAGTGTTTGACAGTGAGTGGCACTAATAGCGCATGTCGATCCTATTTTCTACACTATAAGTCCCTAAACATATATGATATGGTTCTTACAACAGCAACCTCAGAATTAGGTTGCATAGTCCTGGATTCTATTATCTTTATTGTATTACAGTATGCTGTTTTGTAATTGAAGGGAAGGAAAACATTTATTGTGAATGAAAGTGTGTAGATTTTAATTTAAACCGCAAAGATAATCACAAAAACTTCATATTTGTTCTTTGCCCAATATATCGGTTCTCAGAAAAAAATATTGCAATACGTATCGTTTGAAAAGCCCATACTGTCTAACGGCCTCAGTCAGATGTGGGCGTCTCGGGATGATACGGGGCAAGATATGGAAAAGGGAGGGTCATAATATTTTTATCACTTAATACTAAGCAAGCAATAATCTATCATTTTTAAAAACCTTTTATACTCTACAAACATATTTCACTCAAACACTCAAAAAACGACCAATTTTTATTCAACATTAATTCAACAACTGAATGTCATTTGCACACGTTCATTCATCGTCGGTGTCGCTGTCGATGGAACATCAATATAAACTTTAAAAATTGTAGGGGTGACTATTACGGGGGAACTAACTATTGCGATAGCGATAGTCTATTGCAACTGTAAATGTCTCATTTGAAGTCATTTCCCACATGAATGTATAGTTTGTATGAAATAACATAAAGCTGATATAGTTTTAGTCTCTTTTAATAACTGATAAGAAAACTTGAAACCCAGATAAAGTTTGTTTAAGAGGAGGTTCCAGGGGCGGATAACTGTAAATCAAAGTGAACCTATCTGGTACTTCCTGTATTTTACGCTGCGCATCAACGGAAGTCATATACTGAAACTATCGATAGTCACACATACTATCGATACATCGATAGATTTTCGTTTCTACCATCGATTAATTGCTATCGGAGACTCAACAATTGCAATCCATCGTTACAGCCCTATAAAATTGATAAGAGTAGCAATAGCAAAATCATCTTTTAATATGTAAATCAAAAGCGACATGTATTATCAATGAAAACTTGAGTTCTCACCTGAAATAATGCCGATGTGACGTAAAGCCCAACTCAACTCAACTCGACAGATGTAATGCATGCATAGGCTACACCAATTAACACCTATTAACAAAACGTGCAGAAAATAGAAAGAATTCGCTTGACTACTGAGCTAAGAGTGTATTAAATGCACCACCAACAGCAAAGCAGGGCGGGGTGGGAGGTGAAATATTTTAAGGAACCGTGGCATGATTGCGTTGTTGGACTTTTCGTGACAACTGTGTAGCAGATATTTGGACTTTATGACTGTCCTAGGTGGTGACGTCACAAGAAAAGTAAGATATACCTATGTTACCCACCTATCTGTCAAGAACAAGTGAAGTATACCCCTCAAGTATAGTATCAGATTTGGGGCGGTGGGGTAGCCTATTGGTTATAAAATGTTCGCTCGTCCCGTCGATTTCCCACATCCTTGGTACAATGTACCCTTCTGACTAGTGTCAGGTAGCTTTAACGGCTGAAGCGATGACTACAGAGTGCCATTAGAAAGAAGTCAAATCTATTATATTTGGCTGGGATTATATTTCTTCAGTTAAGCACAGCTTCTAGTACGTTGTTCAGTTGATTCCAATCCGGGAGTCGAACTCAGACTTTCAGAGTATGGCAACTTCTCGCCAGCACAGAAACACGGGGTACACAAAGTACATGGTCCAGACTACCAGTTATTAGACTTCCATTTTTGTGGAAACTGCCGTTACAGAGTGGTTTAGATCGCTGACTTTGTGTGTTGGAGTCTATATCACACACTCATCGATGTATTTTTGTGTTTATAACAGTTTTACTGCTATTATCACATTTATTTACGCTTTAATTAGATGCTCCGTAAAAGTCAAACGTTTATATTTTGAAATTTCGGATTTGGGGCAACAGTCCTGGGCGAGATGGGTGAACATGTTTCAGCGTTTGTTAAATCTTTCGTGCATGCAGTGTTATGCCATTTATCTTGTCGAGAACTGTGCCCTGCTGTCTTGTTGTACCATTTGTCATGACAGAAGACAGAAGTTTGCTTTCGATGGAATATAGAACTTTCGCTTTGATATTTCTCTCCTCTCCCCTTCCCTTTTATCTAGTTTATTCGTTTATTGTTGTCAAAAACAAAAATAATTACAAGTCTTGCCCAACAATGTCTAAATCATGGTGAAACGCCGCCTTGATTAATATAGACTATGTTTATTCTTATTATTTTTGAAAAAAGATTTCTATATTTTGGTGCCTTGGTGGTTCCTCTGGCGCTGGATGTTAGTATATTATTAACCGTGTCATGGTTCAGGTAATTATTTATCAATCCCTAAATTAAATTCAATGAAAAAATGCTTCATCATGCAAATTGAACATAGAGAATATAAATAGAAACTTTTCGAAAAAAAGAAAGAAATATTAATAGGGTATATAGTTTTTAATGTAAAGGTATCGAAGAAATCCGATGTGTGAAAGGAAGGTGACAGGAGTAGCCTCCCTTGGACAACAATGGTTTCATTGTTACACTATTGTGCATAACACGTGTCCTAGAAAATTGCACGCAATCGGTAAGGACAAAAAATAGACATACTAATAATTTACAATATGCTATATATTTACAAAATAGATAGTTTTTCATATTGTAATAAGAGGAAAGGTATCGATCCAATATTCGGTCACGAAACAGGAAGTTTTCAATCAAGGTTCGTCAACAGAGTTATCTGTCCTTGGTTCAATCCAAAGGTTCCAAGATCGGCGACGATTGTGATCTGAAACCTTGCGTTCCCTGCACGATATCACAGGTTGAGTAGGTATTGGTATGTTTTTAAACACGTGCGTTAATGTCATCAATTCTAACGATAGCAGTCAACAAGCAAGGCAATGATCTCACACACGTGTCCATGTCTAGGGCTCATGTGGAAAGTTAAAAGTGAGAATGCGAATTGAGAAATCATAACATTTTGATCATATTTATCGATTCCAATTTACAATCGATATCCCCAATATACACGCTGTGTGGGCTTCTATACTTCATGAAAGCTCTTCAACAAAAGCGCACTGTATTTAAAAAAATATGAATCTATGCTGTGAAACACAGAGATGAGAACAATGTCAAGTGGTTCTTTGGACATATGATTGATTGTTGAACTTAAACGACATATTTGATACAACGAGATAGAATGAAGAAGCGTACACTGTCTGGTAGATTAACAGCAAACAGCAATTTCAAAAGCGACTGTGTGATAAGGTGCACATTTGCAAATAAATCTATGACCTACATTATGGCAACTGTAACTTGCATCCTGAATGACTTAAAATCTTTTGTTTATACACTCAATGATAGCTTGATTAATTTATGATTACAATAACATTTGTTACAGGATATGATTGCCCTGGTTATTGCAGTACATTTGGTCTCATGGGATGCAAGTCAACACAATCATGCATAGCATCTTTTAATTCATTTGATGAAATTTTATTCTCCATATTAAAAGGCATGTGTTGTCAATTTTTTCCAAGATATAGAATCAATCACATTTCAAAAAGATATTTGGTAAAACAGACAACAGTACGACAAAATAAAATAGAAAAGCAAAACAATATGTATGTTGCCTGGTAAATTATGTGAAGAAGAAAACTATCAGTTTAGCAATGTAAGGTAGGAATTCATACACAATGCCATTTAGAAAGTGGTCAGGTGTAACGCATGTTATATTTGGGATTACACTTTTTCAGTAAAGTGCTGGCTCCAAGTTCGAATCTTGGATGGGACTCAACCCAACAAACGTACTAGAATCTGTACTGTACTCATGGAAGTGAATCAGGAATTTTCAAGGGTGGAGGAAACCACGGTGGGGTTTCGAACCATAGCATAAAAAATCTTCAATGTGGTCTTAAGTCATTTTCAAAAGGAGGGGGTGGGGGTGGGTGTTTCGACCCCCCTGAACCCCCCTCTGGATCCGCCAATGGTTCTGAGAAAATGTAATTGAAAATGTAACATGTACGGGTTACAAATGTAAAGTACGATAAACATTGGTTGACATCAGAACAACAGTATTTTACTCGGATCCATTGTTTCCAATATATCCAAAGTTCAAAGTTAACATACACCCACTGGTTGAAGATTAGTAAAATTCTGAAAGGTGAGGTGAAATTGGGTTTAACGTCGTACTTGAGAATATTTCGCTCATATGACGACATGCATTCGTGTGTATGTGTATGTGCGGCTGCTTGTACTAGCCCAGACTGAAGCTGGTTTTATAGTGCTAGCCCACTGAGATACCATGCCGCAGTGAAGCATGAATACCCCACTCAGACACATTATACTGACTCCGAGCCGACCAGTCCTTGTTGTACCAATTAATGCTGAACTCCAGGCAGGGACCAACAAGTACCATATTTTAACTTCTTTGGTATGACGCGGTCGGGGGATCGAACCCACGGGCGGACGCTCTAACCACTACACCACGGAGGCGGTCAGAATTCTGAAAGGACTGTTGATATTTATTGTGGACTTGTAGTTTTAGCACTGAGTAAGCATGTGTTCAGACAGACAATAGTTCTTATTTTTTACTTGAGTTAAGAAACATGTAATTTATAATTGGGAATGACAGTCGGGGCAGAATAGTGGTGTTTGGTTTTGTTAAATCTTTGGTTGCAGTCAATTTTCAGAGACAAGAGAAAATTATAGATGTTTTCTAAATCTGGTATCTGCATACATGGTGGGCTGTATAAGCCTAGCAGTTGGCGGCCGCGCATCACATGGAACACCCGGGTTCAGTTCACCACAGGTGTGAAGTTCTCTTCTGGTGTCCCATGCCATGATATATGCATGATTTTAAACTTAAAGCTGTCTGATTTCTGCATTAGACTCACTCAATATATACTCTTCATTGGATTGTCCGGTCCAGACTGCCGCCATATAGCTGGAATACTGTGGAGTGCGGCATAAAACTAAACTCACTCACTCACTATACCCTTTAATGTTCAGTATTATCTGTCTTTTTCATCAGGTGGGGGGAGGTGGGGTAGCCTCGTGGTTAAAGCGTTTGCTCATCAGGACAAAGACCCCACATGGGTACAATGTCTGAAGCCCATGGCTGGTGTCCCCCGCCATGATGTTGCTGGAAAATTGCTAAAAGCGGCGTAAAACCATACTCACTCACCCGCTTACTTTCATCAGGTTTTTATTTACATAGTTATGTTTTGTTGCAAATTTGTTCATAAAGTATCTGTGTGCAAGTATAATTAAAAATACAGTGGTGATTTCAGCACTTTATTGGTATCTGATACAGGGGTACATGTAGTTGGTAAATCCACGGACTTAACACTTTGCCCCGACAGCTTGTGCAGTAAAATTGATAAATTTGTATTATAAACTAACATTTAGTTTCTGAAATGAAAATACATTGCAGAGAAACTGTTGTTGAATTGTTTTGATACAATATGCTATTAATAAGAAGGGGCAGAGAGACTCTTCATTTTCACTAGAAACTTCACTAATGAAGGAAAACCACGTTCTGTGGATGGTCCATTTCTTTATTACAATGAGTGTGTCACTTCGGAGTTGATACTAACACTGTTATCACTTGCTTGATAACTATCTTAATACCTACACCGAAACATCACACTCATTGTAATATAGAAGTTGACTATCCATCGAACTTGGTTTTCCTTCATCTTCACAACTTCTTAAGTGCCTCTTAAAGAAACTTCATTAATGCAGATATGTCTAATATTATATACATGCATGGACTGTATTAGATATAATTGTTTGTGAATCTGTCTGTTGTATGCTTACTAGTTTGTAGGCACACATGGTATAATTCTAAGTACAATACAAATATTGAGACATATTTTAGAATACCATGTTATTAGTAATTTTGAATTCAGCAAGTTTTTGCAATGATTACAGCAAAAGTTTAGCAATAGTGCAATTAGTTTTCATCGTTCTTCTCTCAGAGCACCATTGCTTTCTGCAATATACCAGAACACTGAAAAAATGCAATATGTTTTGTTAGAAAACATAATAAATGCAGTAAGACATTGAAAATCACGGTCTTATATGGCATATATATCATCAAATTGCAAAACAGTTTGTGACCAGTACACATGTCTTGAAGATGTGACTGACGTACCACAATGTAAATGTGAGTGAGTGAATTTAGTTTTACGCTGCTTTTAGCAATATTTCAGCAATATCACGGCTAATGTAAATGTAAACTGATGTATCAACATCCCTTGATTCCTTCAAATGTGCCTTGAAAACATTCCTCTTTAGAAAATATTACAGTGTTTAACAAACATATCCTGAAAAGTTTTAATCTTTTTCTGTACAAATGTTTTAGGTGCTGTTGCACTCCCATCACCTTTTGTATGTAGCGCTTTGAGCATGTTGAGCATACAATCCAGCGCGGTATAAATACACATATTATATATACGTCATGTCATATTTAGCTATTGATGTGAGATATCAGAATTAATAATAAATCATTTCATATTCCAGATGGACAAACTTTGTGTGCTGTAAACATACAGTTGCTGCTAACATCTGACTCACGATGGACAGGCGTTACCGTGACGACCGAAGACAGTCTGGTCATTCATCCCATCGAAGAGGTAGGTTGAAGCTGTATTTATATGTTACCGTATGCTCCTCTGATTCTATCAGTGGATTAACTGTATGTCTCCCTGCATTGCTGAGTGAAGAACATTTCGTGGGACCAAAGTCATTTTACGGTAATCATCGTGTGTGAAACTGATGCATTGTCTCTTTGTTATTTGGGTATGTACGGTACTGTAGTGATGCACATCACAAAATGAATTGGCACAAAAATATAGTGTTTTTTTCTGCAGTCACTTGTTAAATGTGGGATTCAAAGTTGTATGCAGGATGTAGGAGGTGACCAAATACAAACGGATAGTCAGATTTTGTGACTTCTTTGCTTGACCTTATACACCAATGATGTGGATAGTTGCTTTTCAATTTTAGACAGTGGGTTGACTTGTCCAGCTTGATTATTCACAGGCTGCCAAAATATACCAGTAGTTGGAATATTGCTGAGTGCAGCATTTAACAACAAACAAATAAACAAAAACTAAAAGTAAAAACTGTTTAAACTGTTCCTGCTTTTTCAGAGGCATTTTAGGAGTTGTATAGGTGAAGGAAAGCTTTGTTATTGCTTTGTAATCTGGTTTCAAAGTTGTAACGAAAGGACCAATCCTGACAAAACTAGAATTCAGTAAGCTGACAGTTTAAAACCATATATTCCTTTATGAAAACTTACGAGCCTTAATATGTTTATTCTTAAAAACCTTTTGCAACAGTGTAATTTATGTGGCACACAATTTCTTTTTGAGTATTATTCTATTTATAAGCATTTTCGGGACAGTGTATTTCTTTTGGATTAATCAGGCCCCTCTTCCAGAATATGAAATAGTCTGCAACTTAAAATATTATGTTCCTTTTCGTTTTCGTAACTATTCAGTGTGAGATTTTCATTGTTTCAGGCTATCCAGAAGAAAGCAGGAGGGGTCCTCGCTACGATGATGAGAGCAGTTATGATGACTATGATGATGGCCAGTTCTATGAAAGATCCCCAAACAAGCGAAGGAGGCGTGATGACTACGGCAGCAGGTCAGACTACCACGATGTCATGTATGACAAGAGGTATGACATGGAGACTCAGTACTACACACGTAGGAGCCAGCAGTATGACGATGATGACTGGATGGATGACAGGCGGGGTGGTCACGACAGTCATTTTCGAGACGATGACTATGATTACTCACGACAGAGACATGTCGATAGGAAGAGAAGCTACGACAGTCATGGACCTAGAAGAGAGTCCGACGGTTTTCAGAGGCGAGGTAATTATCGGGATGAGCCGATGAGTCGGAGGGGAAGAGGAAGTTATGAACGGCGGGATAATGTTCAACGTCGTGATGATTACAAGTGGCAGGGAGATTATCAGAGAAGAGGGAGAGGAAGAGGCAGTTATCAGCCACGGAGGGATGACAACTACCATCCCCGACCCTATCGACGCAGACATTACGAACATCATGACAGAAATAATGATGATCCGTCCAGTTCAGAATGGAGTGGTATCGATGATGATGAGGAAGAAGATGCAGAAAAAGAAGAAACAACCAAAGATGAGGAAGGCGATCAAAAGATGGATGAAAACAAGGTATCAAGTACTCTAACAGAGGAAGTGAGTCCACCAACAGAGGAAGACATCGCCAAGATGGAGAAGAACAACCTTGATGACCTCGCCAGTAGTATTTTGTTGGTTCTCTTTGAAAATCTTGAAGGCACCTGCACGCTAAACGTGTTACGCCTTGAGTTGATCATGAAGGATGTGGCTGTTTTCAACAATTCCACAAATCTGAAGGAATTTCTTCTGAAATACAAAAGCGTATTCCTCGTGACGACCTTGTCTGAAGAGGCAGAAATGGATACCAAGGACGAGGCTGCAGAGACATCAATGGAAGAAGTGAAAGAAGAAGAAAAGGCAGAGGAGAAAGTGGAGAAGGTGGAAGAGAAGGAGGAGGAGAAGAAAGAAGCAAAAGAAGCAGAAGCGGAAGAAGCAGTGAAAGAAGAAAATAAAGAAGCATCAAAGGAACAGGGGGAAGAAAAGACGGAGGACAAACAAGAGCCTGGAAGCTCAACCCAGGACATGGAAACTGAGAAACCAAATTCTGAAACAGAAGATGAGGTGAAGAAGTCCAAAGAGGAAGAAACTGCTGGAGAAGCTCCTGAAGAAACAACAGACGACAAGGATGATCACGTGACGGTTACTGCTACACCAACGCTACGATTGTGTCTGTCTCATTCAACAAAAGCTTCATCTTGTAAAGGGAGATGCAAGTCTCTTCATGTTTGTCGTTATTTTGTGCTCAGCAAATGTGACATTGTAGATACTGGTAAAAGATGTTTGTTCGGTCATGATATGGACTCAAAATATAACAAGTACATCTTGAGAAAGTCTCTTCTTCACAAGTTTCCACCTCGTCTAGCTCAAAAAGTTCTTCTGAATTTGAAGTACAGGAACCGTACTACATTGCCAGTGGTGTGCAGATTTTACAACACATTCTGGGGCTGTAAGAATTCCAGGAACAACACCTGCCCCTTCTTGCATGTATGTGAAGATTACATTCTCGGGTTTTGTAAATCGGAGGATAAGAAATGTCGCTTCCGCCATGATATAAACCATAGCCAGCCTGCTGCTATTCTGGAACGTTACGGCATGTCTACAAGTGAGAAAAATCCCAAAGATGAAATTTTTAAAGCGTTGAAAAGGTCGATGATGATGAGCAAGAGAGGCAGCCACATCAGACTTCCGCCGCGGGCTCAGTCTGTTGTGTCGGGTGAAGGCGAGGCGGAAAAAGAGGAGGATAACGATGTTGAGATGGAAACCAAGCTGAAGTGGCAGTGTCGGACAACGCAGCAACGGGGAAGTGCTTGGCTAGACATTGATGAGAGCAGTAAGATTGAGGACAAGTACGCAGTCTACATGAAGGCGAGGAAGTACACCTTTACAATGGCAGAAAGAGAGTATGTAAAAGATGAGATTTCTTTCAACTCCTTTGGGATTTTGGGGATGGAATAGGTCTTAATGCTGATTGTGTTGTAACATTGTGTGACATTATGCTTTGTGTGTTCCTGCCTGATTGTGTGTCTTGCTTAGTCTGTGTCATGAAGTTATAATATATATATCTACCAAATAAATATTAAAATGATAATGGAACAAGAGCTGAGGTGACTTAGACTTATCAAATCATTCTAGACTAGAGGATGATTCCAGTTCCAGTCTAAGGTCAGCAAGACAGACTATCAACACCATGAAGTGTTTTGAATTGGATGATTTTGTTAACTCAGGCATTTACTTTGACCTGATTAAAAGCCAATGAAAAGAGTTTTACAAAAGTGTCTGAAAATGTGTGCCAATGGAAGGTCTCACAAAGGGGCAAGACCTGGGTCCAATTTTCCACATGGGCGTAATGTGTGAAGCTCATTTCTTGTGTCCCCCGCTGTGATATTGTTGGAATATTCTAAAATAAACGTAAGGCTAAACTCCTGCATTGATTATTCTATATATGTGTTTTCAGAAGTGAGATCAACTTTGACAGAATGTCTGGTCACACGACTGGCGGGCTGCACTTGGAGTTCCGTCGCGTCACTGAGAAAGTTCCGAAGAAGGCTCCCGAGACCAGCAATACAGAACAGCCAAGCAAAACCAGCGCCTGATCCAGACAGACAGCTGATGGTGGAGGAACACCTTGTTGGTTGTAGATAATGTTCTTGTACAGTCATGTCACAGTGCGGTGGTCGTCCATGTTGCAATATCAAACTGATGTTGTCGTACAGCTATTCAGCACACAATACTGGTGTCCCTGCTGTGATATTGCTGGAATATTGCTAAAACAACATAAAACCATACTCACTCACTCATTCAGTAACACAACACACGCCATTGGGATACACTGGGGGCAGCAGGGTTGTCTAGTGGTTACATATCTGGCACAGTTACCTCCCCTTAATCACTCTTCACAGTCATTCGTGATTTGTTATCAGTGTGTATATTTCTGGCTTACATGTGCTATCATTTCCACCTCTGCTTTGGTGTGGACATAAGCAGATTTATTGTAGATAAAGAACCTATCTTGTTTCCATGGTATTGAAGCAGCAATGTATTGATCATGAAGAGCAGTGGCTTTTTTAGTGGTATTTTGAAATGTAAGTCGCTTCGTGTTCCGATTTTTATTTTTTATATTATATATTTCTTGCTGATAAAATATACTGAGGGAAAACTAAATGGATCACATGAAAGCACAAGTGTTCCTTAATTTTTTCCCTCAGCTTTCTTCACAAGCTTTGTTTCGCACAACTTGTGAAGAAACCTGGAAAAAATAAAGGAACACTTGTGCTTTCATGTGATCCCTTTTATTTCCCTCAGTATATATTGAGATGGTCAGTCAGGAAGGTCTTAGATGCAGGGACGTGGAATTTAGTCATAGTTGATGAAGTGATGTGAGATGAGGCTGTTTCCATGAGGCTTGGTCGTCTGCATATTGCCAGGACAGGTGAATTTAATGTGTTCACAAGGCAACAAATTCTGTTTATGCCATTTGAGAATTGAGTGATAACTTATCTCTGTATTGAACACGAAAGATGTTAGGTGTTGTTACATGTAACATGTTGCTGAAAGGACAAGTTACATGAACCAAGCAGCTGTGTAGATCATAATACTTCACCAAAGGCTTAATTACTAAAATGTAATTAAAATCTACAAATTGAAACCAAATCAACAAACCCTCGAAACTAAAGGGAAGGGAAGTAACTCTTCCATTGTTATTCTAAGAAGTGATGCATAAACCTCTCTTCATTATACTTAACAAAATGACAGTGTTCTTCTTAAAACTAGGATTCTACTTTTGTGTTTTGAGTTATGCTCAGACACTCAAAAGTTTTAGTCAATGTAGTTTTGAAGTGTTTTATGTCTTACAGAGCTATGTTGCTTGTGTTTTATTGAACCTACACATTTCAAATTTAGATATCAGTTTAGTATACCTTGTCCTCCAGCCGAGAAAATAAGAATTGTCAATTTTCATTATAATTTGAATGATAATGATTGGCAGGGTAAAGATTGATGAAATTACAGTTCATATGTTCAGTGTCAATTATGTACACCAATATTTGTAGCAGGTGAGCTGTTTGTCCTGTGAACTAGTTTTTGTTAGCCCTGAATGAACCAAAATCTGCCACTGAATACCACTTAGAGAAAACAGAACAAGTGTAAATAGGTTTTTCTTTGCTTATGTGATGTCTCCTGTGTGAATGCATATTGTATTTTTGTTTAAAAAGCCAACCTTGAAGATACAGAAGTGAGTTGTGTATCTTCTTTGATTTCTCTTAGGGACCGTTCATAATTTATGGCTAGGGGCGGTGGTGATGATTTTTGTGTAGAAGCATGTACAATGTGAATGACCGTCCCTAAAATTTATGTACAAAGTAAGTTACCTCCCCTTGGATATCACGTACAAAATCCCCCCTCCCCCTCTCGCATAATATTTAATATTTTTATGAACAAAATTACTGACCCCAAACACACACACCATATCCATGAGTACAAAATTGAAGACACCCCCTACCTCCCCAGAACAAAATTGGTAACCCCCTAAAAATATCATCATATCATACCCACCCATAAATTATGAATGGTGCCCTACACATACAAAAGATATCTAATAAAATCTCATCATTGATTCCAGAAATGTTCACATTTTGTGTGTAGTGAGTAGTGTATGTTTTGTTACTGTAAATGTCTCACAATGGTAAGTTCAATATATTTTCAGTAGACAGTTCATAAGGACTAAAACAACCACACCTGTCCTCATTATCTGGGTGACATATCTTGTGTTGGATATAGCTCAACCAGATCAGACTGGACCCAGATGAGCTGGAAACATTCTTGTGATGAAATGTTCAAGATTTGAAGACAGGTTATGGAGTTGTCTGAAGTGTTAGAAAATACTTTAATCAGAATCATCCGAGGTTTGACATTTGTATTTGTTGTAGTATATCCTTGTTCTGTATTGTGTAAGAGTTGGCATTTAGAAGCTGTGGGGTGTGTGTAGACTGGGACTACTTTCAGCTTCATCTCCTCTAGCGGTGTCTCTTGCTTCATGAAGATTCTACCAGATGGTCCACCACATTGCAATTAAATAATACAGAATCTGATATCTATGTAGGGGGATAGGGTAGCCTAATGGTTAAAGCGTTCGCTTGTCATGCTCAAATCCCGGGTTTGATTCCCCACGAGGCAATGTGTGATTTTACTGTGAAGTCCATTTCTGGTGTCTCACGGGGTGGTGGGGTAGCCTAGTGGTTAAAGTGTTGGCTCGTCACGCCAAAGACCCAGGTTCGAATCCACACATGGGTACAAGGTGTGAAGCCCATTTCTGGTGTCTCCCGCTGATGTTGCTGGAATATTGCTAAAAGCAGCGTAAAACCATACTCACTCACTGATATCTGTGGTGTTCCATGCCCGCTGTTTGTCCTTGATTGCTTGGTATTACACAAAATAGTTCAATTTTCTGATTTATTGCCAGATTACTTGTGATTATGAACTTGTCTTTATTTGACGGTTTGAGTTATGGGGAATGAGGATATAAAACAGTGTACACAGAATGAATTAAATAAATATCACAATATAATGCCCATATGTGGTCATGAAAAATGACATAGCTCTGTTTCCTCAAATAGGAAAATTATTAATGTGAACATTTGACAGCCTTGTGTTGTAATGGAAGCATCCATCACATCTCCAGTAATGGCTACTTGAATGCTACATATTCTCATTGGTCATAGCTGGAATGTTGCTGATTGCAACATTAAACAGCAAAACAAATATTGGTCAGTCAGTATTAGTAAAACCCATAGAGTTGGCTGTCACTGCTGGTCTGACTGGAACCTTGGTACACACAGACAAGTTGTATAGTTGCTTTGGTCCCCATAGTTTCAAGACATGCGGCCTGATATATTCAATAGTTCATATCTGTTTCAGTGTGTTGTATGTACAATGGAATCAGTCTGTACATTTGCTATTTACATTGAAATAAAATATGCTGGAAAAACATCATATTGTTCGAGAATGTTTGCTTTTAGGCAGTTGAATAGTGGTCCACTTATCACAGACCGGGAAGAGTTGTTAGGTATGTAAAGTCGACGATCAAATGAGTGCAGCTTGTGTGGTTCTCTCATTTTTATGTTTACCTTCTGCCTACCGAAGTACTCGGCGGCCACGTGATCAAAACACTGACGTCGCTGTGGTCTTCCCTATAGTGGTCCACTTATTGGGGTGAAGAAAATCCGGGTTAGAACTAGTCTTCAGTAACCCATGCTTGTCGTAAGAGGCCACTAACGAGATCAGTTGTTGACACGTGTCATCGTATCCCAGTTGCGTAGATCGATGCTCATGATGTTGATCACTGGATTGTCTGGTCTAGATTCCATTATTTACAGACTGCTTCTTTGTCGTTCACGGATCTTCACACATGAAATAACAGTATAATAGTAAAGACTACTTTTGAAGGAAAGGCTATTGCATTACAACAGTAATATTACACGGTAACTTCACATGGCCTCATGGCTCACTTCACACAGTCTCATGGCTTCACATAGTGTCAGCCTCAGGGTTGACTTCACACAGTGTTGTGGCTAACTTCACACAGTCTCATGGCTTCACATAGTGTCAGCCTCAGGGTTGACTTCACACAGTGTTGTGGCTAACTTCACACAGTCTCATGGCTTCACATAGTGTCAGCCTCAGGGTTGACTTCACACAGTGTTGTGGCTAACTTCACACAGTCTCATGGCTTCACATAGTGTCAGCCTCATGGTTGACTTCACACAGTGTTGTGGCTAACTTCACACAGTCTCATGGCTTCACATAGTGTCAGCCTCAGGGTTGACTTCACACAGTGTTGTGGCTAACTTCACACAGTCTCATGGCTTCACATAGTGTCAGCCTCAGGGTTGACTTCACACAGTGTTGTGGCTAACTTCACACAGTCTCATGGCTTCACATAGTGTCAGCCTCATGGTTGACTTCACACAGTGTCATGGCTGACTTCACAGTGTCTCAAGGCTATCTTCATAACTTCCTATTTCAGCGCTTGGTACATGAGAGCCTTCTTTGTGTCAGTCATGTCGATGTCCTCTCCGCTGATCAGACTCATTGACGTACTGCAACCAGATGATGAATCTCCAGCACTGAACACTGGGAAAAGAGGTTCACCGAACTCCTCGTCATATCTGAAGAGAACAATCTCCTTGTCTAGGTCAATGAATGCCAATCTCCCCTTCCCCACATCCAGTACAATGCCATAGTGGAGGGTGGCCTGTGTGCCGGGAGTGTCGGACAGGGTGTCCTGCTGACGCTCGCCCCGCTCCCTCTCCCGGTATACCGTTGTACAGGGATTCACCCCGTGTCTACCACAGTTCCTTACGCTGACGCACCAGGACCGACGCTGTTGAGTAACACACCACCCACTGTCCACCTGTCCTGCCTCAACAACACCCATCTCCAGCACATACGGCCATACTCCAGTCACCACCCGCACCCTGGTCTCTGTCTCCCAGTACTTGGGGATGGTGGTTAGAGATGAAGGAAGGGTGATGGGGCAGCTATAGGTCCCCCAGTACTTCTGTAGTCTGTTCTGCCCAACATCCCGTGTGTCGGGCCGCGAGTTGACCAGCTCGCCGTCTGTCGTTACGTGGCATTCGTTGGTGTTGGCCCGAGCCGCGTCCAGGTGGAGTTTAGGACCTGGAAATATACATTGTATCTATTGTATAGTTGGTAAATTTCAATGTTTCTTACAAACTGAGATACAGAAAAAGATTTACATGAAATATGAAGACAAACAAAACTTACGCTACGTGATACGCATGTGATACGAAAGAGACAATTACAAATGCTGATTTGATAAGAGAAGTCGGGGTATATATTGGGTTATACCTTCGTGCAATGACATGCTAAACGCATAATAACAGTATCATACAAAAGTTTTTAATTACGTTTTAGATAGATACACATAAAATGGAAATTTATGCATGTCAAAAGTGACACACTTCCATAAATTACCCGTATAAAACTATCATTTGTTGAGAGACTTTGTACAAAGAATGTATGCCACCATGAACGGCTGACACATTCATAAGTTCATGTGGGATCTTCGGCGTAACTTTTATTGGTCGACTAACAGGATCAGATGGTCAGGCTCGCTCACGTGGTTGGCACATGTCATCGTATAATCCCAATTGCGTAGATCGATGCTCATGCTGTTGATCACTGGATTGTCTGGTCCAGACTCGATTATTTACAGACGGCCACAATATAGCTGGAATACTGTTAAGCGCGGCGTTAAACAACAATAACCAACCAACCAACCATTGTGTTATAGGGACTAATTCAGGACAGCCATCGTCCAAATATTTAAAAAGTCCAAAACTATGTACTCAAGACATGTGAGACTTTATTGTAATATATATATGACGCTAAGCTGTATTTTTAATCACTACTGTACATCCTTATCACTACCGCATTGTAAATTGACTTGTCAGCCCATTAATTATTGTATAAGACATTTATAACCTTCATTGGTAATCCCCCTTGGCCGTGTCTGCCATCACATCAACTGGTCAAGGAATTGCTATTGTTTTTCTGTCTGTCGTCGCCTGTCCATTGTTGTCAAAAACTGTATATATACTTAGTATGCTTACATCTAGAGAGTGAAGGAGTACGAGTTCGGTATTTGGACTGTCTGTTGGGACGACCACGAGCAGGATAATGCTGCTCGTAGGAAATGCCCTGGGTTTGAGCAGGTACACCGCTCACCTCGCTCATGTCTTGTGTATTTGTTTGTCATGTACTAAAGACGTTAGAACTCAACTATGCCTTCGTCATCATCAACGCACACTTCATCTTAATTATGAGCTAATTCCCCAGTTGACGCGTAACACCACGCGTTGACAATTGTAAAGGAGGGGAATCTATCTGCATCTGAAATGACTTACACGACACGGGCTGAGGCCGGGATGCTAGTCCAACATTATGTACAATACTGCCGTCTGAAAATATAGATGAACTGTCATCACATGCTTATCTGTATCAGAGGAGATACATTCAGTGCAGAGGGATGTAAAACTGACATAACGCAGAGGGTCCATACTTCATATTTGACAGCGAATTTGAAAAAACCCCAACAAGAGCTTGACAATTGCTTCTGTTCCATACACGATCAGCAGTCTCATGTCCACAAATCCTGATAGGTCAATAGATCTTTTACTTTACAATAATTTCCCACACTGTACACTGAACATGCACAGACACAATACGGTTACATACATGTTACATGTCTTGGCCCCAATAAAGCTTCTGGGCCCTTATTCTCGATACGTTCGTAGCCCTAAGAATTCTTAACTTCGGTCGTAGTCAATGTGTTAAGAATGGGCTTAAGAAGTTCGTAAGGCTACGAACGTTTCGAGAATAGCTTGCCTGATTTGTTTTTGATTTAATTCTTTTGCCGACCTTTTTCAATGCAGTCATTCTTTCCACGGAGTTCGTTCTCGTCCTCATCGATGACCTGGAAAAGACCAGGGGTGAGTGTGTGAGTGTTTATGTCGCTATTTTGGCAGCATCACTGGTGGGAATGTAACCAGGAGGCTACCCGCGGGGGGGTTACCACACCTCACCTTGTGATGAAGACCACAAATTCAGAAAGATCTCGGAATAACGCCTTCCATTATTGTATTGCATTGTGGTGTGAACATATACCCAGTGTGCGAAATAGTCACTGGTCCGCTAGCCCGTGGCTAGTAAAAATCCAGTCGGACCAGTAAATCTCGACTGTCACTGGCCCGACTGGATAGTAAATTTTCATTGGGTCATTTTGTACATATATCACATTCTCCGACTTGTTAACTTATAATACACTTTTAAATCATGTCAGATTATGGCCTGGTAGAAATGTTCATCATTCTATCAGCTTTATGAGGAAACACGACTGGCTAGTGAATTTTCATGGTGTCATTTGGTAAAATATATCACTCTCTCCTACTTATTAAGTTATAATACACAGGCAAGATAAAACTGTTCATCATATTAGCAGCTTAATGATGAAACACGTGTCATGCCGACATTATCTTATTCTCATCTATTTTTGTAAACCTTTAGTTAGTTTCAACATTCAAATTTCGCATTAGTGAATAATCTTGTGGGCTAGTAACTTTCAGGCACAGCTAGCCCGATTGGGGCTAGCAAAATTTATCAACTATTTCGCACAGTGCATACCACAGTCAACGTAGGCCGCAAGAACTTCTCACATTGTAGCATCCAAAGCACTGATATTCATTGATTTTACAAGGCTTTGTGGCTTACACGTAATGTGATCACAGGCCGCGACACTTATAAAGCATAAAACCTTTTCCTGTAACGTCATTTCCTGAATGTAAAATACCCACAGACTTGTCTGTAACCACAAACAGATTCAAATGTATAACGGGAAATTGCAAGGAAATTTACATTACCTTGTCCATTATGTACATGTCCGCCACGTCACATCAGTAAGATGGAAAATGATCCGATTTACAGCGAGTATGTATGCTACAGTGATAGGTGTGACTATTTGGCATAGTAACTATATGTATCTAGTAACATCAGAGATAAGCTTTTATCCATGTACTCTGTATCCTATTACATTCTGTTGTTAGATGAGTCGTTAATATATATCATTCAAAAAAAGTAGGGGATATTCCATTTTGCGAGCTTTCCACTAGCCAATGCCAATGCATATGAGAAAAAGTAATATATATCCATACAGATGAAACATTTCCGAAGGAATGGAATAAATTGTCACATTTCGCTTAATTTCTCTTTATCATCTCTTTCCTCCTTGGCTTCATCATTTGCATTTTATCAATCTTGTAAATCCAACATACCCTACTTTTTTAATGGTATATATGACACTGGTTATAACTTGATTCATTAAGTGAAATGAAGGACTGATGTAAATAGTAGCCATGCTAGAATGAAGCCCATTACGGTGTGCCCTGTTTATTCATTAACACGATTGCAATAGTTGCCACGTGGACGTCCCTACGCCTGGTCAAAGTCTATGTGGCAAGTGTACAGGTAAACCTCAATACACTCATATCACACTTAACGTAGTTGGTTGAAAGTAATCTCTTCTATTGCTCAATTGTGACCTTCCACCCGATACAAGGAAAAGCGATTATCAGAGGGTATATAGGCACGTATATAGATATCGCACCGTGTATACTTCGTGTAACCCATTCGTCTAAACACACCAGGGATATAGCTAGGATATCGTTCATGTAGGCGCTAAACTCAACATCCGTACTTAATATCACACAAAGTTTCGTTTGGGGCGACCCAAGTGAACACTTCAAGCATCCACAAAATAAGTCAATACATGCTTGGATATCCTATCGCTTTGAGCATTGTATGTGTGAGTGAGTGAGTTAATATTTAACGTCACATCGGCAATATTTTAGCCATGTCGTGACGAGAACATTATATGCAGTGACGTTTTAAATAATATTTATTTTAACTGGGTCGATGTTTTTGCTGGTGGTTTTACAGTAGACATGTTGAGAACATCTCAAAATCTGATGCAGCAACATTATGTCTGATGCATTTCCCTTTAAATTTGGACTTGTACCATACGTTCCCGAATTTCATCAGGTGAACACTTTCCTAGGCTTTGCATGTGTTTATGACGGTGCCAAACCGTGGAGCAGGATACGCTCAGTTTTAGCGAACACCTGGTATCATCACAATTTTGATTCATAAACATGCTTAGTCTCTACTTTTAACTCTGCTTTTATAAACCGCCTCCGTGGTGTAGTGGTTAGAGCGTCCGCCCAGAGAGCAGAAGGTCGCGGGTTCGATCCCCGACCGCGTCATACCAAAAAGACGTTAAAATATGGTACTTGTTGGCCTCTGCCTGGCGCTCGGCATTAATGGGTACAACAAGAACTGGTCGGCTCGGAGTCAGTATAATGTGTCTGAGTGGGGTATTCATGCTTCACTGCGGCATGGTATCTCAGTGGGCTAGCACTATAAAACCAGCTTCAGTCTTGGCTAGTACAAGCAGCCGAGCATACACATACACACGCATGCACGTCGTCATATGAGCGAAATATTCTCAAACACGACGTTAATCCAATTTCACCTCACCTCACCTGCTTTTATGAGAGATTTCTTATGAAAATGGGGAGGGTTTGTTACGTTGGTTTTAACAGATGTATAAAAAGCAAAACGGAGACATCTGATCAGCTTAGATTTGAGGAACACCACTTCCGAGTATTTCCATTCTATTTTTAGTAATTCATGTCAATACATGGTGTCAATATCCGTTTTTGTCGAATGCCACGAAACAGCTTCTAAGGCAATGAATATGTCAGAAGACTTAACTTGTACAGTAGAAGAAAATGTTTCAACCTGTTTGATAATAACTCATAAACACATACTTATGGTATAGTTGGAATCAGACAATGTGCTTGAAGCACATACTTCTTATGATTGCAGAAATAGAGATTATTACACATTGTCACTGCTATTACACATATGTGCACATATGATATATATGACTAGCGTTTAAAATTCCCGCCAGCCCGACAGGCCGGAACGGTTTATTTTCATCTCGGATGGTCAAATTTCAAAAGTAGCCTGTCCGGTGGTCTGGTAGATATTTTTACCCCTAACAGTAAATATTTCATAATATCAGACAGGTTCTCTTGTTGTCAGTTTGAGGTGTTTACGGTATTATGATGATTATGTTAAACTACTTACGATTGGTCAGTTCATGTTGCGACAACCAATCACAACACGTGTACTTTCAGTTTACCTAAACTCGGTGTCTTGCCTGTTAGTGCTATGTAGTTCATTGCGATGCCTACAAACAGTAACCCGAGTTTGTTTGTGTTTTATTGTTGAAAACCGGACAGGCAGGTTTGTATCTGGACTGGTAATTGTTAGAAATTATACATCTGTCATAGCCGGTGTGACTCCCCATGTTTATATAACTATACGGTTATAGAATACAAATATACCTTTTCCTGTTGATCCTAGCTACAACATGTAAAATAATACCAAAGACGTCTTGGTCTTGTATGTAATTGTCGGGTTTGGTAACATACTCCATCGACCAGCCTTACATGTTGCATAAAGCGTAAAGAGAAGCTGCTTTCGTGGTTGTCAGGGAGACGGATGACCTTTGAATGTTCTTCTCAATAGGTTACACTTTCGTCTGTAGAAACATACGCATCCATTCCTGGATACCAATTTTTGTGATTAGCCTGTGGGCGTAGTCGTATATATATGCAAGTGGTCCCAGTTTATCATAAAACACAATCCCATTAACTGACCTAACAGAGACGTGAATAATAACAGGCTGACCACTACTTCTGTCTTTTGTTTCATGGTCTGACGTGCAAGGAATAAAATGAACCTTGGCTACAGAGGCTTCTGTTAGTATGTTGCCATCATAGTCACAGACAAGAACAGCATCGCGAATCTTCTCCTCTAACGTCTTCCTTAAATAATCCAGATTACTGACTACAACTGGGTCGGGTCTCAATGTTCTAGATGCATACCCATACTTCGTGCAAGGAACCTCATTGACTCCATAAAAGTAGGACCCTCCGCCTTCCAGTTTGGAGAATGCCGTTATGTATTCTGCAAGTTTATAATTCTTAAGTAAGGAACGAGCAATTTCCTCATCGCTTTCCTTTGAAATAAAGTGGCCCTTTATTTCAACTGACCTGCTTTCGTGTAGATGCTCAAGGTCAGCGGAACATTTGATTCCTGGAAGTCTGTGGAAGGTCTCCGTGAACTGTCTTCTTTTTCTCAAGAAGTTCCGTAGCGTTTCTGCCGTCGGTTCTATTATGCAGTCATCAAGAGCAATCTTTGTATTAAAGTTTGAAGTTGTCACTGTGGAAGATGCACTGACGTAAAGACACAGAAAGTCATAGAGGTGTTTTAGGTGTGGATGACAGCTTAGTCGTTCCTTCCTATAAACATCGCTAAACAGGCTACCATCCTGAATCAAGTTATTTAGTTTTACATCGACAAACTCATCAAACGCACCAGTGAAAACATCCTCTGATGCTAAACCAACAAGATGAATCAGTACGCATCCACCGTTTGTATTACGCAGTGCTGACACGTTCTTAGCCAGTTCCTGAATTTTTTTGTCCCTTTTTTCTCGCCTTTTCCTCTTATCGTATCTCTCGTGACCCATCATACCATACAGGTAGGTGACATTCATTTCCATTGACAAGACATTGCTTTCTGAAAAGACAAGCTCTGTAAACATTCCAACTGCCGCTTCACACTTTGAACAGTGTTCGCTGAAAAATAAAAATCGAACTGTCTTAGACGTAAAAATGAGTATTTTGATGTAATAATGTACTCCAAAAACATAGTAATACTTAATAACTGTTAATATTTAACAGAAAATAACAACGGAAAACCCAACCAACCAAAACCCACTTAGCCATTTTTTGATCCTTTAACATAGATGTTTTATAGAATGGCATTCCGGTTAAATTAACAGTTGCTTGGATTTTGATTTTCATAGCTACTTTGCCCTTTACACCAAATGGAATCTGTTTCTGAGGACAGACAAAACGGAGCGTTCTTTTGCACTGGTGTCATATATTCAACTTTCCAAACGTTATTTTATGTCGAGCATTATTCCAAATTTTGAACAGAAACAAACCACACCCGCAAACGCACACACACACACACATATATATATATATATATATGCCTATCTATATCCACGTGTATGTATGTATGTATGTAATGTATGTATGTATGTATGTATGTATGTATGTATGTATGTATGTATGTATGTATGTATGTATGTATGTATGTATGTATGTATGTATGTATGGATGGATGGATGGATGGATGGATGGATGGATGTATGTATGTATGTATGTATGTATGTATGTATGTATGTATGTATGTATGTATGTATGTATGTATGTATGTATGTATGTATGTATGTATGTATGTAATGTAATGTAATGTAATGTAATGTAATGTAATGTAATGTAATGTATGTATGTCTGTCTGTGTGTCTGACAACCTTAGGAAACAATCTTAAAACTCACAAATACATAATAGGAGTGTGTTCGAAGGTGATACTCAACACATGCATGCTGTCTATGGCGTCTCTTATGTACTTACATCAGACAGTATGTGTGAGGTACTTGTTCATCTGTTAGATGCACACTGTTTGCACTGTCGACCTCCTTGTGTGGTATGACGTCCGACCTGACACGGGTGTACTGCATTGCTGATAGTGTGGTGTCCGATCTGTTTGTTGACAGTCTATTCCCTTGATTACCACAAACAGCAACAGTATCTGACTGGAACTAGTTCTACGATAACTGACATACAGCTACATATTAGAAACGTGATGGTAAAGGATCATTATTTGTGGGACGCACTTCCTTGTGTTTACGTCCACACCAACACGGTCAGAACCTGATATCAAGTTAAACTATTCACATAACCACATACTAGAATGACACTGATACAACTTACAATGTACACAAAGCAATATGAACAGTGTCTGGCACTGATCCATAACTGCTGTACGCTGTTGTTCAACTGCAAGCATACAGATCAACATCCGGGTCACTATGTCGTATTTAGGTCACAGTGAATTCAGAAGCTCAGGTATGCAATACGGAAAGGAAGGCTTTAGCAATAACTGTAATTTGGTCAAACACTACCCTTGTCTTGGCAGTGAGGTGATAGGTCAAGTTGATGCATGTACACTGTTTGTTGTTGCCTGTTTCACCTCCCCAAGTTTACTGCGTGTTATAATCAATCAAGTTATTAACATAGTCGAATAAACATGCGCATCTAAAGAAAAAGCAAACAGACGCTTAGCCGAACTGCTAAATATAGGTTATTGTCAGCCGATCTCGATGGGTTGTACGGTGTGATCTATCTCATTTGTGAGGTTATGTACACCTTGTCACTAGGCACATCAGGTACATCACACCACGAGGGACCGGTTCACATCGAATTCATCTTAAGTACCGACATTCAGATCTGGGATGACTGTCCTCAGTTTCAAAACCCCGAAGCAGAAGATGCAAACGAACTGAGTTACTTCCCTTTACTCTATGCCTGCGTATGCGTAACCGCATTTGTTATTGTCGGAAAACAGTTACGGAAAGGGCCGAGGGGAGGCGAATGTATGTATGGGTTAAATTTAGAAACTAAACGACACTTATACAATATAAGAACATACATATTGTTAATCTCTCAACTCCAACCTCAACAAGCAAAAGGCGGGCAGGTGAAATAACATAACTGTGTTTTTGAAACTCTGTAACTTATTTTATAGCATTTTCATGTTGAAATCATTGTAAGGACCGTTCATAAGTTATGACGTGTGTGTGTGTGTGTGTGTGTGTGTGTATGTGTATGTACAAAGTAAGTGACCCCCCTGTTTGTCATGTACCAAATCAATACCCCTCCCCCCATCCCATATTTTTAAAGCATAATTTTAAAATATTTTTTTATACAAAATTGCCGACCCTCCTAGAACATGCGTAAAAAATTGATAACCCACCCATGAACAAAATGGGTGACCCTCCTTAAAATCATCATCACCCCCCAGCCATAAATTATGAACGGTCCCTAGTGTTAAAGATGTCACCGCATAGGACCCAAAAGTACCTGAATTTGTACTCTACAAGAACTTGTAACACAAAATATAACATGTTGCATTGTGAAATATTCTCGACTCATTAAAACCAAGTTACCAGTGCCTGTAACCGGGCAACATGAGCAATAAGCACACTCCCCTTAGCCAATCAAAAGCTAACGTATTTAATGTTAGGTAAGATGAAGAGAAATGTTTATGTCATTAATCACATTCATCCCCCGCCGTGATATCGCTGGACTATTTCTAAAGCGGCGTAAAACCAAAGTCACTCACTCATTTAAGTGAACAGATTGGCGCATTCGACAAATTTAAATCTCCCTATTTCACTTATATTGACAATAGTCAAAGAACAACGGAAACTAGAGGTCGGGGGGAGGTAACGGGAAGAGTGTCATGACGTCAGCCGTTATGACATCACTCAAAACTTTTACCTCTTTGCAGAACAAATTGCATTCGGCGCCTTTGACTTTCCTACGAATTATCTGAAGATTATACTGTCCATTCAGTTTCATATTAAACAAGAGGAAAACACGAACAGGCTGTTAAGAAGAACAGAAGGAAAGTGATTCATTCCTAAGCTGGTCGGTTGTGCCATACCAGTGTATGGCGTCTATAGGAGTATAGTTGTCAAAGGCGTGGCGATTACTGTGGGGAGTCACGCCCTTTCAACACACCAGAAGCCTATAGTTGTAGGTTCGAATCCCGATGCGCGCCGATTAAGTTCCTGGGTTCAACATTATACCCGTGCTCTTTGGTTTCACCAAAGTGGCAAATGTCTGAGAACTGCATCACTTTGAGCCTTCCTCTTGTGAAGATCCGGGTTAGAATTGATCAGCAACCCATGCTTGTTGTAAAAGGTGACTAACGGGATCGGGTGGTCAAGCTCGCTGACACATGTCATCGTATCCCAATTGCGTAGATCGATGCTTATGATGTTGATCACTGGATTGTCTGGTCCATACAGACCACTGCCATATATCTGGAATATTGCGGCATAAAACTAAACTCACTCACTGTCATCACACCCCAATAGGCGTGATTTCATTTTAGGTTTAGGAGATCAAAATATTGTCATTTTTATGATATTTATTTATTTTTGTTTATTGATCTATTTATTTATCATTTAAAAGGTGTTTCCACATGAGACCGCCGCCATATAGCTGGAATATTGCTGCGTGCGGCGTAAAACTAAACTGACTCACTTACTTTCCACCCACATTAAGCAGACATACCGTTAACAATTGTCCAGTTCACACACTCTTACCTCTAAATGGCGCTCCAGACTTTTCTTCATGTACCATTGTTACACCTGAGGAGAAGCCATGCCAAATAACGTGTAACGTTTTATTGTTAGAAATAGAAGCGACAAAGCCCTTTCCACATTCATAAGAAATCTCTGCAAAAAGCAGAGTCGATTGCACACTTGTGACTATATCATGAGCAGATATTTGAAACTTATGGTTTAATTATGACAAAATTAATAACAAACAGTGTGTAAAGGCGAAGTTTAATCTTGTCTGAAAGGAAAACGATCGTTATATTGATGTACAGATGACATAGGTGTTTCCTTAAGACAGATGAGTCAGATGACATCGATCAAGATGGATTTTATCGTCTACACGACGCGAGTCTACGATGACCTGTAACAAAAACATAAATCAGTTTTGAACAGGCAGTTCATTTTGGCTATTTTTGATCAAACGTGTCTACAATTATGCTCAAACCTGTGTCACAAAGTAGAATCGATATTGGGAGATCAGATCCTTGGTCCAATGGCAATTGCGTTCATGGCCCAGGATTGTCATTCCAACAGAATAATGCCTGTCACCAAACTGGTAGGGTTACTGTGGCTTTTCTTCATCGTCACTATGTTAAAGCACTATCTTGGCCTACAAATTCCCTGTGTCTTCCCTATAAAGCACATGTGGGATGAAATGGAACCACGTCTACGCCGTGTACCAAATCCCCAGCTCATTTCTTGTGCTCAATGTTTACATTGAACACACCAAAATGCATTTGTGATTAGGATTGAAACACATTCCTGTGTCATGTGTGTACTAATTTCTTACATGTCTTATGTAGCGGACATAAAATGTCCGAGTCCCGTGCTGGGATTACAACCATGGACCTTCTGATGCGAAGTCGGACGCCTGTTCACATGACCAAAGAGGTAAGGATGTGATCTTTGGGATGACTCCACGCCCTGCTACATTTACAATGCATGCTTTGGAAATTAAGAAAATGTTGAAATGAATAGAACACTTACAGAATGTGTCAATTTGCAGTCTCTGTTCCCTCATTCGTTCCAGCAACTCAATTGTTTTGGCTTCACTCGAGAAAGATTCCCTACACTCCAAGATGTACATCTCCATGCACGATATGTATGCGTAGGCTCCACTGAAAGTAGGATATTAATATATTTGGTGAGTATTTTAAGTCGCAGCCCACAATATCCAATCAATATTCAAGACTCTATGTGAGGTAGACTGTGTCTTCGATTGTCGTAAGCACAAATTAGTGAGTAAAGTTATAAAGGGTGAAAGTTTTCAAAAACTATTTTCTGTAAGACATCAGGACATTTCCCAAAATGTCAAAACACAGGGAAACATTAACTCCACTAAAATGAAACATATATTCCCATGATTCATAAACTGAATACTTGACTTTCCTTTGCATGTGTTTGTGACGAGTGCAACATGTAGGCTGGACACGCTCGCCATTCAGGATCACCCGCCATCACAATATTTATAAACCCATGTTGATGATATGGACTGGATCGTACAATCGTTTCTTGGGAGCGTGTGGTGTATGACATGTTTGGCTTTGCCTACTGTCTTAAGACGACTGACGACCGTGAAGATCCGGGTTAGAATTGATCTTCAGTAAACCATGCTTGTCGTAAGAGGCGACTAACGGCATCGGGTGGTCAGGCTCGCTGACTTGGTTGAAACCTGTCATTGTATCCCAGTTGGGTGGATCGAAGTTCAGGCTGTTGATCACTGGATCGCCTGGTCCAGACCCGATTATTTACAGACCGCCGCCATATAGCAGGAGCATTGCTGAGTGCGGCGTTAAACAACAATCAATGAAAAAGACGACTGACACTTTTTATTCTCGAAGATGAGCCACACCAGTTATTTGGAACCCGCAACACATTTTGTCAGGTAATCAAGAATGTATTTTCCAGAATCTTCTGGAACAGTTCTTTGGCGATCAGTCCACTGGTATTTCATTGCTGTTTCTGGGCCATGCTTAGTTTATGCTGACATCGGGGTACAACAAAATGACCACAGAAATCGGTTCTTACTTGCATCCCCTCTGCAGTTGTCGAGCTGTCCTGGCCTGGGACCACGGTGTCATCATGTCCAGACACCGTGCTACAAGGGGCGTGGCGAGGTGCTCATCACACTGGCTTAAGGCCGAACCTGGTGGTAACATACATAGTACGTGAATAACACCACATGATCTGATTAAACGTCATAATTAGTCATTTCTTCTGTGGCTGTAGCTTCATACTAAACAGTATTGCATTTGAACTTAATGGAAGTAATGGAAGTCGTTTTTGCAGACGTGATATTAAGGTAGAATTGCGACTGTACATGTGCAGCTTTAATGAAGTGACGCACTTTTACTTGGATACTTTTGCAGATTCACTGATGGGTGTCAAGAGGCGGTTGGATAGCCCAGTGGATAGCCTAGCGTTCGCTCGCCACGCCGAAGACCCGGGTTCAAATGCCCACATGGACACAATGTGTGTAGTCTATTTCTGGTGTTCCCCGCCGTGATATTGCTGGAATGTTGCTAAAAGCGGCGTGAAACCATACTTACTCACTCACTTGTCAAATTGATCATATATGTACGGCACTTCAGTCAATGCAAACGAATTTGCTTCCCTTGTCTATAGATGCGTATTAGTGCCAATTTCTTAAACATATCATCTACATACTTATATTAAATAATGCTATTATAATATACTTAGAAGGTATCATCTTCTTTCAAAGTATCGACTTTTGTAACCATAATTTCTCGAGTAATCAACAATAGTTTTGTGTTCGTAGCCTGTGACTCTACAACAATGACCGACTGGCTTAAATTATAATGGCCAATATACCTTTACTTTCAACTTTGATGTGTCTATTGAGGTACTATTAGAACATTCAATAACGTAACATATTTGAGGAGTGTGTTATTTTAGCGGTGGTGATTTGAAATGAATTCATTCAGTTGTGAAAATACAGAAAAGCCTGAACGAAAAGAAACGACCGTGTTCCTGAACATTTAAATAAATCATTGATATATGGTCAAGGTATTCAAGATTCTAATGTCACTACTAGAGATAAAGACATCATCGAAAGATAAGGATAATTTCTATATGGACTATGGCAAAAACGCTAGGTTGTAAGTTTTTCAATTTGAAAGTTATCTTCGCGATACCACTCGTGATTATCTCCAGATTACTTGGTGTGAGGAACGTCGAGTTATTGCATGTATGCAGCTACGTGCAAGCCATCGGTGGTGTAATTATTGTTATTGGTAGTGTGTGTATGTTTGTGTGAACGTATATGTGTTTGTGTGAGCGTATATGTGTTTGTGTGTGCGTATAAGTGTATGTGTGTTTGTGTGTGCGTATACGTGTATGTGCGTTTGTGTGTACGTATATGTGTATGTGTGTTTGTGTGTGCGTATATGTGTATGTGTGTTTGTGTGTACCTATATGTGTATGTGTGTTTGTGTGTACGTATAGGTTTTTGTGTGTGCGTATATGTGTATGTGTCTTAGTGTGTGCGTATATTAGTGTTTGTGTGTACGTATATGTGTATGTGTGTTTGTGTGTACGTATATGTGTATGTGTGTTTTGTGTGCGTTTATGTGTTTGTGTGTACGTATATGTGTTTGTGTGTGCGTATATGTGTATGTATGTTTGCATGTGCGTATATGTGTATGTGTGTGTACGTATATGTGTTTGTGTGTACGTATATGTGTATGTGCATGTATGTTTGTGAGTGCGTGTGTGTACGTATGTGTATGTACGGTTGTGTTTGCGTATTCGTGTATGTGTTTGTGCGTATGTGTATGTATGTTGGTGTTTGGATATGTGCGTATGTGTATATATGTGTGTTTGTATGTATGTTTGTTGCGTATGTGTATGTATGTTGGTGAGTGCGCATGTGTATGTTTGTGTGTGCGTATGTTCGTTTTTTGTGTGTGCCTATATGTGTGCGTGCATATATGTGTATGTATGTTTGTGTGTGCGTGTGTGTATATGTGTGTGTACGTATGTGTATGTAGGTTTGTGTTTGCGTGTACGTGCATGTGTGCGTGCGTATGTGTATGTATGTTGGTGAGTGCTCATGTGTATATGGGTATGTTTTGTGTGCGTATATGTCTGTACGTTTTGTGTGTGTATGTTTCTGTGTGCGTATATGTGTATGTGTGTGCGTATATGTGTATTTATGTTTTTGTGTGCGTATATGTGTATGTGGATGTATGTTTGTGAATGCGTGTGTGTATATATTTGTGTGTATATGTACGTTTGTGTTTGCGTATACGTGTATGTGTGTGGCTATGTGTATGTATGTTTGTGAGTGCGCATGGGTATATCGGTATGTTTGTGTGTGCATATATGTGTATGTGTGTTTGTGTGTATATGTGTTATCTGATAACGGAAAGGGGTAATAACAAAGTTGAGTGTCTATAGACTTAGTTTTCTTTCATCTTCACAACTTCTAAAATGTCTCTCAAAGAAACTACGAGATACTGCTGCAGCTTACCACGAAGAGCCCACTCAGACACAGTACATCGAGTCCCAGTCGGCACTCACTCACAGCCAGTCCTTGTTTTACCTCAACAATACCGAAGACACTCAGGAAAACGTTCCATCTTTTAACGTCTTCTGGTAAAACATAGACCCTGCTCCTGCTAGACCACGGAGCCCCTTCCTGAATATGTACATCACGCAATAATTTAAAGTTGATTTGCTGATAGTTTAAGCCGATGATTACAATCACTGACGTATATAACTGTACCAATCACGACGATGGAAGCCCAAATCATGTTCTTCATATTATTAACAAAACTATAAAATTGCATTAAATTATTTCTATTTAATTTGTTTAATTACACTCCAACCAATTAATTAAGTATGCTTTTGTTGAATTCCAACAATAATAACGTTTAGCAATGCATTTGAAATACATGTATGTACACTTAGATGATTCGATATTATGCTGCGCTCGAGATCATGTTGATTTTAATGTACTATAGTATGGGTCATATGGGCTTACGTGTTGAATAACCTGTGTGTCTGTCTATCTGTATGTCGATCGGTCTGTACTGCTTTCAACCTCACATTTATGTTTTATGTACCTATTAACACAATTGTAAAATGTCATCGCAAGAGAAGACCCACCTCGAGCATCAAATGAAACTGATTCCATTGAATTTAAAAAGCGAAAAGTTGTGAAAATGATATAAACGAATCCGTGAAAATCCGTGATGACACCAGGTGTTCGCGACAAGGGTAACATGTGCTGCCCGACAGGTTAACACTAGCCACACAGACAACTTGCTTAAAATATGTTTGTTCTTAAAACAACACAGCAGTACTCGTACAGAAACCAGGCAATCAAGTGATTGGTCAGATGTCAAGTTTCACCATGACGGAGTTACATATTTTGTTGAAACTAAAACCATATTTCAATTTTAATTAGGTTTACTGCGTTCAACTTCAGAAATTATGTAGCCTATATGGAAAACCCGCCTTTTAAGAAATATGTTTGTATATTCAAAACAGCTGAGGTAAAGGTTAACACCAAACTCACACAAATTGCTTAAAATATATTCACCTGAAATCACACAGCAGTACGCGTACACAAACCAGACAATCAAGTGATTGGTCAGATGTCAATTCACACCATACCGCTATTACTGATTTTGTTGAAACTAAACCGATATCTTAATTTTTAATAAAGCTAACAGTGTTCAAGTGCAGAAATTCTGTAAAAAAACGTCGTTGAAGAAATATGTTCGTTTTTTTTCAAAACAGCTGGGGTTAGTTTTAATGTTTCAGTTCCATCATTTCATTTTGCAAAAACCTGGTGACATCACTAAATGTCGTCCATATGACTTGCATCGCTATTTTACCCTTTGTGCTAAATATAAACTATTTCGGAGGATCCATCCGTTTTATGTTTGGTTGTTGATTCAGCATATTTGGTAAATGCTACCAAGCCCATGATGAAATTTAAAGGACTTTAGTCAACCGACAGAACATCGAATCAGTTCCAGGAAATCTGAAACATCAACACCAGAAGAAAAATGGACACAATACTCACCAAGCAGACTCAGCGAACAAAGCACTAGCAGTACCCCTTTCATCATGTTGAATCCAGTGGATAAATCACGACAATGAAAAGCTGTCTTAGTCATTTATGCACTTTTCTCATATTTACAGTGCGTATCTTTTGTCCGATCTAGTGACTGGCAGCAGAGACTTTAAGAGAGACAAGCATCGCAAAACTGCAGGGAAACATTTGTGCTGAATATTTGCTCTTGTAGAGACAACAAAGATTCATAAGTTTAATCCTAAGTTAATCTCTCTCTCTCCCTTCTTCCATCTCTCTCTCTCTCTGTCAAATGTCCATCCCTCCCCTTCTCTTTCTTCCTCCTGCTCAGTCAATCAGCGTTCAAATCTCTCGCTCTATCTGTCGCCTTCAGTCATCGTTCAAATCTTTTTCCCTCACTCTCCCTCCCCCCCCTCTCTCTCGCGCTCTGTCTGTCTTTCTCTCTCGTACACGCAGTCTCACATTGTTCCAGTCTTGGTGTTTAAGGTGTAAAACGCGCGATTTAAGATACATAATGTCACTTCCTAAACTGGAATCAAATTGTCGAGTAAACAAACAAATATTATGTTTATAATTGTCAAACACACAAATAAATATTTTGCTGTATGTACACTTTGTGAACATCGTCATCGAAGCAGTCAAGCGAGTAGCACGGTAGTTCGGGATACTGTATCAGTAATTATACATAAATAGCGGAAATACCGCCGTAACAATGTAACCTAACCTTTAATTTAAGCTAAGTATACCTTTAAATAGGTCTACTTCTGACTAAAGAATCACTGATTGTACTGTCATGCATGTCAACTGTGGAACAATAACTTTGGAACTTTAAACAAAGGGCTCGTTATTCAATAATGACCGTTTCCTTTCCGGTTAATCTGTTGAACCAATTAAATGATTGTTGGAGTAGATGGGAAGCAATTAACATACAAAGCGAATAGGAGCGACTGGTTTGACTTGATTTTAAGTTAAATAGATTCGAAAGATTTGCAGGGATCTATGTGCCAGACACCATGTGTGTTCTCGAAATACAACCAGTTTGAACCTTACATATAGAGAACGGGAGTTTGATTCAAGGCATCAATGGAGGGACTTTCAATGACACTGTGAGGGGTCTGCACAACATGATAGAACCAGCGTTGGTAAAGAAATAATAGATATCCTGAAAATACAGAACTGGAAGCTATTATTTCTGCTTTAAGTGGCATTGAGAAGCTTGTATGATGAACAGGACGGGGCGTTTCGGTGTAGATGCTAACACCATCATCAAACAGCCATTGCAATAAAGTTGTCTATCCATAAAAACTCGTTCCTGTTTAAACGCTGTTATGTTAAATGACAATAGGGCGGCATCTAACGAATAAGTGTATTTGAACAATGGTGAGGATATCTTTGACGAGAATTTCACATCATGTGTAGAGGCGAAAGAGGTGGAGATCTCACCTACAAATGCACCATTAAGAGGGTCTTCTCTGCGAGTATATAAAGTGTTTAAAGCTTGAGTATTGCCCATAGCCGAGAATAGTAGGGACGGCTAAAGGTTAATTGTTAAATTTTGACATTTGTCCACCTCACGTCAACATATTACCACCTCTTTACGTTAACGTTATTTCATTCAAAAGTAAAAACAAATCACACAAGTCAACACGCCCAACTGGTTCACCGAATGCTGTGTTCTACTAGCAATGAACTGGCGGTACAAGCTGGAATATCAGCTGTTATCAAGATAGAAAGGGAGACAAATCTTTCAACGTTACTACAGTGCCTATCTCTTTCGTTTGTTTGGAAAAAAAGACATGTCTTGAAAAACTAATATTTTCTATTTTGCTTTTTGTATTCGGTAAATTAGAAATATATGCAGCAAAATCACATTTGCAGATTTTGAATCCATAACACGGATTGCATTGCAAGCAAACGCAAAAGGGTACCTGCAAAGAATGAATTAAGTTTTGCACTCAGCAATATTCCAGCTATATGTCTGCAGTCTGTAAATAATCAAGCCTAGACCAGACAATCCAATGATCAACAGCACGAGTATCGATCGGAACACAATGACGTGTTAACCACCCAGACCACCCGATCCCGTTAGTCGCCTCTAACGACAGGCATGGGTTTTCTGAAGACCAATTTAACTCATATTTTCATGCTTGCAATGGGTGTACTCCCAATAAATGATTTACATCACTGGAATAGGTACATCTGCGTTTGAGCAAATCGAAAACTGACAACAGTAGTTTTCAAGACTTAGAACACATTTGAAAGTCAATTCTCAAACACTGCATCCCTTTGTCGCTCCAGACAGCCTCCCTAGTATAGTAGACAGAGTATCTACCCAGAGAGCTGTTGAGTCATAGCAAAAGACCTACAGAACTGGCACTTCTTTTCACCTGCCTGGCGTTCGGCATTGAGGGGTAAAACAAAGTCGGCTAGAAGTCAGTATTATGTTCCTGAATGAGGTCACCAACATGGTATTTCATTGAGGTATCAGTTGAAAACCGACAACAAGCAGCCTCGCTAGTTACCATTGAACGCACGTATTACACGCTCCTTTCACATTTATTATGAACTTAAAGATGTCTTCAGTTGTTGAATATATCTGTATTTTATCTAAAGATATCAATACGATTTCGATAAATAATTGAAGGTATCTTTAATTGAATTTTGATATCCAAAATAGAATTGTTGATATATTAAAATGTTACTTAGATATCAAGAAAATAGTTTGTGACATCTCTAAATGTGTTTAAGATATCAATAAAACAATCACGATCATAGTGTGCATAATTGTATAAATTAATTCAAGTTATCTTCAATTAAAAAATTATACATGTCCAGACACGCATTACAGATATCATTAACTCAGTTAGAGATATCTTCAATTGAATTAGAGATATCTTTAGTTCAACTATAGATATCTTCAATTCTGGAAAAAACACGATATCTAAAATCAAATTATAGATATCAATAAAGATTTTGAAGACATCCTTAAAACAATTATTGGTATACATAATATATACATGTTCCAGTAAAGAACGGCCAAAGTATTTCTGTGCTATTCATTCAAAATCTTCAATGCAACTCAACATATCTTATAACAATTAAGGATATCAGCTTTTTATCAGCTAGATTATCGCTGTTTGAGCTAGTTTAATTTAATTCAAGATATCTTCAGTTCAATTCAAGATATCTTTCAAACAACTACGATATCAGTAATTCTCAATACAGTATCTCTAATTCATTTCATGATATCTCCAATTCATTTCAAGATATCAACATTTTGTTTCAAGGTATCATTAATATGTTTCATATCCTTAACTCATTTCGTGATATCAATGCTACTGCAGATATCTGATTTGTAATACATTTCAAGATATCTTCAATCCAATTCAAGATATCTTTATTTTCATACAAAATATATATTTTCTTTCAAGATATCTTTAAAACAATTAGAAATATCAGTATTTCTTAATAACTGTGAAAACGGCTTTCCATGTGCACGTACGAACCCTTCAGTTGTCTTTATATAACCGCACACATCTTGAAGGACAGTAAACCCACATTTTTCGTGTCTTTAAGCTGACTCTTATCGCAGTGATAACAAAACCTGAGGTCAAACCAGCAATTCATTGCCCCTCCCGCCTCGGGTATGTGAGCAGGTGAGAGAGAGCGGTGTTGAGTTGACGCACACTGTTATTGGTTGTTATCTCTGGATAGAGAGAGAATACAAGTCTTCAAGACTAGAAAGGGAGACAAATCGTTCTACTCTACTGCAAGGTAGGGTGTTATATTTACTTGTTGGGTCGTATGTAACTATGCCTGTAAACTCCTGGATTAGTCAGCATTGTACACCTATAGTGTATGGAAAGAGTTGATATGGCGATTCAAAGTAAAGCTGTACATAATTTCGATAAAATTATTTCGTAAGAAAACACACTGAAAACAGCATATTACTATGATTCAGTTATGAGGCATTGACTCATACGAGGTGACTCAGCGATGAATTCCAACATTTTGTTTGAGTGGCATATTGAAGTTGTGACAAACGAGCAAATTCTTCTTCAACAAACAACTGCTCAATTACAGTCGCGGCAATGTTTCGGTGCAGATTCTGATACATTTATGTAGCACACTATGTTTATACTCTGAGTGAGTGAGCATGTTTTTACGCCGCTTTTGGCAACATTCCAGCAATATCACGGCAGGGGACACCGGAAATGGGCTTCACACATTGTACCCATGTGGGGAATCGAACCCGGGACTTCAGCGTGACGAGCGGACGCTTTAGCCACCAGGCTACCCCAAAGCCCCTGTTTATGCTCTGAACGCGCAGGGCGGCAATAATATGAGTTGGAGGGCAGATCTCGCAGATTCTTAACTTTCCACAATAACTTTTGAAAGAAAAATATATTCATTGCTCTCTAGTAGAACTGTTCCATAATTGAAGTATGCCAACACCTACGTATCGATAATACACAGAATGGCTGCTCAGAAAGTGTTGCTATAATTGTGAAAATATACAGCAAATAATTCAGACTTTATGGTTTTAGGATTTGACAAGCTGGATGGATGCTTCAAATGTTGCCTAGTTACCGATATGTTACCACGTCTTCTGTCTGTTTAGAATCACTGCCAGCTGTTTCATTAGCATATCTATTAAAGAATTTGTGTCGTGAAAACTTTCATGGTAAATGAAACATATTTCCAGCCATTTCATATTTTTCGCATTGTAACGTATCTTGACTTTGACTGTTTCATTGTGTACGAACCACAAACTTTACGCTAAGTAAAATATGTAGACTGTCCCTATTAGTATAGCAGTAACTGATTTACGAAGGCCTAGAGAACTACACTAAGCATTGTTAGTTCAAACACATACAATGATACCAAAAGGAATATGGAGCTCCATTGGACATAACCTCAGTCACTGATTCTTAAAATTAGAAAATGCATTTCAAATGCCTTAGAGTTAGGGAGTGAAAGAGTGAGTAATGTTTTACGCCGTTTTAGCAATATTCCAGCAATATCACTCCTGAAATGGGTTTCGCACATCGTACCCATGTGTATTGATAATAATAAAGTTAAAATTTATACAGCGCCTGATTTCAAGGTTTGCTCTAATGCTCTGTTGAAGAGTACTGTTTTTAGTTCTTTTTTGAATGGGCTGATGTCTGATAAGTTTTTCAAATTTTCATTTAGTTGGTTCCATAACAGAGGGCCTGCTTTGGCAAAAGCCCTATCGCCATAACTCGCTCTGCGGGTAGAGGGCACTACTGCTTGTTTTGCAGAGGCTGATCTCAAGGTTCGCGATGGCTGATACCATGACACTAGTTCAGTCAGGTATTCTGTAGCTGGGTTGTGAAGGGCCTTGTGCACAAACACCACACCTTGAAAACAATTCTTTGTCTGATTGGCAGCCAATGCAGTGTAGTAATGTTGGCATGATGTGTTCATATTTGCTTGCACCAGTGATGAGTTTTGCAGCATTTTGAACTCTGGTGAGTTTGTTGATATTTGTTGCGATATGCCAAACATGAGAGAGTTGAAATGATCCAGTCGCGAAATAACCAGTGCTTGCACTAAAGACTGGATACCTGATCTGTCAATGAAGTGCTTCTTTTGGCTGATGTTTCTCATATGGAAAAAGGCGGATTTACAGAGAGTGTCTGCATGCCGATCCATGCTCAGGGAGGAGTCAAAGATAACTCCAAGGTTTCGAGCTTGAACACTTGGTGATATAGTGTTGTCACCTATCATTTTTTTCCTGATAAAGAGCTTGGCCTCAGGATAAAAAAATCTGTTTTGTCATTGTTCAACTTCAGATAGTTTAATTCAGATAATTGTTCAACTTCAGATAGTTTGTAGACATCCAACATCTTATGTCGTCGTTAGCTGTGGAATCGAACCCGGCATGATGAGCGAACGCTTTAACCACCAGTCTACTCCATTGATCCAATTGCTTAAGACGTCAAGGCTGTAACATATCTCATGTGTCGTTATGTCATAGTCGCAAATTATGTCCTGTTTTTCCATATTAATAACAACACATTCACCTGTGAATTATGAAAGTTCTCTCGATTTTAACTGGTGAATTAGATTGTCTCCTCGCCTGAGCGATTAATTTAAAAAACAACAACAGTTATTTTCTGCCTTAACAACTGTGCCTAGGCACTTTGCAATAGTGATATGTCGAATTGTATGTGAACGTTACACGAATACAATCTCGAAAATGGAAATTATGTTAGTTTTGATGCTACGGACAGAGTGTGTGTTGACTGTGGCGATATTACGGCCGTAATGACATCTCCATAATGTTAAGACCTAAGGTGTCATAGTTTATACCATGTTAACGACAAAAAATATACTTATTGAACATGGCAAACATTTGTTTTATTCAAACAAGCATGTGCATTTACAGCTCTAAAACTCAGTTTTGACATAACAACTCAGAGAAAAGAATTATTGTACAGATTATTAAATGCATGTTACAGTTCGTCTCTTATCTTCTCCCAGGCCTTAATATAAATAGTGTTGTACTACTTCGTCATCAAAATCTCATTACGTATGAAGGCTTCAGGAATTACACATACTAACATATGTACTCCAAACAGGTATGAAGGCGTGAGCGAAAAAATGGAAACAATTTCTCAAAATACATAGCATTTACATGTCTACCTGCATAGATTATCTTACACCTCCAGTAAAATATATAAGTAACATTTGTATGTATAGACGTATTGGAATCTTCGGAGTTTTAAAAGCAATTTTCTATTTTACTAAGTTTACTCTCTTTTCGTATGCATTATAGATAAAACCAACTAGATAGGTAATGTCTTCAGTTTTGTTTTGCTAAAGGATACCGGTGAAAGATAGCACATTAACTATATATTAACAATATCTTAGGCAAATATCTCCCCCTGAAGTTCTTTATAAGCCGGACATTTCAACAAAAAGTGATATTCATCTTCTTAATCTACTTTGGGGCGGTGTGGTAGCCTAGTGGTTAAAGCGTTTGCAATTATAGCAACACATTCTGAGCAGCCATTCTGTGTATTATCTATACGTAGGTGTTAGCATACTGCAATGATGTTACAGTTCTACTAGAGAGCAATGAATATACTTTTCTTTCAGAAGTTATTATGGAAAGTTAAGAATCCACGAGATCTCATCTACCTTCCAACTCCTATTATTGCCGCCCTGCGCGTTCAGAGCATAAACAGGGGCGTTGGGGGTAGCCTAGTCATCCCTACATGCTGTAGTACTGACATAAGTAAATAATATGAAAGACGTGTGTGAATGTCCGGTCCTGATTCGATTTGTTTACAAACACCATAATTCAGCTGTAATACTGCTGAAACAAATATCTGCTCGTGATATAGTCACAATTGTACAATCGAGATTTCTTATGGATGTGGAAAGGGTTTTGTTGCTTCTATTTGCTATAAATGTTCTCTCTCTGTACATAATTTATTTATACCTAAGTATTTTCTACACATGTGACTTTCTTAAAGTTTTCCATACCTTTTCAAACCATTGGCAGTTATATGTTCGTCTTGTTGAATGTCCACAGGAAATTCCTACCATGTGTTTGTCACAGTTAATGCCGAACTCACATTTATTCGGTTTCAATGTGTTTGAATCCTAAAGTCATGTTTCAATGTGTTTGAATCCTAAAGTCATGTTTCAATGTGGTTGAATCCTAAAGTCATGTTTCAACGTGTTTGATGTGAGATTAGAAATTGGGTTTACGTCGTGCTTGAGAATATTTCGCTCATGTGGCGACGTGCATGCGTCAATAATATGTGTATGAGTGCTAAGCCCACTGGGGATACCATGCCGCAGTGAAGCATGAAATGCTCCACTCAGACACATTATGCTGATTCCAAGCCGACCAGTCCTTGATGTACCCAATAATGCCGAGCGCCAGGCAGGGACCAACAAGTACCATATTTTAACGTCTATTGGTATGACGCGGTCGGGAATCGAACCCGCGACCTTCCGCTCTCCTGGTGGACGCTCTAACCACTACACCACGGAGGCGGTTTCAATGTGTTTGAATCCTAAAGTCGTGTTTCAATGTGTTTGAATCCTAAAGACATGTTTCAATGTGTTTGAATCCTAAAGTCATGTTTCAATGCGTTTGAATCCTAAAGTCATGTTTCAATGTGTTTGAATCCTAAAGTCATGTTTCTATGTGTTTGACTCCTAAAGTCATGTTTCAATCATACTGGTCATGCACATATTGTTTGCACACTCAACACTTGCTTCATTCCGTGTGGTTGTTGTACGCATTGTTGTAAGTTGTCATTATTGACATATATGGCATGTGATTGTTTCTTTTTAGCATATTTATTTCCCTTACTGTTGACAAATTAGGGTGAGTCATTATGGTTTGAGGTATTCAAAACAAAAGAATCTTACATGCGACATCTTAAAACAAACAACATCATGTAGATGAAAGTATCTTCCACGTAGATGTAAGTATTATTTACGCATATGGTTATTTTACTATGGCACTAATACGCCGCCACAGATTCCTTTTAAATGGGTTTGCAGTTAAGAGTGTTTTCCCTATCTCTTCCCTGAAATGTATATCTACAGCATATCTCGAAAGTATATGCATACAATTTATGATGTGTCATGTTTGTTGAGTTTCTGTGAAAAAATCACTGAATTCCAACTCTTTAACCTCTGAACGAGTACAGTTCTGTAGAGCAATAAATGAATTGATCAACAATTATACGAACAGGTATAGTCTGTTTTCCAGTGAAAACGTACCGATGAATTTCACTTTAAACAAAAATGTAAATCAAATAAAGTGAAATTAGGATTGCGAATCCTCATAATTTTACCTTGCCAATTGAACACTTAAATCTCAGAATTTTATTCAACTTAGGATAAAAGTTGTTTTACAAACGATCATAGATTCAAATCGCTATTATTGGTTTGTGTTACAAGGGGTTGGTATATTGCCGCTCGTGGTCGTCACACTAGATACTGAAGTCAAGAGTCTGAATGGGCTGCAAACGTTCACGTAATGTCTTGAAATTGTGCTGAGTTATTCATTTATGTGTCAAGATATTGTACACAAAAACTATTTTTGATCCGCTTATTATGTCCATTTCTGTAATGATTTGATTACAGTGCCTATCTAGTTTTGAATTCGTACTGACGTTTTTTTTGGGTGCTGAGTATAAATACATAAATACTATTTTCACTGACTATATGATATCACAGAATGACTGTTTTCAATTATCTGCTGAAACAAAATGGTCCTTATGGTGGCATAACTCATATAAGGTCAGTGAAACACCAGGTGTTCATAAGAATGAACCACCTGCAGCACCCGCCTTTCACACAATTTGCATACCAACACATAACGTGAACGCCAGAAATAACCAGTCTCGATTAAGAGATTCCATTTAGGAAAAGTAGCAGTAGGAATATTTGCGAATTGATCACAGGTGTTCACCATACTCCACTAGTAAGACAAGGAACCCCCATATTTGCAAGAAAACTTAAATGTTAGTTCGATGCCTGACGCCGCAAAGAGATACTGAAATACTGACAATCAAGTGACGTACCTGAAAATGTTGAAACCCAAAATAAACTCAGTTTCAAATCATGTCTGCTGTGCCGAGATTGCAGAATCTACTGCTTGTAAGCAGAGCAAAGAGGTTAAGAAATAGCTTTATTTTGCAATACAGGTCGGGGTAGCTTTAAAGTTTTAATGTTTAACAACGCCAAACAAATACTCCTGGTCTAAGACACTTTCAAGTAATATTTGCCATGTGCATTGTTGATGTATTTAACTTCAAGAATAAAGAGACAAGCACATGAATACGTTTCAGAAACTTGTCTCAGGTCTCATAAAACTGCCATGACCGCCGTGTGTGGTAAATTTGGACATTAACAACAAGGTCTCATAAATGTTACGTCTCCTGTTAGTTTCCACAGAGCCATGGCTACATTACTTTAAAACAACACAAGAAAGAACGACTTGAACATTTGGATTTACAATATCTACAACTCAAGTGCACTTACTAACGCATGACGTGACGGCACCACGTAATTTCACACAGTGCTCCATTGTCACTATCACCACACCTGTAGGTGTAGATTTAATTTATAGGCCACGACACTCACACCTGCTCTGCGTTGTCGTCATATATAACCACACTGTACAACGCTTACGAGCCTGAGTGCCCCTTCAACGCCAAAGTCAGGAATTCTCTAACATCACCTAGGAGGCCTGTATGTCATTGAGTTTTCACTGGAAGCATTATTATCAATACACAACTACGGTGTATGCAATGTAATGCCGAGTAATCGACCTTGTCATCGACTCTATCCACCTGATCCAGTAAAGTCGATCAATATGAAAATAATTAAGGACTAATTCTACACCACAATCCCGTCAGTTAAAAGAACTCTTGCTCGGTTGTAACCCAATAGCCGAGGAAATGTTCTGAGCAGAGATTTGTTATGAATGTGGAAAGAAGTTCTAGATTTTACACAAAGTTTGTGATGTAACTGTCTAAATGACTCACTGTGTTTACCTAAAACGACAATGGTGGTCTAGTAGGTATTTGTCTCAGTGTTTGAAGATCGATTTGTGATATATGCTTGTGTTAGAATCTACTATTTCTTTGTGTTTCTCCACCACCAGTCCCACCACGAATGAATGAATGAATGAACGAACAAACGAACGAACGAACGAACGAACACACACACAAACACACACACACACACACACACACACACACAATACTTTAGTCATGGAGTAGATCGAGTGGGACTTCGGACACTCCTTTTTAAATAAACAAAATATACTGAACACAAATTGGGGTGATCAACATTGTCATGGTTTCATGTGGCAATGAAATTTCAGAGAAACACATAAAATGCACGGTCAGTCTCACACATCTTGTATGTTTGTAGAAGTGTACCGTAAAGGAATTTTGGTCATTTGAGAACACACATCACTGAGGTTCTTGATGTGTCATTCCCGGAGAAGAATTAGTCTCAAATAACCTTATGATTTTGAATAATTATTTTAAAATCTTACCATTCTCCAGACAAGTGTGTATGACGCACAGAATGTGGAGGACCTAGGTTTATTTTGTGGTCAAGCATAGGATGAATTGGCTGAGAAAAAGGATCAATTAATTAGGTGAGATCAAGTACCAATGAGTCAGTGGTGTCAACTTTAATTGTCACTGTCAGCAATAAATAGCTAGCCACACTTTACACCATTACCGATTCAAAATGGAAACTTCACCACCAAAGAGACAGTGAAGAGAGGTCATCTGACTCTTGAAAAGAAGGCTAAACTCATTGAAGATTCTAAAGGCCGTACTCGATCTCGATAGTAGTACATGTATGTATATTATACTGAAAATAATAAATCCAATGATGTACACGTACATGTAAATACAAATATTTGTTTGAATTATTTACCAAGAAAATAACTATTAAGCATTAAAGTCATGATATAAACCAGATTCAATGTATGGTACTGTTTGAAAAGTATCCAAGCAAGGAGACATTGAATTATCCGACACTCTGTATAATCCGACATTTTTCCCGGTCCACTGTATACACACACAGAAAAACAACAACGCACACACACAGACAGAGACACACACCCATGCATACATACACAAACACGTACACGTACGTACACACACACACACACACACACACACACACACAAAACAGCACATACTCATACACATTCACATTCGGTTTCCCAGTTAAGCTTTCCTATTATGACCGATGCAATTCCCTGTTTTGACTTGTACCATACGTTCTCGAATTATTTCAGGCGAACAAATGACTACTAGACATTGTATATCTTTATAGATGGACTCAAACACTAACACCTGGTATCATCGCCATTTGGTAGTGATTCATGCCATCGTATCGCATGGTGACAATCACTGGATTGTCTTACTCGATCGTAGAATTGTAATACTGCTGAAACAAAATAATGATGTACATGTATTCAGAATTGTACAATCGACCTGCTTTTTAGCAGTGATTCTTATGGACGACAACAGCTGAGAAGGCAATAGTTTGCATTGTTAGATTTGGCCGTCCGAGCCGTTGGATTACTTGTCATACGGAGAAGCTATAATGTGTGGTTGTTCAATTGGCAAACATTCACTCAGTGCTGTGATTGGTTGAATATCATGATGTGTATACGTGCGTGATTTCCTCAGAATAAATATAGACCCGACCTTAGTTTGAACGTGTAGTTTGACAAATAATGTATGCATGCATGCAATCACATGTAAGTCACGCCATCTTGATGTTCACACCACAGGTTTCCAGATGCCATGCTACTATGTGATTACTGTGGTGATGAAATACTATCAACCTCAGAGAACGTGTAACTGTGTACCCACAAAGGATGAGGACGTGTATTATGTGCCACAGGGCGGGCATTCACCAGAAGCTTATAAACAAGTATATGGTTTTAGATGAAGGTCACTGTCATGTGACCAAGTCGGATGTTTTAAGGGAGAGGAGGAAATTGTGTGGTGCCCATCTCCATTCTATGCATGACGTCCATTTGGAGGGCAAAGGGCACGCCAAAAGGTGTGAATGCCCATCCAAATGAAAACCAAGCATTCTATGCACATGGCTGAAATCAGTCGGGCGACAAGATTATAAAATCACAAAGCTGCTTTATCCAAAGGAGGATATCTTCACGGTGACGAAATTAAATTTGCTGATTAGTGGTACATCTCCGGAAATTACCTGCCACGCCTCAGACTAAAACAGTAAACAATAGCAGAGTGATGGACAGCTAATGAAGTGATAATTAGATTTACAGGAAGCTAGAGATGTGCATGTATATACAACGAATCCACGAGGACAGGTCAAACAGACGTCATAAAAACAATGATGATACGTAGATGTGATATATAGAGTGTGATATAAAGCTAATTAAGTGACAATAGAGGCGGCTTTTGTGATAAAAAATCATAGCTGTCATAACGCCGACGGAGCATGCACGCCAGATCATAGATTTGATCCGGTTTCAGCAGAATATAACGGCGCGCAGAGCCCGACTATCAGGTGTGACTCAGATACTGCACGTATACCTTGGCAGAACCGCATTTTCAAGGGCTTTCTGATACACTAACATTATAAATAATAACACTACAGGTATTGCTGTTATGGTTAGAATTCCAAACGCTTGTACTTTTAGTTATGTCAAGCATGTTCATTCCTGTATTGCTCAACTATCTAATGTCGCACAACAACAAATTACATATTCCCAGAATCCCATGAATGATCTTGCAAAATGCACTATAGATGTAAATATTAACACCGCCGGTATAGCCGGTGTACAAATCCATCTATATTCCGCCAATCTATATCACGTCCCTTATATTTTGCAGTTCGCACATTAATACTCATATAGCTCCACCACTGAATGTGCAACATGTGCGTATTAGACATTGTCTAAAACACGCCTTAATAGGCTTTCAAACGCGCTATAGAAATGTATATTCTGAGTAAGTGATGTGTAAGAATAGTAGCCGTTATATCCACGACTGCGCGATGTTGGCGAAAAATTGCTATATCACAGAAGGAATTGAACTTCAGTAAGAATTACACAAAACATCACGTCGGAGTTTCAATCTGGACTGGTTACCAGGGGGCAGCACAATATTCGTTTTGCATATTTGGAAGAGCGTTTCCCAAGGTTTCCAAGAACGTATAACATGCATAGATAAATCATGAAACCAAGTAGAAGGAAGCGATGTGGGGCCCATACGTGGAAGAAAAACGCACAGCTTAAAATCACAGAAACCTTAATTGCTCGGCTATAAAGTTGCGTAAAACAAACGAAACATTTCGTGTAGCCACAGGACACATCTATCCAACGACGCGCGGCAATGCGCGTAAAGGCGATTTATGCAGTTCCCAAGGAGCCGTGCTGGAAATAGGTGATACAATCTGGGAGGCGTCTGTTTCAGTCTAGGAACTCGGTCGTGACCTACCACCTGAGCTGGACACAAGTTCTACTCCTCAAGACTCGGGGACTGAATTTTCAAAGAACTTGAACATGTGTGCGTGGAACATTCATGGTCTGCACTCGCACCTAAAAGATAATTCATTTATGGATTTCTGTGCACCGTTTGACATTTTGGTCTTTTAGAAACGATGCAAAGCGATTCCACTACGCTTTATGGTCTATTAACAGAATTTATATGTCATGCATCACCGGCAAAACGGTTACGGAAATATGGTCGTTATTCTGGGGGCGTGGCTGTTTATATCCGAAAGTCGTTTGAGAAGGTTTTCCAAAGAATATATCCCAACTGGGAGAATAGCGTCTTTTTCACTTTAAGAGAATTTCATTGTTGGATTCCTTTATATACTACCGAAGGATCCCCACTTTATGTTATCTTGAGATTCTATTGGCATTGATGAGCTTGATTCTAAAATAGCTACTATTAGAGCAGATTACGGTGATGCCATTCCTATAATACTGCTAGGTGATTTCAGTTCGAGATGGGCTCAAACGATGATTATTTGTTGGAAGATGATAGTGATTTGAACTTCTTACCATTATCAGATTTTGTATCTTCCCGATAGTTTCAGTGAAACTAGAGTAACACAAAACACTACTGGCGGAATATGTATAGCCTGGCTCTTCTAGATGTTAGTACCAAGGCGTATGGGGTATACATATAGTTAACGGTAGGAAAAAAAGGCGATAAAACTGGGTCTATTACATGGCTTACACACAATGGTTCCAAGTCTTGTTGATTTTATATTGGCGTCGAGCAGTTGTTTTTGCTTGATTAAGGATATGTTTGTCCACTCGCGGTCAGACTCTGACCATCTGCCTCTATCGTGCATTGTACAGGTATCCGTCGAGGATTGTTGGTGATAAACTCGCTAGTAACCAGTATTGCGTCATGTAGGTGTGAAAAACTTCGTAAAGTTCAGGTGGAATAATGGTGGTTTAGATCAAGTTCAATGAGTCTGTAGCGGGCATTAAATACAGCGAGTTGTATATTAGATGAGTTTCTTGATCTAGTCTATTCTGATATCAATGGTGCCACCGAGAAATTTGTTGAGTTTCTCCACTTTGTGGAGTCACTTTCGATGTGTCGTGATGTTCAGATCCCGAAATTAAAGAATATTCAACCTAATTGGTTTGATGAAGAAATGCGAAAGTTAAAAAATGCATACGTTCTACTGGCTTAGCTGTTCCGCAAATGCAGATCAAATGAAAATCTAAACAGATACATTGAAGCAAAGAGACACTTTCGCCTCTTGTGCAGAAGTAAACGTAGAATGTTTAACGGTGGTATTGCTGATGATAGATTCAGAGTGCGGCTAAAAGTGGTTACTGTAAGAAGTTCTGGCATAAGATAAAAATCTCTACTGAGCAAATTGTAATGAAAATAACATAATTACGGCAGATAAAATGGGTGACATATTTGGGAACTTGTTAAACCCGACGTGTCGGGAAACAAAATGTTGAGTTCAATGAGAATGTTGACGCATTTTGACACAGCATGATTACTGTGCGGCGGACTGTAACAATACTGACTTTTTATCTGTATCAATTTCAGAACAGAAATAGAAAATGCAATCAAAGTGTTAAAAATCTGGTAAATCCCCAGGTATTGATGGGACACCACCCGGAATTCTTCAAACATGCCTCAATGCATACTTCCTCACCTAGAAATATTGTTTAATGCTATACTGACGGCGTCATTTTTCCTGATATCTGGAATGTTACTTGATCATTCCACTCTATAAAAAAGGAAGCACTCACGAACCAAAACTATCGTGGAATCTCTTTGTTGAATGTAATGGGAAAATATTCACTTCTATCCTCGAAGTCAGAATCCGTATCTGGTTAGATTTAAACGATATATGACATGAATGTCAAGCAGGGTTTAGGCCCGATTACCCATCATCAGCTGATAATATGTTCGTTCTGCAAGCTCTATGCCAAAAGTATTTAAGAAAACGTAAACATCGGTTTTACGCAGCTTTCATTGACTTTCGGAAGGCCTTTGATTATATAGACAGAAACAAGCTTTTATATGCTCTTATCTCCAAAGGTATGCTATGGGAAAATAATACGAATCCTCAAAAACACGTATGATAAGGTATCTGCTTTGTGTGAAAATATCTAGTGTACGAATAGAAGTATTCTCGACAACATCTGGACTACGACAAAGGATGTGTATTCCTCAGTCCTGTTCTAGTTCATTTTTTTCTTTATCAACTTTGAATTAGTAGATGAAATGTATGCATGTGGCCTACGTGGAATATTTTCCAGAAAAATTGCGTATGAATCATATACCTTTTATTGTTGTTCCATTCGATGACGTCACTCATTGATTTATCACAGTAATAGGTTTACAAAAAGCTGGATACATTAAAACCATTTTGCATCAAATGGGGTCTAGAAGTTAACCCAGATGGAAATCCTGCATTGTTTTCGCGGAATGGTGGCTATCTTCGAAATAACGAAAAATGGCTTTAATGATGGTACAAACATGAAGGTTTCGATCTCATTATAAACATCTTGGCATTGTTTTCACATCAAAATTGGACTGGTCTAAAGCATGTGAAGCTAGCATTAGCTTTACAAGCTAGGAAGGCTTCATTTCCGATATTTTCTTTTTCAGAACTTATCAAAATATCTCTTTGAATGTGGCATCTACTATTTTGATAGCAAATTTTGCACCTGATTCTGCTTTTATGGTGCAGAAATATGGGGTTTACCTATTTGCAAACATTGAAAAAATGTTATTATTTCAAAAGATATCTTCGTGTTAGCAAAACTGTATCTTCAAATATTGTACTCCGATGAAACAGGTAGAAGCTGTCTTTGTGTACAGTATTTCACCGTTGTATAAAAGTACTGGTGTAGACTCCTGAATATGGAAAGTTATCACATATTCCAAAGGCATGCTATGAAATGTTAAAACATACGACGACAAATGGTGGTCGCAATTGGGTATCCCATGTACGTTTACTTTTATTTCACTCTGATTTTCTTTTATGTGTTATCGTAAGATTGTGGCAAATGTAACAAGTTTTATAGCGTTTTTTAAAGCCAGATGTAAAGATATAGATATACAGAATTGGTATGTAAAAAATCACTTTTTTTTTCATCATTCTTTAATCATTACTCGTCATATAAATCTGTGTACTTGGAACCGGAAAAAATATATATCAGAGTTTTGCTATGATAAAGATCTCTTTACGAGTTTTATTTAAGTTCAGATGCATGAGTCATGAACTTAAAATTCAACACAACCGTTTTAACAAGGTAAATAAATGCTGATTCCATTAAATGTGATAAATGTAATTGTAATTTCATACAAGATGAGTATCATTTCTTACTCGTATAACCATTTTATTCACAACGCACTTTGCTGGCATTCCTGATTTTTATATTATATCTTCAACCAGATCAAAAGTTTACCCAGCTAAGTAAAGTAAAGAATGTAAAATGTCCTAAAAAATATATTGCGGTTATCTTCCTGTAAACCCATATTTACCTGTATAAATTGGTAAATTGGTTCCTCCCTTGACCATGTGCTATATCTTTGCTTTATTGAATTGAACTTTTTGGTCATGTATTAAGCAAATACCGAATAAAGCTCTTCTTCTTCTTCTAAACTTCGAAATGAAATGATGAATTTAGTTGGGTTTTTTATAGTCGATGTACTTCCTCATGTTTCCAAAACATTGCACGTGCATTACGGGGAATTTTTCCTGCGGTGCAATTTCATGTATTGGTTTCATTTTTATTGTAAACGTTTACAAACACATTTTGGGATGCGTTTGCGCTGTGAAATACAATAAATAACCACGACTTATTTCAATAGCATGGATTCAAACCTAGGGAATTGTCTTCATGACGATTGTTGTCAAACTATATCGAAATGCTGAAAACGCCTTGTGCGTTTCTTTTTTGATTGTGTGTTTATTTTATGTGTGCGTAATGTCTCATCCATATCTTATGGCATTTATCGTAATATAATATTTGCATATTTTGGTCAAATTTTTGCCTTGTTGATAACCATAATAATATTCAAGTATGAATTTTCAAATTTACTCATTTTGTACTAGTCATTTTGTGGTATACATTCTAAATTACCTCCTTTGATCCAAAAACAGATAAATTGACATCAGAGGCGATTATTTAAAAACAAACTTTGCTCACTCAACCATTGCGGTGTGCATTTATATTTTGAAAAATATGATATGAAGAATAGGTAAGGAAAATTAGAATAATTCAAAACTGGAAAATATTGTCAATTTAGATGTTAAGGACAGAGTTTGTTTTAACCGTAATTATATGAATGAGGATAGGAATGTATTTATCTAAAAAATGTGAAAACTGAAGCGACATAGTTTTCACGAGTGTAATGGCTAACATTTCACTTTTTAAAACTTATTCAACCATGTGTTTTTATTCAAACATGCATACTCTTAAATGTTAGAATGTAGAAAGCTCTTATTGTATAGATGAATAATTATTCTCGCACATTTCATTTTTGTCATTTCCATTTTCGTCTCTACAGCTTAGTATGGCTGGTGTTGTACTATTTTTTCAAGTTTATGGTTCTCGTGATGTAGAGTGGCAAATATATAATGTGTCTCTCTTGAGCTTGAACAAGACTGCTAATATCAGTTGTTGACTCTGGCTTGGCAGGTTTATTTCTTCGGGATTTATAATCTTGTTGCTTTGCACCCTCGTGGGACTAATAAAACGCTAAATACGATTAAGAGCGCAGTGTGATATCAGAAGATGTCTGTTTTTATTCAGTCGTTACATATTCCTTGACTGGTGACTAATCCGCCATTGGGCAAGTGTTTAGTGTAAAAATGTGATGTGTTATAGCCGTGTAAGACCTGTGGAGTGCATGTTCTCTTTCTGTAAATTGATATTTTTATGGACATTTGTGCATTTTTCTGCACATGCGACTTTCTTAATGTTTTCTATCATTTTGAAAACGAAGACATTTGTATACTGATCATGTTCAGTCACAAATACAATCTACCAAGCGTTTGTCAAAGTTGACGCGAAGCTCCAATATTCCCTCTAGTAGGGGGTGGTGGTAGCCCAGTGGTTAAAGCGTTCGCTCGTCACGGGGACACCCAGGTTCGATTCCCAACATGGGTACAATTTGTTATGCCTTTCAATACTTATTTTTTCCGCCGTATTTCCTAAAAGCCGTGATTTTGCTGTCAATATTGCTAAATATGTGGCGGATTTCAAATTCACAGAGAAATGAAGAAATCTCACCTAGTCTATATTTAAGATGCTTTAACACATTTTTGTGTAAATATGTTCATTTTACAACAAGATGTTAATCTGCCTATCTAGGAGTGACTATTTAGGGGAAACAACTATTGCGATAGCGATAGTCTATCGCAACCAACTATTGCAATACTATGTTTCTCCTTGAACTGACTCACTTGGAAGTAATTTCCCAAATGAATGTATACAATGTATATGAAATATAAACAAGTTGAAGTAGTTTCAGTCTCTTTAATAACTGACAAGAAACTTGAAACCCAGATCAAGTAACCAATTAAAACATAAACTCAGTGAAGCTGCAAGTCTGCACCCAAACAATAAAAATTACAAAACAACATAAATGTTTGTCAGCGGAAGTCAATTACTAAACTATTGATAGTCACACTTACTATCGATGCATTGATAGTTTTACCATCGATTAATTGCTATCGGAGACTTTAACAATTGCAATCAATCGATAGTTCGATGCTTCTTAACAGCCCTAATACCTATCACCATACTCACTTGAGTCTCCTAAATGGCGTGTTGAACTAATGCGTGAAATGCATGCAATATTTATTGTGCTCAAGTCTTTTTGTATCGATGTTACAAAACCCTAGTGACAGTATTTTTTATGTGACGTTTTCGTTGTTTTGTTTTGAATGCAAGATCAGTTCTTTTTAAATACGACAAGCTAATGTGTATCGAATATACTATAACCCGTTGCAGAGCAGTAGTTATTCTTTATTCAGAGAAGCAAAAATCTTTTTTATTGGATATATATTGCGAAATTGTACCCCGAGCATTGAGTGAGTAAGGTAAAATCGGCAATTGTCACATCGGCAATATTTCAGCCATATCGTGACGAGAACAATTAATTTTATACACAGTAATTAATGGTAAATTTTAAAAACTGTCAACGAAAGACAGTAAAATAACTAGATTATCACGGATTCCCGAGCATTGATCTTCATGAAACATGACTGCACGAACTTTATATTTGTGCATGAAGTTCATAATACGTTGTGAATGGAATAATCTTTTTCTAAATCCATATACAATCATACAACTTGGTACCTACATGTAAACAATATTTCCTTGAGTAACACTGTCGCGCTCTTACAGATTTTGTAAGCAGCTAAAATATGTTAGTTTGAAATCACTTTTCTCTGCAATAATTACGGAGATATCGCTGCTTCTTAGTTTTGTAACACAACTAGAGCAGGGCTATTGATTTAATGATGGAAAACCAAGTTCTATGGACAGTCAAATTCTTTATTGCAATGATTGCGACGTTTCGGTGTAGGTACTAACAGTTGAGCATTGCTTGATAACGGTGTTAGTACCTACACCGAAACGTCGCACTCATTGCAATAAAGAAATTTGACTGTCCATAGAACTTGGTTTTCATTCATCTTTACAACGTCTAAAATTTCTATCAAAGAAACTATTCTTCAGTTGTTGGCAATCTATAGCCAGATTTTATATGGTATAGTCCAAATAGTGCTATTAGTTTTTAATTTTCCACACTTGTTTTAGTTGTAATTGTGATATTCTAGTTGTTTTACTGTCCTTCGTCGACAGGTTTTATAATATCCATCTATTCCATTTCAATGTCACATATGTTCTCGTCACGATATGGCTGAAATATTGCCGATATGACGTTAAATAAAAACTCACTAATCACTCAAAGAAACTATACGTTTAATGTTTTAAGTAACTGTTTATTGCTTAGTGCCACACCCAGCAATGCATCTGTCATAAATAATGCTTGTCATGTGCATTACAGATTTATGTTACAGACTTTCCAAACTCATATAACTCATATAATGCCACGAACGCGGTCTGTGTTAACTTTCAACAAGGTCTCATAAATCGTATGTTGCTATTGAGTAATAAATACGTTGCCAGTTTTTCCACTACAAACTATCTTGGAACTCGAAAACCATTTGAACGTTTGCCAACACAAATTTAAACTGAAGTGTAAAACACCATAAAACCATAAATAAATGTCTAGTGACATATGCCATGTCCTGTTAGGGTGATAAAACTAATGCAAAACATGGCCATTATTAAATGAGCAGGTAAGGGAATTTCGTTTAACGCCACAGTCATCAATGTTCTAGTGTTATCAGAAAACCTTTCCAGTGCAAGCACGAACATAGACCAATGACAGGATGACGCAATAACTGCTAAAGGCAGATTAGATTGTACAATCCAGACTATATCATGAGTATGTGTTCATGAATCACAACAAATAGTGATGCTATCAGCTGTTCGTGGAAAAAACCCATATTTTGCTGTGGACTAAGCTTCCCACAGATGGCCTTTGGTGTATATATATTTGGTGGCCGAAAAGTGGATAAAGTGTCTGCTGGTCACGCTGAGGACCCGGGTTCTGATTCATTTCACAGGGGCTTACAATGTGTGAAGCCTATTTCTGGTGATAAAGCTGGAATAGTACTCTTGAAGCGACGTAAAACTAGACTCACCCACTTTTAAACTCCGTGAAAGTCACGTGCACGAACGTGATGCTGACAAACCAAGCATCATGATAATAGGATTCGAACACAAAACCATTCTGATTTTGCCACGCCCATGAGCAGTACAATTAATTCTTGCGCCTTTACCGCTTGATCCACCCGTGTTTTCCAGTGGTCAGTGATGAGATAATTTCTTGCGATTGGGTTTAGTTTTCTGGCTTCTAAAATCGTAAGTTAATAAAAGCAACAAGAACCTTTTATAATTTTTGGAAGAAGTCATGGTTAAAAGCATGAGCGGTTGCTTATGAAGCACTAACAAAAGATAACGATGCAGGTGTTTGATACCGGTGGCAGCTGTCAAAACACAGGCAAAGGCGCAATTAATTGTTTAAAATTGGTCACAATTGGGAATTCAGGTAACTGATGTATGTTTTTGTCTCTGTTGAGACAAATTTGGAAGTGTCAACTACATGCCTACCAGAAAGCTTATGAAAAACTGATTCCTATCATGGTTTGGCCTTGATCGAGAAAACTCGTATGACGCGCTTTGAAATCTTCGTAAATCGCCTTACCTCTATGAGAAACATGCGTTGAAACAACCTTTGACTCTTGACTAAGATGTACATTGTCTGGAATATATAGGCACCTCCCACTGGGGATTCCAGATTCCAAGGACAGAGAATAGGTACTCTGAAGCACAGTTATTAACAAACTTGTTCTATTGGCAATTACAACTGACTTTAGTATTCGTTGCTAAATAAGGCGGTGCAGCGTAAATATCAATAAAATGCCAAGTTATATAGTAAATGACTCGGATCTCTGTTGTTGGTATTCTTGTTTATTTGAGCATATATTAGGCGGCGGATTTAGAATGAACGTATTTTGAGTTTAAGGTGGGTGATGTAGCAAATCGTTTGCGTTACTAGATTTGACCTCTGTAAGGCTGCTCCTCAGCCTCTTTTACCTATCGCTTAGGACGACCACAGTGTTGTTGCTGAATAGGCTTCATTCTGTGCAGTGATTGGCTGAATAGCACATGATGTGTACAGGCGGTGAGCGTCGGCAGCATAAATATCGTCCAGACCTTAGCTTGAACGTAGTTGGGCACATAATGTATGCATGCATGCAGCCTCATGTAAGCCGTTTCAACTTGATGTACACATAGCAGGCTTCTAGATGCCATGCTACTATGTGAATACTGTGGGGATGAAATACTATCAAACTCAGAACGTGTAACAGTGTACCACAAGGATGAGGACGTGTGCTATGTGCCACAGAGTGGACATATACCTGAAGGATGTGAACAAGTAACTGTGTGTGTGCACGGTGATAATGTCATATACACCAGACAGAGAAGCATTGTACCAAGAGGCTTTGAATCTGTTACTGTCTATGTCAAAGAACAAGGAGTAATATATTCTATAGGATCCGTAATACTAACAGGTTTTATCCCTGTTAATGTTTACGCCAAGAGAGAATGTAATGATACAGCATCCTGCACCAAGTCATCTAAGCCTAAAGAGATTGTTTCACATCGCGTGTCTGACGTGAGTATGCCAAGCACCCTTTGTGTACCAAATGCACTGTTCTGCTATTCGTTTCTATTAAATATACCAATGTACAAAAGAGTGAAATATATCACACAAATCTAATGACGGTTATCTGGTGACAGGTAACAGCTGAATAATATATTACTACTAATATATAACAGTTTACTTAAAGGTGGTGTTTTCTTATTGTTTTAACGTTAAAAATTATCAAAACTCTGAGCTGAGCAAAAGGATGCTGAGGTGTTGTTTTATAGTTATGACCCAAGACAAACAGTTTACATAGTTTACTGAGAATGTGTATGTTTACCTTTCAGTGAACATATTCCACGCTGTGAGGAAGCAGTCACTAAATTCCTACACTATGCGTCTTCTACTCCAAACATCTTGTACCTAGGGATTCACGTGAAATACCTGTATGGTGTAGGACGAGGTGAAGACAACAAAAAGAAGAAAAGGGGGGAAAGAGACCTTAAACTCCGCCAGCTGTTGGAGAAGGTGTCCGCTTTGAGAAACTCCAACTCTGGATATATACTGATTCATCTTGTTGGTCTGGCACCTGGGGATTCTTTCACTGGCGCTTTCGATGAGTTTGTGGATACAAAGCTCCACGACTTGATTCATGATGGTCAGTTATTTACTAATGTGTACCGGAAGGACAAGCTGAGTGACCACAGGAAGCTTCGTGAGTTCCATGACTTTCTAGTTCTTTACGTCAGTGCCTCTTCTATCGTGACTACATCTGACTTTAACACAAAGATAGCACTTGACGACTGTATTGTTGACATTCCTGCAGAGACGCTACGGACATTTATCAGAAAAAAGAGGTGGATTCAAAGGAGAATCCAACACTGTACCTACGGAAATAAATACTGTACATGATGTTATGACAGTACACGAAAACAGGTCAGTTCAACTGAAAAGTCACTTTCTCCAAAAGGAAGGAGATCAGGAAATAGTTTCCTACATTATTAAAAGTCTTAAACTTACTGAGTACGTAAGTGCATTGAGCAAACTCGAAAATGGTGGTTCATTTCTATATGGCGTAAAAGAGGAATGTGTTTTTAAAACGGAATATGGATACGAGTCTAAAGAACTCCGACTTCAGCCTGTTTGTGTGGACCATCCAGGCTCTTTAAAGGATATATTGAACGACAAGATTTGCGAGACTGTTCTTGTGTGTGACTTTGAGGGAAAGCATCTGACTGAACGAACAGTAGACATTCGCTTTATCCCCTGCCCCCCGAAACTAACAGAGTCGTGTTGCAATGATGGCATTAGAATTCACAATGCAGAAACAGCTGGACAGTTCATTATTCATATTTTAGTTAAACCCGTGAATGGTGTGGTGTTTTATGATCCACGGGGACCATTGGCTTACAAATATGATCCCACAAACAAGTCAGTCATCAGGATGGAATTCCATGAATGGTTCCGTGCTTTCACAAAACCTCGGGGAGACTAGGCATAGCAGAGGTAGCCGATAAAACAGGTAACAGATCTCATCTGATTATTAATTGTTTACTATGCATGTTATGTCGTTTGTCCGGGTTCGAATCCCCACATGGGTACAATGAGTGAAGCCCATTTCTGGTGTCCCCCGCCGTGATATTGCTGGAATATTGCTAAAAGCGGCGTAAAACCAAACTCAGTCAGTCAGTCAGTATGTCGTTTGTGAATGACAATTTCTTTCAAAAACAAGGTTCATAACTTCGTTGTTATAAAACCTCAAAATATATCAATATATATCCTCAAAATCTGCTGGAAAAATAAGTTCACCTGAAATATGAGCGTAAAAGTATGAAATGTAAGATGATCCATGCTTATAAATTGTGTCTGAGTGAGATTGCAATCGTTATTCTAAAGACTCAAGAAGATGTTTGTAAACCAGTTTTTACAACCAGCAAACAACTGCAAGGTGATATGAATACAAAATGCCATTTAGAAAGTGGTCAAATGTAACATGTGATATGTTTGGGATTACACTTTCTCAGTAAAGTACACATTCTAGTACTTTTGGGGTTGTGTCCATCCTGGGATTCGAACCCAACCTTGGCATTTTGTATTCACAGCTTTCGGTCGTGGGGGCTGTGCCAATGTACACTTATCAGAGGGGTACAAAGTTGACTACTAGTTGTCCAACTTCCATTTTTGTGGAAGGTCGCGGTGGCTGAGCAGGTTAGGCGGCTGGCTTTGTGTGCTGGCGATTAGAAGCCTGACCCTGAGGGTGTGGGTTCGAATTCCGGGATGGACTCAACTCAAAAGTACTAGAATCTGTACTTTTCTGAGAAAGTGTAATTCCAAATATAACATATGTTGTAAGGTAATAATCAACTGAAGATCAAAGTCTTATAAAAAGACGTTTCAATCTTCATTATTGTCACGATGTACAATGCTTAATACAGTATAGATTAGACAGACACAATAAATGAATTGCTTCTCTCTTGATAAATTTCCAATACATCATTGTTTTTCCAGGTCAAACCCGTATCATGAAAATGTGGAGGCTGCTGGTATGAATAGTTTCTGTTCCTACATGAATTAGATTGTCATTTGCATACTAAACATATATGTAAAATTTGTGTACATTTAACATATACGAGACTTCTTCAAAATGATTTTCTTGAAAAGACATCTTTGTTATGAAAATATATTATTTATATGTTTTCATTCAACTTTCCAGAATGAAATCGCAATAGAGAAAGAGAATGGGTTTGCCTTGGCAACGAACGACTTCTTCCGACCTGACCTGAAGCAAATTGGAAACAGCATCTTCGAGATCAAGAAATACTTCATTGCCGAAGGTAATCGTACTGTGAGAATGAATTTGTTGATATTTCTGGTCGTGGTGACGACAAAGTCGTTGTTGAAAATCTTCTTTTCTAACATGAGACACGAGGGTGACTCGTAGGGGCTAAGAATCGGAGGCTCAATACACATCACTGAACACTTGTTATTTGAGTTTTATTCATGTTAAAAGAGAAGTTTTGGAAACTTGTGAGTGATATCGTTGTCCCAAAATACAGATGTACATTTCTCTCAATAGGTATATAACTATTCTAACCGCAAAGGCTAAACATTCAGAAGCAAATGATATTACTCTTCCTTTTGCAGGAGGTCGAACGATAACACCATCAAAACTTGAAGACGCTTTAGCAGAAGTGAAAGACTGCCTCTTAAGACTTGCAGAAAACCATGCGTTTTTCTTGGGTCTGCATCCCAAAGCTGAAAAAGGAATAGACAAGATATATCCAAAGACTGAACCATGCTTCATGTTCTTATCAGAAACTTTATCATTTGCTCTGGATTTTGCGACATCATCCCATCCAAGTACTGTCGTGTGTGATGTGTTCATAGCCTTCCCTTCCATGCCAATCATGGTCCTGTCAGTCGTTGATAGGGACGAAGATTCGGAGGAAGTGCTGGTATACAACATGTCTGTGGCAAGAGGTGTCAGAGATAAACTTCTCAGATTTATGGACGAAGATGTGAACTCAATACACGGCGTGATTAACACGTCGACTCTCAAGGACAGTGTCGTATTCAACACTCGCCTGAAGACTCTGGCAAACGACTCCTTTCGTTTTGTTCCAAAATATTCATTGCTAATGAATACTAGAAGACATGATAGGATCCTCACAGCTTTTTGGGCAGGTGTTGCTGAAACGAAGTCGGTTCGGAAAGAAGAAAGTGGAGACATTGATGGCGACTGTCTGAGATTTCTCACCAAAGAACAATGTATCATTCTGGTGGAGAACATCAACAGTAAGGACGTCGAGGTCAAGTGTATGCCCGGTAGTGGAGCCACGACTCTGATGCTGGAGGTGGCTAGGAGACTGAACAGACTGGGGGACACTCTGCTTGTATGTAGGTCACGACAGGAGAGGGACAGGCTCAGGTTTGTATCTTAAAATACAGTCAACAAACGATGTACAAGGACTTAATTATTTTCTGTTTGTGTCAGTGACTTAATGTTAACCATTTACAGGTCCGTCTGTCCATCGGCGGTGTCCGTGAATGACCTGAGCCGTCTTGATCTGTCACGAAACATGAACATTGTTGATGAAACAAACAGTGTCCCCCCTGAAACAAGGCGTCACCGTTGGCAATTTACAAGATGTAAGTATCCATATATCAAAATGTACTTCATTTTTTTAAATAAGCTCACATGCAATAACCTCCTGAGCATTGTGTAGATATTCTGTACTTAATCACTGATTCATCATAGATATGCACGATGCTTTTAAATGGTCTGTTATAAATAAACTACTCTACTAATTATGCATAAGTTACAAGAGCGCTTTTTGTACTTCAGATGTAACTGATATCAAGCAGTTCGAGGACAGGAAGTGGCTGCTCGAGAGGGTAATGTACAGTATAGTTTTGTTGTGTACATAAACTAGTGGAATGTACTCTGTGTACCTCCATCAATCAAATACTCTTTGATGATGTTCATGAGAAAGATAATACTACCTTATGCATCATTTCTTTAGACCATTCATGATTGTACAAATAATGTAAACTTTCAAAAGTAATTTAAAGTTAATACGAGCTAAATGTAATCCTAGGCAATATTTATATATCCATTGATATCATTCATATTTATTCGTTGTCATTTTGATATAAACAATCTCTTTTAATTGTATATTTCAGGAGATTGACAGTAAGGAGAAACTCATGGATGTATTTGCAAATGGTAATTATTTTACCAATGAATGATATCATATCTTAGCACATAATTTAGAAGTGTGGATTGATGGGTACTGATGACATACATACTGATGGTTATGCAGTGACGCTTTGTGAGAGGTACGATATCATGTTTACTTTCCCTATTTTGTCTCAGAATAAACGTTTTCATTACACTACTTCAGATATATGGATTCGAAAGATGGCATATCTTCTTGGAGACTTTGATGTGCTGATACTGCTGTTCGAGAAGATAAAGCCAGACGTTGTAAGTGCAGTAATAATCTTATTAATCTACATTATTTGTTTACATCGCAATAATTCTTATTTTTTCCTTATCCTGACTCATGCTTATTGCTTGTCTTCTTCTTCTTGCGAACCTAGTGGAACACGTGTATCTCCCAATGGAAGTTCCCTTCAATAAAAAATCACTCATTAGTACTCACCACGAGTTAGCTCCCTTCCGCAAGCGCGGGAACGAGGTCGCCACCTGCACCCATGTGCCTCACTCTCTCCTTCTTCGCCCAGTGAGCTGGACGTGAGAGCGCCTGTGTCTCCCAACACACTATATCCTTTATTTATATTTAGTTTAGTACCTCTTTATACTTAGTATAGAGGTGTTACTAGTATCCTTATTCAATTTTGCATTGATTATTAATCGTGTTTCTGCTGTTTATTCACGGTTCGCCATGCTTGTTCAGCAGTTTACGTTAATGAGAATCTGCACAGATTGTAAACTACGTTACTCTGATACAGACCCACATTTAAAATGCCCTAGTTGCATTACTCCATGTTCATTTGTTTCTCGTTGTAAATTTTGTATTAATTTACCAATTTCTGCTTTTGATAAATATTTATGTTCCGTTTTCAGATGGAAGGCAGATAAATCTCGTTAACAAATCTCAGTCACGGCTAATAGATCACATATTAATGTTCCCTGTCAACTGTTGACTGACGACCCGCAACCGGCTGGTGGCATGCCTGAGTTTTCCTCGGGGGATAAGCGTGGGACACAGTCCGCTATGTCCAAGAAGCAGCCTGCGTCTCAAGATCTGTCGTCTTCTCAGTCTAAGACTAGTAAAGCGTCCACATCTTCTCGTACGCTGCGTACACCCAGGTCTACTACTTCGTCAAAAGGGAAGTCTACAAAATCTAATAATTTTGCCTCTGATATTTTACCAGTCACAGAATTAGCCTTATATGATGATGACATTCCGATTATCATTCCCGAAGTTCGTCACAAGAAACGTCCGGTATCCGCGACTGTCACCTCAGCGCAGATTAATACACAACTGGAGATGCCTACGCTGTCACCAGAAATTTTGACTGAGGGTCCCGTCACCTTCGCAGAGAGACAACCCTCATCATCAGCACAGACCGCCTCAGACGACCTGGTCAACCAAATCATGAGGCTGATGGAAGACCGTTACGGTTTACAGAGGCCCCAGAGCCACGGGCCCCAGAGCCCACCCCATACTAAGTCATACAGGGCCCCAGAGCCCGCCTTGGCTTCGCGTAGGGCCCCAGAGCCCACAGACGCGCCTCCGCGAAGGGCATCCCAGCCCAGAGCGAGCTCTTTGCATAGGGAATCCCAGGCCACCTCCGCGAAGGAGCTAGAGCCTCACCTATTGCTAGAGCCTCACCTATTGCGAAGGAGCGCTTCGCCGAGCACGCACCTTGTAATTCACAGAGGTCGTTCGCGAAGCAAGCGCTCACATGTCGATTCGGACACTGACTCGAGACATTCGCGAAGGACGCGAAGGCTAAGTGGTTCCATTTCTACCTCGCCTAGAAGAGCTTCGCGAAGCCCCCAGCGTTCGCGAAGCCCCCAGCGTTCGCGAAACACCCAGCGTTCGCGAAGCCCCCAGTGTTCGAGAAGCCCACAGCGTTTGCGAAGCCCTCACCGTTCGCGAAGCCGCCAGCCTTCGCGAAGGATATCTTCTCCAAGGTCTCCGTACACTAGCCACTCGTCAGTCCGTTCTCCACAGTCCTCACATAGATCTTCCTATAGATCTAGGACTCCGACATATGACCATACGTCAGAAGAGGAGGATGGTATCATTTTCTCAGATGCTGAGATAAGATATTGGATGGTGAATGAATTACAACTTGCCTCCCCATCAAAGAACGAGGATGCAACTCAGACTTACCTGATGAAGGATGATGATGTGGATTATATCACCTTACCTCCTATTGACTCCAATCGCAGCCGTACCAGCTAAACTAGATACAGCCTACTCCAAATCCACTAAAAGCCCAATCTACTCATTTACCGGTCTTCAATGCCAAGAAATTTGTTGACATAATATGGAACCTTTTTCAAGGCCACGGATATTGATGACAACTTTCAACTTATCTTTGATACCAAGTCCAGAAGTTACAGAGTAGACGATCGCAAACTGGCCAAATTAGATACCATTTCCAGAAGGATGTTCTTCCGGATTAAATAGATCTAGAACTATTAATGAGACTCTCATCACCAAAGTTCAAGAATTCTACAGATGAGGAAGAGAAATGATCTATTCAGCTCTACTCATGCAGAAAAAAGACCACCAATTTCTTACAGAACACCTTTCAGCGCTTACTGAAAACTACTACCATGACGCGTAGAAGTAAGGACTACTAGCCTCCTGCTCTTGGAATAAGCAATTCACAGAGCCTCTTTACACAGCTCCATGGTCATCGCCCTTTCTGGTTTGGTGTCAGCATAAACAAGGTCTCCAAAAAGAAGTATCTAAAGATTCCCAGGAGGAGTTACTCATGATTAGATCCATGGATACCTTTAGCGAACGCCTTTAAAACAGTCAGCACAGATACTCAAGTGCAAGGCTAAGTTCTCAGGGCTACAGAGAGGGATGGACAAGAAACTAGCTGCAGCTAATAAATCCCCATGATTCTTTTTGTCGCCTATACAGCAAATTTAGAGGAGGATCAGCGAGAGGTATGGATCATCCAAAGGTGGCCGTCATTTTAAACGATGAAAGGCAGGTTCCTGGAACCACTGGAGTTCTTCCACCCCAGTTGTCCCAGTACAACCTTCTCAAGTGGGGTGGACGTCTTCAACTACACTGGAAGTCGGGGGAATACTATAAGGAGATCCCATGTATCCAACATCCTACTGCACGGATATCCCATACAACCCAAGCCAAGCTTGCCGTTAACAGCTCAACCTTAATTTAAGGTTCAACGTTCAAACTCAAACGCTAACTGCCTATGTTAAGAGAAACAGTACAGCCCCTGCAAAGAACAAACAGGTCTTCCAGCCCTGGACCCAACGAAACATCGTGCTTTCACCCCCAGTTTTCCTAATGCCGAAAAAAGAATCTCCAGGAGGCATCGTCGTCTCATTTACAACATGAGCACCGTCAACAGAGAATATATATGCAAAACCACCAACGTTTCTGCATGATTAAGCATTTACCACAACTTCGGTAATTAATCTGTCCACTAGATTACATGGTCAGCATAGATTTGCAAGAGACGCAATTCTACACCATTCTGATTCATCCCAGCCTCAAGGAAATATTATCTAAGATTTATCCTAGACGGCAAATAAACATTACAATTAACGGAAGGTACTTCCCCTTCGGAATCACTTCATTCCCTTTGGGTATTCGCCACAGAGTTACTAAGCCTATTGTCTTGATACCTGCTATCAAGTCAAGGTCTCAGGAGTGTATTTTACCTTAGATCGCGATGGGCATACAAGTGGATCCAGATCCACAGCTGTCTCAGTGACTACAGCTTCGAACTCTTTATAATCAAGCTTACTAACTCAATTCTAGTTTGTTAGTACAATCTATTCTAAGCCGGACCTTGAAACCAACGCAGGACTCCGCAAATTTTCAGTATATGATTCCTTTAAGCAGCTCAGAATCGGTTGGGTAGTCCCTGAAGTGGCAGATGGATCAAGATCCAAATAACTGATTCCTAAGCTCCTACTCTCCTCGTTACCACTACGACAGTGGCAGGAGCCTTTGGGACTACTCTACATCAGCCCGCGACTCGACACTCCAGAGGTGTTTCTTCAATTACGTCCATTACAAGTCCCTCATCAATGCTCCTCATCCTGAGGACCCTCTGCACGTTCAGCTTCCTACTAGATTACGTCAAACCATTATCTTACTCTGGTGGACCCTCAAGAGATTGAATGTTTGCGCAGGCGTCTCCTTAGTAGGGAACAAACCGAAAAATACATCTCTACGCAGACGCGCGTCACTAAAAGGTTGGGGAGCCCACCTTGCTGGCAGGATGCAGCGTCAGCCCTATGGAGCAAGTCCAAGAGAGCGAAACGTCTCATAAATCTGCTAGAGATGCAAAGCGGAAGCTATAAACGCCATAAGTCACCGCCAAATATAGTTTAATGCAGAACGCCCAGTTGATGATTCAATAATTGGGGACAATCTAACAGTGGCATTTTATGCGAACAAACAAGGTTCTACCAAGATCACTGAACCTACCTTCCTCAATCGTTGTTTCAGATCACCGTCTTGATTTTAGCCTGATAAATCGTACCATAAGAGCGTCAGAGCTTGCCAGTACATTCCAGGATGCAAAAGAATGTGTTAGCAGGCGCTCTCTCGGCTACGTTCAACCGTCGCCGACAGAAATGGATGCTCCACACAGAGATATTCATTCAAGCCAATAACTTCAAAGCAGATTCCATTGATAGACCCATTTGCCAATGTTCTGATTCAACAAACAACTGACAACCTCGTATCGCTAGTGCAAGACCGCATTAGCAACGGCAACGTACCCAAGCAAGGCTATCACCGTGGAGGGACCTAACGCGTACGCTTTCCCGCCTCCCTGCGTTAATCCCACAAGTCTTGCCAGGTGAAAATCAAATAAAATTGAAGAGCCTCGATCTCATTACTTTAGTCGCGTAATACTGGTCTGCGAGGAACGTAGTTTCCAGATCTCATGCTAGGGAATCGAAAACCAGTACTTCCTTAGCCCTAACTGCGGCACCAATCTATTGATACATCCGCACACCGTAAACAAGCGCATAAGATAAATTGGTGAAGCATACCAACTTCACGCGTGGATCGTACCAAGGTATGTTTGAATAAGAGAGGTTATTCTGCCAGAGCGGGCTAAAGCGGTCACGCTTGTACTTACGTAACTCAACTCGCAACCTGGTAATGATGACAAGTGGCACAGCTCTTTGTCAAGAAAAGGATTTTACAGCCAGATATGCTACACATCCTCAAGTGGCAGATTTCTTATAAGCTTCCTTACGTCAAACTAAGAATCTAAAAGCACTAACCGTGTCCACTTATCTTGCAGCTTTAAGTTCTGGTTGGCAAATCTGCTATGAGAACGGGCGTCAAGTTGACTGTAAAACACCGGAGTTAGTCGCTTTGTTACGAGCGTTCCGATTGGAAGACCAGTGTCGGAAGCCTCCAAGCTCCGTGCTCAAAGGATCAAAAGTTATAGTACTTCCACACCTCACGAGTGGAGGATTACATGCCCCTTGTTATCTACGCTGTCAGCTGGAACCAACCGGGACACAAGACCTGTATTATTCTTTCTTAGGCATTAGCTACTGCTGCCAGGATGTCTGAGATTCACGCTTTGATCATTGGTGGAGAACACGCTTCTTGATGATAATCAAGCAACATCGCTCATCTTTGGGACTTCACTGGGATTTATAGTTAAAAATCAACTGCCAGGGTCAACTAGATTAGTGGGTTAACTCCATGTCCCAGCTCTCTATCCATACTTGGACTGTAAACATACGATGGATCTATCACTTCTAAGTTCTGGTACGTGCACTGAAAATATATATCTCCAACGATCCAAGAAAAGTAGAGGGAAATTCAAAAGATTGTTTATCCCTATATCCACCGCTTCACAGGTGACAGAAGCAAGTCAGTGTACCACTAAATTTCTATTTGATTCAGGACCATACTTCATTGAGCCTACAAGGCTGCTGCTGACTTCAATCTCCAAGAGCTTCTCTTAACTCACGAAATTAGGAGAGCTGGCAGCTCCCAACTCTCGCCTCCCACATGGAAATTGCTCATTGAATACTCATTATGGAGGGATGTTTTGGAGATCCGATATGGTGCTTCTTCATAACCACTATCTGAGATATCACCACCAAGGATGTCTCAGGTATCCACCACTCATTTCAGTCCCATGGTCCTCGCTCAACAGTTGACAGTTCCACGGAGAAGATAAGTCTATCTTACAGATTTTATACTTATCTCATAACAGTACTAATAGCTACATGCTATATATATATTTTTGCTTTTAAGTTTAATTCTATTATCATCTTAAGCTCAGTAATTATGACTCTATATCATACTATATATATGTTTCCAACTCCTAGGAGTTCTACTAATTATATATATATGTTCAGCTTAAATTATCAATCTTTAAGCTCTAGCTTCATATGTTCAATTCATAGCATGTATTAGTTAACAAACCCTAAGTAGTTGGAGTCATTATTATACAGCTTTGAAGCTATATTATATCTTTAAGCATCAGTACTATTACAGCTTATATATATGCATATTGTAAGCTTTATACTTTGGTTCAGTATAAAAGTATTCACTATAAACTCTCAGAAGTTTATACTCATCACATTAATGGCTTCCCTGGTTTACCTTTTAATGTTGTATATACTTTTTATCACCTTCATCACTAAATTGTAATAACCTTTTATATGGCAGCTGATAAGTTAACAGCAGGAATTTCTTCCGTTCAGTGCCTTTATGAAGTTCCCAGGGTTACTACAATCATCTCAGTTCAAAATCACCAATTATTAAAAAATCCAAAGTATATATAATCCCACCCTCCTGTTCCGTCGGATTCTACAAGCAATAGCATGTGTCAGGATAAGGAAAATATGAAATTTTTAGAGTAAAATTAATATTTTATACTTATCCTGACTCATGAGGTAAGCCCTCCCGTCCTTCCCACTCCAAACACTTTGGATTTCTCCGGGAAAAAAAGTGTCGGGTTCAAAACAAAAAAGAGGAGAGTGAGGCACATGGGTTCAGGTGGCGACCTCCGTTCCCCAAGTGCTTGGTGGGAAGGGAGCTAACTCGTGGTGAGTACTAATGAGTGATTTTTATTGAAGGGAACTTCAATTGGGAGATACACGTGTTCCACTAGGTTCGCAAGAAGAAGAAGACAAGCAATAAGCATGAGTCAGGATAAGTATAAAATATTAATTTTACTCTAAAAAATTTCATTTTCTATTTCGCGTTTATTTGTAAATGATGACCATGACGTAGGCACAAATGAAAATTCAAAGAATAGATAATCATCTTTTTTCATCTTTACTTTTCAGCGGCACCATCCTTTCAAGGGACAATATGTTAACTTATGGAGGATGTGAGTATTCCGGAGGATGTTCAGAGGAACGATTTTCCATTAGTCATCTCCCTTTATGTTCACTCTTTGTTCCATCTCTTCCAATCTTTTAGTGCCCGTCTCACACTTTTAGGTAGATTGGGAGTATGCTCTTCCTCACTGAGATCCCCTGAAGAGACCAGTCGCTTGTTTGTTTGGTTAAGGCTTTAAACATTTAGGTCGCTCGCTCCGAATTTCAAACGTCATGTACCATTTCGTATTTAGTTCTGGAAACACAAGAATATGAATATTAAATACTATGCAGTTGAAAGCCCATTTAAGATGCAGTTATTTCAATTTTTTACTTTAGAATTTACAGATGCATGGCTGACTTTATAAAATTCGGATTTGTTTTGATGCCTTTTGATATGTGTTTTAATTCTCTTTGAAAGATATTTCAATTAATTCTTTTTTTCAAGTATTTCCTGCATTTACCTTTGGGTAAACACGCGGTGACAAAAGAAGCAGAGCTGATAGCATGGCAAGAAAGAGTGGCACTCGAGAAGAGTGTTTTCCCGATTTTACGCTCGGTAAGAATCCAAGTCTATGTTGGAACAAACTAAACCATATTGTTATTAGACACTCAGCGAAGCAGACCACATAGGTACAATGTGTGAAGCCTGGGTTTCTGGTGTCCCCCGCCGTGATGTTGCTGGAATGTTGCTAAAAGCGGCGTAAAAACATGCTCACTCACCCAGAGTATAAAGTTCATAGTGTGCTTACATAAATGTATCAGAATCTGCACTGAAACATTGCCGCGACTCAGTCAGTCAGTCATGAAGCAGTCATTGTGGGGTTTTTTCAAACCGCCGTTGTTTCAACTGGGTTTTTCTTGTTTTATTTCAGATTATGGTAAAGGATAGAACCAGTCTTATCTACCAAGACGTGAAAATGGCTTTCCTAGAGAAAGGTAAGTAGACATCATCATGTTTCTGTCATTGTCCATAACATTGCAGATGTAAATCAACATCAGTCGGTCATTTTAAAATGTTAGCATTACTCTTCTCTATCTTCAATGAATATTATATGAAAAAACGTTTGCAGTACAGCTGTTTTACCATCAATATTTTCCAGTATAAATTTGACTGTTTGACTGGACACCTATTTCATTATATTATGTTTCCTTAATTTTGAAATCTGAATTGTTCCTTCTGTGGCAGTTTCACTTCGAAAACACAAACCGTATTTTACAGTCTCAAGAAGAGAAAGAAAGCACAGGAATCGTCAAGCAGATTTCTGAGACCAATTGTTGAACCAACAGAATACGGCAAGTGCATTTACGGACATATCCAGTGACGCTAAAGATGGACAGAAGCAACACAACAAACACATGGCATAGATGAACCGAACACAACAGATGGCGAAGATGAACAGAACACAGATGGCGAAGATGAACTGAACACAACATATGGCGAAGATGAACTGTACACAACAGATGGCGAAGATGAACTGTACACAACAGATGGCGAAGATGAACTGAACACAGAAGATGCATGAAGATGAACTGTACACAACATATGGCGAAGATGAACTGTAATATTAACAGATGGCGAAGATGAACTGAACACAGCAGAAGGCGAAGATGAACTGTACACAAATAGATGGCGAAGATGAACTGTACACAACCAGATGGCGAAGATGAACTGAACACAGCAGAGATGGCGAAGATGAACTGTACAATAAATATATGGCGAACGATGAACTGCAGGCCACAACATATGGCGAAGATGAACAGAACAAAGGTGGCGAAGATGAACAGAACACACAATGGCGAAGATGAACTTGTACACAACATATGGCGAAGATGAACAGAACAAAGGTGGCGAAGTATGTTTTAAAGTCGAACACAGATGGTCGTACGGAACATGTCCGTATGTCCGTGTTCCTCCCACCTGTAATATACTTGACTGACAGGCAGTGTACTTTACTGTCCAAAGATTACTTTTCGGATATATTTTCTATTCAGCAAAGCAACTCTTTTATAGTATCCTGGCTTTAACTATGAATATACAGCGATGCTCTAATTTAATCGTTAATAGATGATTCCTATGATATCATGGAATCAATTGTTTCAGGGAAATCGTCTTCATTTACTTGTACACCTTTTGTAGTTTGTATTTCAAATACATACCTATTCAAGCACCTTCCTGCCACGGCTAAATGGAAGGATTTCTGAAAGAGGTTCTTTCATAACAAAGGTTGAATATATACACTGAAAAAGCCCTACATAAAATAAGGATTGTTTTAGATTCTGAGAAGTTCTGTGTGCCAGGGGAGATAAGCAGAAAGCGTCTCTTCAAAAACGCAGGTGCATTTTGCCAGTTCAGTCTTCCTTCATATAGGGTCTCATAAATTTGATTTCAATCTTTGAAATGGTGTTGCTAAATCTCTTTAGTAGCATTAATCTGGTCAAATAGGGGCGATTGTCAATTACTTTTCCTACCTTACAAACGTAAGTTTTGTTGCACACCACATGCCGTGAATCAGGATAAATATGTATTTCTGCTAATAATCTCCATTAGCAGCGAATGTCCACAATGGACCATTTTCGAGATTTCATTAAATCCACTGCAGGGAAGGGCCGATACAGATAAATAAACACTGGAAGCACTGCTTGGAAACATCCTGAGGACAATTTTCAGGATGGCGAAGGGTCTTTAGAGGGTCGTAAGTAACTGTATCAATCAACAATTAAAGTTGTTTACATTTCGTTGTTCTGTTTCTCTTATGTAGTAGTAATTGAAACATATTAAACACGATATATTGAGCCAGTGAAATAATGAAACATCAATAGCTAAAGAATAATACTGCATTTCTTTCTTCTTCAGGTATGCAAGACACTGAAGATCTAAAATGAAGAATTGATACAGTTTACAATCGTGGGTAGCCATTTTACATATCTATGAATACTAGATATGCACATACATAAAAAATTCCATACAACTAAATAAACTTTCAAACAAAAATAGAACACGTTGATACTTGTAGCTGCTTAATGCTTCTCACCGATGTAACTGATATAATGAGCTTTACATCTTCAACAAAGCAAATCTTGATAACTTTTATACCACCATATGATCACCGCTACGACGGCGGTGATTTTATAAAGTTACTTCCTCTGCAACTGCTTCCAGAACAGCGATCACAGTAGTGGTGACAACTTCTACAAACTACAAACTGACTGTTGACACTCGGCAAGTCTTGAAGTCTAACTTGTATTAACAGAGATGTTTAGAAATCGTATCATGTACAAGAGAATCAACGACTCTAATATAATGCAAATTACCGTCGAGATACATTATTAGAATGTATTTGGGCCATATCGGTATGCATCGATAAAAACAAGTTCAAGTTCTTGTGGAGAAAAATCTTGATCTTTCACTTGATCCGTGTATAAATTTGCATGATCCGTTGGGTTTAATAAAAATGCATGCGATAATTAAGTTTATGCATATTATATTAACTATTTCTTCTGGTCCTTAAGATGAGCGGCAGAACTCCGTGGATCACTTTGATGCGGTACCCGGAAGTTCTATCCCTGTTTGATGTGGAGCTACCAGGAATGTGGCAGTGTAAAATAGTTCTAATCAAGAAGACCAAGATGGAAAGCGAATTTATTAAAAGCGGGATTTAAACATAGATAGAGTAATAGTCTTCACGGAAAAGAATCCAAAACTAAAGGTGTAACAGTTGGTCTCTCTTTACTTCATGTATCTTTGGTTTGTCACGTTTTCATGCTACCAGGTACCTCAAACAAATCCCGTCATTGCTATATATGTCTAAAGATCATATTTGAAAATGCAAGTCAATAGATCCAGGGGCCAGTTTTGGTTAGGTCAGGTCTATAGAGAATATACAGATATGAAATTCTGTGTGTATTATGTCCACGAAAAACACTGCCGTGTGATAGTGTTTACCAAAAACACAATGATAAATACCCTCTATGTCCATATAGTTAAAGTCTCGACGTAACATCTTTGAACCGGCTGGAGGGCTTTGTAAAAACATTGAATAAGTCTTCCCCGCTACCAAACCAAAAACTATGCTTCTGTTCGTTTGTTTGTTGTTTTAATGCCATACTCCAGCAGTATTCCCTCCTATATGGCGGAGGCTAAACTGGAGTATAATCCCTTCAAGCCAAATAAATGTGAATTTGAATGAATGTCAATTATGGGTTGTATTTTACTCGTTACTTAACATGGATAAATATGTAGTAAATGTGGAAAAAAGTCTATACGTCATCGCTACTATATGTATCAACATCGTTCTAACAACACATTCATTCCTGTGACTCCTTCCAGATGGATGTCACACCACCTCCAGATATAAGTTACAGGTCTGATCTCATCAGTTTAGAGTAGAAGTACCCAGCACGGTTCCCTGAAGAGAAAGGCGGGATTTAACTGCACTCTACACCAGCAGTAAAAACACATAATGGCAAGTGTTGTTCAGGGTCGCATTGCCTCCATGATATGGTCTTTTGATTTGTACTCCATCATTCCGCATTTGGCAGAGAGCGCTCCGTACGCATACTGAAAAGGGTTAAGTCGCATTTTAACTGCCTATTAACATACAAAGTGTAAAGGCTATAAGTATAATTCTCAAAGTATTATACTCATAGCTCTACCGCCATTGTGAAGCTTTTCGCGTGTCTTGAATGTCTGCGTCTACTCTATGCATTCCATAAATGGCAGAGGACGGGCAACAACTCGCAGACCTGATTTGACAGCAATCACACCTTTTGAAAAGCGGGTGTGCACATTTTACAAACATAACTCTACCCGAATAAATCTTTTTACTGTAGCACCCTTTGGTAACATATAATAATATATATGTGAAATTTTACGTTTTCGTACTTCCTCAGAACACATTTTCCTGCAAGCTTAAATTGTGCCATAGTTTCAGTTGCTGTAAGCAACGCCATTTATTCAATATTCCGGCAATGTGGCGTTTGGTCTGCGGTATATAATCGAATCTGACCAGACAATCTAATGATATTATGAGAGTCAACACAATCAACATATCCCCAAGTCTCGTAGCCTGGCTACACCCACTGAATTTAAGCGCCTCTGTCGACAAAACATGTATTCCGCGGAAAGCTAAAGCGGATCGTTAAGATGTGCGTTAAGTTGGATTTTCGCCGGTGAAAGTGCTGGATCAGACTTCAAACCAGCGTTGGGATTTTAAACAGTTTCTGCGAGGAGAGCATGTAAAAGCATTCTGGCTATACTTCCTAACGTTTCTCGTTGAATGTCAAATAGACTGCGCTACGGCCTTTATTTAAGAAGGAAAGCTAAGAATTCATCCCCTGCCACCACTTCGAATGATGGCATCTTTGACCTCTATGAGATACGAAACCCTGATTGTTTAAACTTCCAGTGAGAACTAAAAAGTTGCATGTTTCTGCGCTATAATTACCGTAAAAATTTAAACTGTTGGAGTAACTCTAAGATATCCGGTAATATCTGAAGATCCTACTTCTATCTGGTAGGCTTACAGGCAATATTGACACCGAAACCGGCATACCGGGTACAGCATCCCATTGTACTTATTAGTTGCGCGGAGATGGTCCAAACTGTTTCGCTAATTCTATAGAGGCGATAGTCATCCAGATTAGTTGCCTCTTTGAATCGTCTGCATTCCTTGATTGCATAAAACACATACCGCAGCTCCGAAAGCACAAAACAATAATCTACTTCAAGCCATTCACGCAACACTTTTGCCGCCAGTATCTCATGTATGTAATGGCGCTGCTTCTAGAATATTCTACCAAATGCTTTATTTTTTGTGGGTTTGAAATGGTTTACATGTGACATTTGGACTA